>NW_028290859.1:0-300000 GCF_964205215.1 Stylophora pistillata
CCCTAACCCTAACCCTAAACCCTAACCTAACCCTAACCCTAACCCTAACCCTAACCCTAACCCTAACCCCTAACCCCTAAAAACCCGGTTAAATCTTTCAAATTGCTAACCCTTCAAAGGGTGAATTTTTCAAATGTCTCACCCTTCTAAGGGTGAATCTTTCAAATTGCTTACCCTTGTAAGGGTGAATCTTTCAAATGTCTCACCCTTCAAATGGGTGAATATTTCAAATGTCTCACCCTTCAAAGGGTGAGTCTATCAAATGTCTCACCCTTCTAAGGGTGAATCTTTCAAATGTCTTACCCTTTCAAAGGTGAATCTCTCAAATGTCTTACCCTTGAAACCTTAACCACCCTCATAGGGGTCCATGGGATTTCTTAAGCACCCTCGTAGGGGTCCTTGGGATTTCTTAACCACCCTCATAGGGGTGCCTGGGATTGGAAATTAATTCTACTCAGTGTGTCAACCTGATGGTGGTATGGACAGCATGAGGGGGTCTCAGAAAAGCAAAAGCTTGACCACTACATACAGTACTGTTTGTTTGTTTTTTTTTTACAAGTTCAATGTCATTTTCAGTCTTGAGGAAAAGATCGAGTGATTTGCCCACTGGGGAGGTGTGGTTTGAAAATTGCAAACATTTGTCTTAAGAAATGGTAGAACTGGTTATTATTATTATTGTTACTATTATTATTATTATTACTATTACTATAATTATTATTGTGAATTCAAACTGGTTATAGTTCATTTCTGTTCATTGTCCATTCATGAATGTTTTCTTTTTACTTGCACCTTGTAGAACAGGAAGGGTGAAAGCTTTTCAGGACCCGCATTCTCTGCGCACATGAAAAGTTTGTTTCGCAGCCTCACTGGAAAATCGGTGACAATCAACATGCTTCGATCTGCATTCATTACCTGGTCATATGGTAGAGAGTAAGTGGCCATTTTTTTTTTTACTACTATACAATTCAGCAAATAAGTCATGCCTTTATTTAATGATCGCAACAGCAGATAGCCTCAACTTTTGGCCCTCAGAACATAAACATACAATTTCATTTAACAATTCTTTAAGAACTCATTATTTATTATCTAGAGGGCCGCAAGTTTATTAGCCTCGGCTATTTCGTGTTAACCCTCGTTAGATAAAGTCTTGACCTTACCTTACCTAAGAAAGAATTAAAATTTCAGTCAAAGCCATGGATAACCCAAGGATTTCAAAATATCCATTCGAGTAAAAAAAGTAAATTTTATAAAAGATATTTCAAGACCAAATCTTGTTCAATACCTCCTTTGAGACCGGTTGTAATGCCGGCCAATTTAAAATTAGCAAATGTGATTCCAGTCTATAAAAAGGGATCCCACACTTGTCTATCCAATTATCAACCAATCTGCTTGATGTCTGTTTTTAATAAATTCCTTGAAAAACTTGCATGCAATAGATTAGTTGATTTCCTTGAAAAGGAAAAAAGCGTTCTTTGAAAATGAACTTGGTTTTAGGGCTTAGCAGTCCACTCATCACACTACACTTGGTGTTGTTGATAGATTTCAAAGGGCAATTGATGGGCAATTGACAGGCATTTTTCTTGCGGTATATTCTTAGATGTCAGTAAGGCGTTTGATACCATCAGTCATGAGATATTGTTAAGAAAATTGGAGTTTTTATCTCGATGGCTTCTTTAATTCAGTACTTAGTATCCACAACTACAATACACGAAGTGCAGCAAATCAATCTTATTACCTGCCTCGAGCTAGCACAAACTATGGTATTTTTCATATTCGCTTTAAGGACCAAAGGTCTGGGACTCTCTTGGCCAAGATATAAAGTCAACCCCTTTCAGTAAATTTAAAAAAAAAAAGAAATTAAAAATGAATTACTGTGCCAATATTAATGTCACCCTGGTCTTCTGCTTTGACCAGAGTAATCAGTTTCTTCATAGCTATTACTGTGATTTATTTGTTGCTCTAGGCTCTTTTATAATTTATACATATATATATATATATGTATTTAGTGTGACTTGATTTTCGTAGAACAGTGCTCAATACATAGAAGTAGAGCAAAGTATATATTGTGGGAGGCCCTCAATATATATATATATAAAAAATATATATATTTGTTTATTTATTTTTTTTTTTTTTATTTATTTTTTTTTTTTTTCATGACTTGCAAATTTCCTTTAGTCTTAATTATTTCTAGTTTAACTCTGTGCGTGTCCCGACCTTAATATTGTAATTTAATTTATAATTTTCTCTTGTACTAAGGCCATTCATTCCACAGGCAACCAAAACAAAACAAACACTTAAGATGAAAACTCAACTTAAACATGCAACTTACACTTGGACCAGTACCCACTAAATTCAGTGTTGTCAATGTAGCCATCTCTAAAACCAGATTTCCATTTCACAGGGACTGCACAGATGCCCTGAAGGCGTCATTGGCGGCCGCGCTCAGACATTCACGGCAACAGGCTCAGCGGACATACGACCGCCGCACCGCCAATGACCGAAAGAGGCTTGCTGTCGACCTGGCCAGAGACTACGCAGAGGACCGTCTGGACGACGGATCCGACGGTGGCCAAGCACAACCGCAGAGTTCCGATGACTGCCCTTTCAAACCCGGTGACTTTGTGGCAGTAGTGGAAGAGGATAGCCGGCTTAACTGCCCAAAGGTTTTGATAGGACAGATCCATTCCCTTGGTCAAGAAGGTGAGGTTTCTCTTCTCTGGTACAAGAATGTTTCAAAGAACTTTTACAGACTGCAACACGGCAGTGGACAGTGGAGGGAGAGTGTTGACAGCCTAGTGCCTGTTACTGTGAAAGCGCCAAAGAATCGACCGGGGTTGTATCAACTGTGCACTTCCCCCCGTCAAATACACAAGGTCGTCTTTGCAGATTAGGATATCTTCAGTCCACTGAAGAACTACAACTCTTTTTCGTGTCATTGCTACAAACATTCATTTTGTTACTTGATCATCCATCTCATGCCATTTTAAAGTGTTGCCGTTTTGTTGACGTGATGGTTGTGATGTGTGTTATGGGTCACAATTTGAATTTTTTTCAAGTTGGGTTGATTCTCGATTTTCCTCTCGAATAATTAGGGCTAGGAGACAAATGAAATTGAGAATCAACCCAGGTCTGGAAAAAAAAAAAAAATTCACTCCGATGCAATGTTGACCTGCAACATGCACGCTGTTCTCACAGGCCATTTGATTGGATTTTAAGAAGGGCATTTTGTATTGCCAAAAAATATCTTTGGAAGTTGAAAAAAAAAAGAAGAAAAAAAAATTGAGTCTGAATTGAAAATTGAATTTTGACCTGCAACATACACACGTGTATGCAATTTGAATTGAGTGGGACCCCAGTATTTCATACTTGGCTCCAAGGCTGCAGAGACATTTATTCAGTCTTGTGCTTGTCTCGTAGACGGTTCACTTTTAAAAATCGCTTTCTATGAACAGTTTCCCTTGGAAAAACAAAAGTGGAGGTGTCGGCAGCGTTTGCGAAGGAATATAGCATTTGTCACGTGTGAGTTGTTGAAGTGATTGTGTTGTGTCTTGTGAGGAAATAAATCGATGTGTTTACATATTCTCAGCTGGTATTGGTTTGCTTGATTTTAAAGAAATGCCAAAATGCTGACAGCTTTCAAAACAATAGCTTCTTTGTCCCATGTGAGGGGGTCTGAGAAGTGCTGGATTTATCAAGTCCCACTGAGAAAGATCTTGGATTCCCTTACATGGAGCACTATAGCTATTTGACTGGAGGTGCAGGGGACCGATGGTCACTGTGAAGTTGGCTGGTCTATCCATATAAGATTGTGATAGGGAGAGGGGGATAGGTATTCTTTTGCTCGCTTTCGTGCTCTTCTGTTTCGGGGTTTCTTCAACCCTTTCGAGTCACAAAAGTGATCAATAATCCCTACATGAGATGCAAAAAGTTATGAGATTTCATGAAATGATCACCTCAGGAAAAGCGCAGGACCTGCATATTCCAAATTACATGTGCATATGCTCGAATGCACATTACAGGTTAGCTAACCCTCCAGCCTTGGGAAGTTTCATGCCAGATTTGGGCAGGACTGAGTTAATTCTAGGGCGATTCCCCTAGACGTGAAGATGCTAACCCTAACCCCTAGTCCTAGATTGCAACCCTAACCCCTAGCCCTAGATTGCAACCCTAACCCCTAGCCTAACCCTAGCCCTAGATTGCAACCCTAACTAACTGCTGTATCTTAAGGGGTTTCTTAACCTATTGAGTTTTATACATATGAAAGTGTTCCTCTGGCAGAGATCTTCCCAACCAGGACTACTTTAGTGTGGTTTGGTGAGATGAAGCTTGACAAACTTAAGGAAAACCACTTTGGTGGACCTCCCCTCGTTTTCGACCTCTTCCGCTGAGCATGCCCATGAAGGAGTTAAAGAGTTTTATACATATCAAAGTGTTCCTCTTGCAGAGACCTTTCTAAGCATGTCTACATTAATGTGCTTTGGGAGAATGGGGCATGAGAAACTTAAAAAAAGAGCAGTTTGGTGGACTTAGACCTCTAGCAGTTTTCTCAATTGATATTGCACTTGTGGGGGTGATCAAAATCAGTTCTCTCCCCTATGAATGGATCATCAGAAGAACAAGTTATGAGATTTCAACCACTCTCTTAAACCAACTCTCTTCCATGAAGATGTCATCATTTACAAAGGACAGCATCCATTAAAATGGTTCAGGCAGAAAACCCTACCCCGATTAAAACCAGCCAAGAAAGAAGAGACTGAATAAAATAACTGCCTTCCTCGTTTCCTTTAAAGATCTGTACAAAGTACTTGTACATAAACAATAGGACATGAGTCCCCTTAAATAGATGCAAAGGCTTCAATTCCCTCTGACCTGACTGAGATGATAAATTGCACTTTTCAGGCCTGGGGTTGGTTTTGTGCTGTTTTATCAGTTTGGGTTTTACAACCCTTTCAAGTCACAAAAGTGATCACAGTCAGTCTTCCCCCCACAATATCACTAGATGAGAAGAGAAAGTTATGAGATTTCCTAAAGTGATCAGCTCAGGAAAAGTGTTTGGGTATTGTATCAAATTCTGTGAAGAAGGTAATGGAAAGATCACTAGGGAGAATTTGTAAGTGGGTATGGGGGGGGCTCAAAGGGTTGTCGTTGGGAATCTTTGCCTTCTTTCAAAAGAAATAACAACCGCTCTCTCTTAGAACCAACTCTCTTACATGAAGATGTCATCATTTACAAAGAACAGCATGTATTAAAATGGTCGTTCTGATCTGACCTGACTCATATAATATGCTGGACTTTTCATGCTAGCCCAGTACTTCAATTACCCACGACTGGTATGTGCCAAGACATTGAGAAAAGCCTTAGGTAGTAGATTGTGAGAAATTTCATTTGATCAGCTTGGCGATTTTGCTCATTGACCGAAAAAGGAAGCATTGTTTTGAGGAGAAACTGAACGAAACGAAAAGAAAAAAAGGCTCATCTCAAGGACTCTTTGCTTGAAGAAAGAAGTGAATTGTCAGCTTCATTTCGGATCTGTACACTCTTTAGATGCTTGAAGGAAGTCACTTGTCGTCTCAATTTGATTTGTACACTCTTTACAGGAATTTCTTTTGTCGGTAAAATATTCTTGCTTTCTCTTCGCGGAAAAGTGCTTATTTTTGCAGGTATTTTGGTTAGATTTTGACGTATGATCTCGAAGGGTAATGGGAAACTGCTTTGGCGATCTGCCGTCCAATCGAAGCTTTCGTTCATCATCTCGGCCTAGGGGCTGCGTAGGAGGGCTCTGTAAACAAAGGGAGACTCTTTTGGGCTGGATCGATCAAAAGAAATTGTCGGTTTAATACCATATTGTTCAATTATTATTTAGTTCGACCGTCCAAGTCATTCGAGCACCGAGAATGCACAGGCAGCCGCCGGAGCACTGGAACTTGCCCCGTCGAGGCAAGTTCCAGTGTTCGCTCGGCCAAAACACCAAAATAGCTACGTGGGGAAAATCCTCGAATGACGTCAAGAGGCTTTTTTGGGACGTCTATTTGGAGAAAATTGACGTCAATAGGTAAACAAAGTAAGGCAAGATCTATTTTGGGAAATTTGACGTAAGGTGCCCCCGTTATATATAAGTGTCCCCTGGCAAAATAAAAATAAATACATATTAAAGAAACGTACTTGAAGCCGCAGCGAGAACCTCTAAAAATGAGCCGGAAAGCTGCGATCTCCGATTATTTTTCATCCAAGAGTTCGAGTCCAGCGAACGAGGAACGAGATTCGCAGGAATTATTTCGGTAGGGGAAGCATTATTTAGTATTGTTTTCAATAGTAGAAATCGCTGTAGCATCTTGTAACACTTCCAAGAGGAATATTGCAAATCGCTTGTTTGTTTGTTTGTTTCCACTCGGAACTCGCTGTGGCTATATACATATGCCCGGCAGCCGGGAATGGTCTTAAATAGACTAAATGCCCGGCAGTCAGAAAATCTCACCGAATTTTCACTGAAAGCTTCGATCTTTCAAGCCTCTTGAGAGTATTAAATGTTTCTTTAGCAAGGTCAAGCGACTCTAAATATTATTTTGGTTTTCTAGCTAGTTCACCATCGAAAGATGCGATCGTGGCCATACTATAAAATGGCTATCTGGTGACACACTTCGAAAAACTCGTCTCAAACCTAACAGCCAAATGAATAAAGGCCGATAGTTTCTAAAGAAAATGTTTGGGGCTGCGTCGGTGGGGGTAAGGAAATAATTTGAACATATCAACAAAGTTGAAATGGTAAATTGGCCACCGTTACGATTATAAAAGCTGACCTTTCGAGCGTTAGCCCCTCGTTCGTCGGAGCGAATCTAACAGCCAAATATTTACTTGGCGAATTCCGACTGAAAGCCTCAAGCGATCACTATAATTATTTTGCTTTTACATTGGGCGAAAAAACTGTTGGTTTTTCTTTTGTTTTGTTTCCGTTTTGTTTTGTCTTGTTTTTGTTTTATAACTATTATTATTCCGATAAAATGCTTAAAAATCGAAAAATACATTGAAATGTCTGATAAAAATTTAAGAAAAGCGAGTGCATACACACCTCGGTTCATAATAATGATAGCTATGATAATAATGCTGAACACTTCTTGGCTCAGTATTCCTGGCTTTAGCTATGATTCCCAGAAATAGCTTTCTCATTGCCTTGCTGTTATTCCTTATCATTATGCCTTACTATGATTCCTTATTATTTCCCTTACTATCATATAGCAATAGTTTCCATCAAATCTTCTGCAATACAAAATATTAACAGCGAATAAAACGATGAAAAAGAACTCACTTTCGGCTCACATCTGCACCTTTTTTTTTTTTCTTTCAAAGCGTCTGGAAAACTATAGATAACGGAGTCAAATCTGAACAGATTCAAAGTCTAATAATCTGATAAGTAAAAGCATATCTAAAACTATACAGAAAAGAGAAAGGTGAATGGCAAATCTAGAGTCCTATTATTGTTATTATTATTATTATTATTATTATTATTATTATTATGATTATGATTATTATTATTATGATTCTCATTATTCTCGTAGATCCTCGCAAGAGAGTGACGACGGTAGTGGCAGAGACGACAAGAGTCCACCAAGAAGGTAAATGATATCAACTAAATGATGATGACACGTGGAACCAGGGTAAAGCCGTGAAATCTGTTCTCTGTTTTCATGACAGAGTTCAGAGAGAATTCCACTATTACGCTGAAACTTTTGAGAAAGATAGCTTACTTGACTTTTGTAAGGCATTCGACGTGAACTCGGATATTCTGGTCAAACCGCCGATTATGCCTTCTTAACCTATGGTTTCACTTCTTGGGGCAGCAGGCGTAGCTAGTTCATTTCACCGTGATTTCAAATGCATTTGGAACGAGCCTAGACAACTTAACACGATCGCGTATCTTGTTCTGTGTAGGAAAAACCAGAGAAGTCGAAAAACCAGTGGCGCTGGAGCAAGGTAGGATCCTCATGTTTTCTGTTTGTTTTTAGTAACCCAGGATCTGCGATATATCTTTGGTGTACAATTTTGTCGCGCGCACTCGGTACGTTCTGGAAATGGCCACAATCTGTATCTATGGCCATTGTTACTTGTGTAAAAAAAAAAAAAACAACAAACAAAAAGTGTGTCTGTCTTGGATTTTCAGACAGTTGCTTGACACGGAGGCTGCAGCTGAAGGTGGTAGGAGGTGGGTCAAATCGCTCCTCTACTTGGCCCATTTTTTTCCCTTTTCTCTTTTGGTAGCCGTAGGGTAATGGTCTAATAGGAGGTTTTTGCGCCGACAGAGCTGACGACCACGATGATGAGGAAGACGTGCAGACGCCCGGGGACAGGACATTTTTAGTGCCAGAAGAGGAACTTGTAGAGGAGAGCAGTCAGTCCTTTTACCGAAAACAGGAGGCACTTTCCGTCCAAAGGGACGCGGAGACTGTACAGCCATACTTTCCCTTGGCATTCGCAGAATCCCCGGACAGGCCTCTAGCCTTCAACTTTGATTTGTTCTTGTTGGACAGTCTGACGCTGCCAAGACACATAGTGCCTCGCGACTCTGATGAGGAGAGGGTCTCCAACGCACTTACCTTCGAAGACGCAGCCAGCGCAATACGTTACTGCACACGCAGCCTAGAGATTGGGTGGAAAGACACGCTTCCTTTGCCCTCTCCGTCTGATCCAACCCAGAAGTCTCCCCGTCGCAAACATCTACTCAGAGACCTGAACAAGTGGGAACTTTTCCGACGTGACGGGGCAAAGTTGACCGAAGCCCTAACTAGCAGACAAGCGCCTTTAGACAGCAATTTAAACCTGGTTCGCTTGGACAGGTAGGTCGCTGGTTTTTTTTTTCATTTTCATATGATTGGATTTGATTTCCGCGTTAGGCTTAAACTCTTACCCCTTGGCTAATGGTCGGAGTATTTAGATCTCCTATTTTTTTTTCTCTTCTTTAAATGACTTCGTGGACAGATAGATCTAGCCCGCCGGACCTTTGGATCATTTTTTATCACCTGTTACCGGCCAGTCAGACTCGCCTAGGAAGGATGCTCAGCTTTTCCCTTGAATGAAACCAAATATGAGCAAAGCATCTACTTGCAGAGACTTTTACTCGATTAGAATGATTCCTTTTGTGGAACAATATTCCAGTTGATGCTAGGCAGTCAGAGCCCCTTGGCTCTTTTAGGGGCGAGCTTCAGGATTTTGACTTTAAAAGACTCTTACACGTCTTTGATGGCGAACATTATCGCACTTTTAAAATAATCTGTCCTAAATGTCGTCGGAGCTACAAACCCACTCGGTTTGTAGCTCTTAGATTCTAGTTTTTGCCTCCTTTTTGCGTGAGCGTATTAGATCTAGGGAATGGAGGGGGAATAGGATGCTTAGTTTTTTGTTTCAGTTTTTTTTTTTCGGTTTCTCTTTCAGTTTTGTGTCTCTGTTTTTCGTGTACTTTGTAGAAATACTTAAGTAAATGAATCAATCCATTTCTTTCCTTAATTCTTGTTTGGTAATCCTTCGTCTCCATGTAGGTTTGGAAATATCATGGTCTGGAATGCACCTCCCTGGTCCCTGGCCAGCCCAGAATACACGCACGGCTTTCCCAGGAAGCTCGTTACGCAAGACCACGGGGGTTTTCTACCGGGCAACATAACAGTGTCGGCGAAAGCCAGTAATCTGACGTTGAGGCGACTGGCTGTGTGCGACGTGGCCTGCTTGGTAAGTCGGGCAACCACCGCGGGCTCAGGTCTCAGCAGGGCGCGACTCCTAAACCTCAGGTACGCGGCCATCAGATATCAGAGCGGAACATTCTGTCCGCAGTACCTTGCGTCCGCCATGGTGGAGTACGGCGTGAGCTTCGCCACCTTTGAAGCCCTCTCGCCGGAGACCTTAGAAACGCTTCACTCCAACCTGAACCCAGCTTGGAGAGAGGGCGACGAGTCGTCAGCCGCGGAGGGATCCAGCCCCAGCAACGAGGAAGACGACGACGCCGAC
This sequence comes from Stylophora pistillata, assembly GCF_964205215.1. Taxonomy (NCBI): domain Eukaryota; kingdom Metazoa; phylum Cnidaria; class Anthozoa; order Scleractinia; family Pocilloporidae; genus Stylophora; species Stylophora pistillata. Next base: position 9,991 of record NW_028290859.1, read on the forward strand.
GAACCCCTGATAGAGTGTCCGCAAAGCGTCATGCGGGAAATCGGCAAGTCGTCCAGCGACGGCACTGCGCAACGCCAGTCCTCCCGAGAGAAAGACAGACTGCTCTGCGATCTGCTCGCGCGGCTAGCTAGCCAACCTGGGCAGCAGAGTGACTCCTCGTCCGAAGGGGACGGCGGTGGGGCCGAAGGGGCAGCAGAAGCCACCACCTCCACGGCTGTCGCCGGCCTTGCCAGAAGAAAGAAGAGAAGGGCTTCCTCTGTAGGCGGTGCTAGAACCAAGGCGACGCGCACGGAAGAAAGGGCGCTGCCTGAGGGCGGACAACCAGGTAATGATAAGGCTGAAAAGCAACCGCGTTAACCAACTGCTGCCTTTTGTTTGATTGTCTGTTTTGTTCGGTTTTTTTTTTTTTTTTTTTTTTTTTCTGTTCACATTATTTATTTATTAATTTATTTATCTATTTATCTATTTATTTATTTTATTTGATTTTATTATTATTATTATTATTTTTTTTTTTTTTCACTTTTTAAATGACAGCTGGAGCAGGAGCGACGACCACAGGCCAAGGCGAAGGGCAGACAGCGCAAGCAGAGGCAGAGGATCGCTGGGGCCTGAGGCACTCGTCGGTGCCGGGTCTCCGAATGGAGGATTTCCCCGACGAGGAAACGTGGCAGGCCGTGTCAAACTTCTTCAGAGACCACCAGCCACTTCGCCAAGAGGTAAACTTACATTCGTGATCACCGATCAGATCATCACTGTTAAACCCTGTTGGATCATTTGTGTGCCTCCTGGCGCACTGGTGATGTATATCGTCAATCTTGTTTCCCCTTCTTGTTGTCTGTCCCAACAGGAACTACAAACTGCCATGGCCAGCACAGCGGCAAATGCAGGAGGACGCGCTTGGAAAGAAGATCCGGAGGCAGTGCAAGAGGCCACCAGCCAGCGAGTCGCAGACGCGCACCGTCAAATGGTGGCCGAGAAGATGGCAAGCCTCTTTGTCATTTGCGCCGCTGCCTGTGACTGCCCAGAGGAGAGCTGTGCCCTGAAGGCCGGTCGATTTTGGCCGCAGATGGAGCCAGCAGACCCCTGTCGGCGACAACCACCATGTCCCGTCTGCAGGGTGTTTGCTCGCCACCTGGATCTCTGCCATCTCCTCGCTAGGAGCTCCACTAGCAAGGGCGCCCTCTTCAGCCGACTGCTGGCCAGTGCGGTGGCCGTCCACCAACTCTACGAGCTGGCAGTCCCCAAGTCATTGCCCCCCGGCCAGAAAACTACGAGGAAGCAGTCTGTAAAGGCCTTGCTGTGCTCCCTTTTAGAAGTGGAAAGAAATAGGTTGCAGTGCATCCGACGCATCGGGGAGCTAGCCCTGCTGGTGCCCCAGCTGCTCTGCGTTCAATTGTCCAGTGGTCGAGCGGCCTTCTGGGAACAGCTGCGGAGGGTAGCAAACACGGTCATCGCCCAACGCGGTCGACAGGCCAAACTGCTGGCTCTGGAAGCCATCCGTAAGAGGTTGCCCGACGATTCTTCCTGGAAGGACTTTCTGACCCCCTCTCTCCAAACCTGAAAAGTGTCCTATTCTAAATGGCAGTGACTGCGCCTGCGAATGACTTGGACTTTGCACGCGTTCAGATTTTTCAATTGTGTTAGGGTTAGTTTGTTTTTCTTCCTTCCTTCCTCGTTCTCGCTGTCATGTTCTGTTCGTCACTCACCGGCGCGACCGATCGCCGGTCTAGGACTCTTTAGCATATAGAGGTTCGGTACTATGTTAGCTATGTTAACCATCTTGTCAAAAATGTAGGTAGTTTCGCCCTTAAGAATCTCAGGAGAAACAATCACTTCACAAGCTTTACTTTTTACCAGTTCATCAGGTTCGACGGCTAGGAATAGATCAACTGATTACAAGTACTTTTAAGTTTGAGAGGAAATTGAATGTTTTATTGTAGTGTAGCTTCTTATTTAGTTTGAAATGTGTCTCAGTATAATCATAAGTTGGCTAGATACTATTTTGTTAAGTACACGAGCCCACAAGCCTTTTACCTTGAATTGTTATCGTGTATAAATAAAGATTCTACTACTACTACTAGTTTTATTTCAGGAGGACGCTTGTAAACTGAAGCCACTCCATTAAATCTTGTTTTACAACGAAAACAACCACTGTGTGTGTGTGTGTGTGTATCTTAAATTGTTGCTCTAAGGGTTGGGTTTTTGATATCTACAGGTGTTTTCTTCTCTTCTTCTATTTTTTTTTTTTTTTTTTTTTTTTTTCGCAAATAGATTTGGACATATTATTTTTGGAAAATTGCAGAGCGCAATTGCATTCAAATCTATGAAAAAGAGTCATACTGAAATCAGAAAATCCAAACTCAAACATTAAATCTAAAGATCTCCTTACTCAAATGATTCCAAGTCGTATGTTATTAAATCATCCATATCAATCATCAACATTTTGTTACAGGTTTCAGTTCTTCATCAGTTTGGTTACAATAGTAACACCATTAGAATGGAGAGATCCATTTCATGTCAGAGTGGCAATACCAAAGGAAGGAAAGATGGGAAGAAATCTTGGGAACAGCTTACCGATGCCAAGTGGCCATGCCCAAAAAAAGTCAAACTGTAAAAATGCTGTGTAGTAGCACGACTCTTTACAGGAATTTCTAAATATCCTGGCTATGCTACCGTATTTAAGCGAAAGAGAATGTCAGATTGCTCGTTAGAAATTTCATGGCAATTCTAGGTTTGTCAGGGTCCACGAAAAAGTCAAGTTTGTGTGACTAAAACTAGAGACCTCGTTTGGGAGGTTGGAATTTTTTTGCCCTATGTACTTCTATAAATATTATCCATACCTCCCCCCCCACAGAAGGGACTTTTCTTAAGACCCCCTCCCAACACTCTGGAAATTGCAATGAAGGTTCATACATTTCCTTGAGGCTTTTGGCCTTTGAGATTCCCCCCATTCCCAAGAATTTTCAACCCTCTCTTTAAGCGGAGTATGGACATTTTCTGGAACTACACAATGCCAATTGGGTTGTAGCCTTGCTTCTGCAGTCCTACAACAAATGTAAGAGGACAGAAAGCATAGGAAGTGTGTTTTTTTTGTTTTTTTTTAATGTGAAATTGAGAAGAACATTGGCACGCCATCCACAAATGCCAGTATGAAATGACAGACCACTTTTTCACAATCAAACAGTGATTAACACAATGGTTAACACACGCTTTTAGAATGAAATAATTCATAAGTAGTTTTCCATAATCCTCCAAATTCCATTCAAACAAGCTATGATCGTATTGACACCAAGTTCCACATTCACATGGGAAAGTTTTCATTTGGCATTGTCACATTGTTTGGAACTAAACATTAGAAACTAGCTTCTTTTAATAATGTTGTAAACAACTTTGCTATTTGTTGTTCACAAAAGTAAGTGAAATAGAAATGGAGAACTTTCACTTTGCTTCCCTTGTTCATTTCATTAGCAACTCTGACTAATTTCCTTGCAAAGACACTTCCCCTCTGTCGTGTGCTTCATTTCGATCTTGTTTTTCTCACTCACATCCTTTGGGAAGGAGAATTGTGAGCATATCCGTACACACACAAAGTAATCGTGCCATGCAATACATCCTTGATCAGTTATGATCAATCCATCACTATCACTAGTAGCTTTGAGAGTTATTGTAACAGTTTCAATTCCTAGTGAAACCACTCTTGGAGCTGGCTCTGTAATTGACCATAGCCCACCACGGTTCTATTACTTGAAATCAGATTTTGCATGCTTTGCAGATCATTTCATGTTGCTGGACCTACAACAAACAAAGAAAAATTACGATTCGTGCAACATATTGCTACAACCAGCTAAAAAATTCCATGTGAGCTGTTTCCAGCAAGTACTTCTCATATTAAACCAGACATTCAGTGTAGCTTCTACAGAAAAACCCTGATCAGTCATTGCAGCTAGGACATGTATATCTAAGTCCAATTTTTGGGGCTGTAACATTTTTAAAAGGCTGACTCGACTCAGTAACTTGCCATGCCCCGAATATATCTCCGAGCGAACGTTTTGGGTCGGTAGAAAGAAATTAGACACCTCAATTAACACAATCGCAACTTACATGCTGCTTAACTGCTGCTACAAACTGCTGATTGACTCTTTCATCGCCTTCTAAAATGTCTAAAATAACTTCCAAATCGTCTCCCCATAGCAAGCGCCATCTTGTTTTGAATGTGACTTGTACCTTCAACCTCAGAGGGCTCCCATTCTTCTTACCGTTTGAACTTCTCCGGCTTTCATAACCACTTCCCGTTCCCTCTATTAACTCTGATCAAACTTTATGATTCTCTCATAGTTAAACACCGCCTTTCACAAACTCCAGATTCTCACAGCCGCACGCCATACATTATTCATTCTAGTCTATCGAGGGAACAGTTTTTCTAAGGCCCAGCCCTCTCGCGGCGGCCGCATCAAGCCCTCAAAAATTCAACTTTTTAGCTCATCCTCAAAGTTTATCATTCTCTCATAATTAAACAGCGCATTTCACAAACACGAGAGTGTGACAGGCGCGCGCTGCACTTTCTATACTATTGAGGGAACAGTTTTTCTAAGGCCCAGCTCTCTCGCGGCGGCTGCATTAAGCTCTCAAAAATTCAACTTTTTAGCTCATCCTCAAAGTTTATCATTCTCTCATAATTAAACAGCGCATTTCACAAACACGAGAGTGTGACAGGCGCGCGCTGCACTTTCTATACTATTGAGGGAACAGTTTTTCGAAGGCCCAGCTCTCTCGCGGCGGCTGCATTAAGCTCTCAAAAATTCAACTTTTTAGCTCATCCTCAAAGTTTATCATTCTCTCATAATTAAACAGCGCATTTCACAAACACGAGAGTGTTTACTGTTTACTGGCTATGCTACCGTATTTAAGCGAAAGAGAATGTCAGATTGCTCGTTAGAAATTTCATGGCAATTCTAGGTTTGTCAGGGTCCACGAAAAAGTCAAGTTTGTGTGACTAAAACTAGAGACCTCGTTTGGGAGGTTGGAGTTTTTTTGCCCTATGTACTTCTATAAATATTATCCATACCTCCCCCCCACAGAAGGGACTTTTCTTAAGACCCCCTCCCAACACTCTGGAAATTGCAATGAAGGTTCATACATTTCCTTGAGGCTTTTGGCCTTTGAGATTCCCCCCATTCCCAAGAATTTTCAACCCTCTCTTTAAGCGGAGTATGGACATTTTCTGGAACTACACAATGCCAATTAGGTTGTAGCCTTGCTTCTGCAGTCCTACAACAAATGTAAGAGGACAGAAAGCATAGGAAGTGTTTTTTTTTTTTTTTTAATGTGAAATTGAGAAGAACATTTTGGCACGCCATCCACAAATGCCAGTATGAAATGACAGACCACTTTTTCACAATCAAACAGTGATTAACACAATGGTTAACACACGTTTTTAGAATGAAATCATTCATAAGTAGTTTTCCATAATCCTCCAAATTCCATTCAAACAAGCTATGATCGTATTGACACCAAGTTCCACATTCACATGGGAAAGTTTTCATTTGGCATTGTCACATTGTTTGGAACTAAACATTAGAAACTAGCTTCTTTTAATAATGTTGTAAACAACTTTGCTATTTGTTGTTCACAAAAGTAAGTGAAATATAAATGGAGAACTTTAACTTTGCTTCCCTTGTTCATTTGATTAGCAACTCTGACTAATTTCCTTGCAAAGACACTTCCCCTCTGTTGTGTGCTTCACTTCGATCTTGTTTTTCTCACTCACATCCTTTGGGAAGGAGAATTGTGAGCATATCCGTACACACACAAAGTAGTCATGCCATGCAATACATCCTTGATCAGTTATGATCAATCCATCACTATCACTAGTAGCTTTGAGAGTTATCGTAACAGTTTCGATTCCTAGTGAAACCACTCTTGGAGCTGGCTCTGTAATTGACCATAGCCCACCACGGTTCTATTACTTGAAATCAGATTTTGCATGCTTTGTTTGAATCATTGATACAGTCAAGTTTGCCAGCCTTTAGTATTGCCATAGCTTGCTGGCTCTCCACGGTACCGGTTCTTGCATATTTCTCACACACACAAATTGTGCAGCACATGACCAGCCCTTTTGCCCCTCAGATGGTACTGTACTGGTGGGATCATTGTCACCAGAGTGAGTTCTTGCTTCTCTTACAGTAGTATGCAATGAGGCAGTCGGCAACTTTAGTCCACCATCATAATGGGGCAGCATTCCTTGACAGTCCAGTGAAGAACTGCCTAGACTTCACCGGGACTGTTGCATGATATTTCTGAAAAACTTCACCAGGTCTCAATTCTTTAAAAAACCCATCATACATTGATTTGATACCAGTGAATTCCAAACCTCTTTCCTCTGGCTGTTGAAAAGAATACTTGCTTAGTTCATCCCTCAAGCTTTTTGTAACAATTCAGTTTCATTGAATTTCCTGATTGCGGAAGCCACAACCTCAGCAAGTATGCTGACGCTCAAAGGCTGAATGGATCCTTGGTGAAGACTGCTGTGTCGTTCACACAGTCTTTGCAGATCATTTCATGTTGCTGGACCTACAACCAACAAAGAAAAATTACGATTCGTGCAACATATTGCTATAGTGAACGTTTGAAGTATCTTGGCTGGCCAACACTCGACTCGCGTCGTGAATTTCTTAGTTTAGTGCAATTATTCAAATTCATTAATGGTTTTTCAAGAGTAGACTTATATGTAATTACTTAACTTTCTCCAATAGTCGGACGAGATCTACCAACAATGTCAAAATCTGGACGCCTTATGCTCGAACAAATATCCTCAAGAACTCTTTTTGGTATAAATATATAAAAATCTGGAATGACTTGCCAAGTGACATAGTAGTTAGCTCTAGCTCTGCTAGTAAGTTTAAAAAAAAAACTGAAAGAACACATTTTTAAATAATATCAATAATATTGCACCAATATCCATTTATCAATTAACTTGTTTTTTCAATAATTTTTACCTTTACATTTTAGTTTTATTTTTATTGCATATTGCTTTTATTCTGGGGGCTGCCGTCAATGAGAATTGAGTTCCTCTCTGGCTTGACCCTTTTTGCCTTTTTGCATCTCGATGTTATTTCTATTGTTATCTGTCTGTATTATTATTATTATTATTATTATTATTATCTTATTATTTAGGCAAATGAAGTTATTATAAATAAATAAATAAATAAATAAATAAATAAAATTCCATGTGAGCTGTTTCCAGCAAGTACTTCTCATATGAAACCAGACATTCAGTGTAGCTTCTACAGAAAAACCCTGATCAGTCATTGCAGCTAGGACATGTATATCTAAGTCCAATTTTTGGGGCTGTAACATTTTTAAAAGGCTGACTCGACTCAGTAACTTGCCATGCCCCGAATATACCACCGAGCGAACGTTTTGGGTCGGTAGAAAGAAATTACACACCTAAATTAGCACAATCGCAACTTACATGCTGCTTAACTGCTGCTACAAACTGCTGATTGACTCTTTCATCACCTTCTAAAATGTCTAAAATAACTTCCAAATCGTCTCCCCATAGCAAGCGCCATCTTGTTTTGAATGTGACTTCTACCTTCAACCTCAGAGGGCTCCCATTCTTCTTACCGTTTGAACTTCTCCGGCTTTCATAACCACTTCCCGTTCCCTCTATTAATTCTGATCAAACTTTATGATTCTCTCATAACTAAACACCGCCTTTCACAAACTCCAGATTCTCCCAGCCGCACGCCATACATTATTCATTCTAGTCTATCGAGGGAAGTTTTTCTAAGCCCCAGCCCTCTCGCGGCGGCCGCATCAAGGCCTCAAAAATTCAACTTTTTAGCTCATCCTCAAAGTTTATCATTCTCTCATAATTAAACAGCGCATTTCACAAACACGAGAGTGTGACAGGCGCGCGCTACACTTTCTATACTATTGAGGGAACAGTTTTTCGAAGCCTCAGCTCTCTCGCGGCGCCTGCATTAAGCTCTCAAAAATTCAACTTTTTAGCTCATCCTCAAAGTTTATCATTCTCTCATAATTAAACAGCGCATTTCACAAACACGAGAGTGTGACAGGCGCGCGCTACACTTTCTATACTATTGAGGGAACAGTTTTTCGAAGCCTCAGCTCTCTCGCGGCGCCTGCATTAAGCTCTCAAAAATTCAACTTTTTAGCTCATCCTCAAAGTTTATCATTCTCTCATAATTAAACAGCGCATTTCACAAACACGAGAGTGTTTACTGTTTACTGGCTATGCTACCGTATTTAAGCGAAAGAGAATGTCAGATTGCTCGTTAGAAATTTCATGGCAATTCTAGGTTTGTCAGGGTCCACGAAAAAGTCAAGTTTGTGTGACTAAAACTAGAGACCTCGTTTGGGAGGTTGGAATTTTTTTGCCCTATGTACTTCTATAAATATTATCCATACCTCCCCCCCACAGAAGGGACTTTTCTTAAGACCCCCTCCCAACACTCTGGAAATTGCAATGAAGGTTCATACATTTCCTTGAGGCTTTTGGCCTTTGAGATTCCCCCCATTCCCAAGAATTTTCAACCCTCTCTTTAAGCGGAGTATGGACATTTTCTGGAACTACACAATGCCAATTAGGTTGTAGCCTTGCTTCTGCAGTCCTACAACAAATGTAAGAGGACAGAAAGCATAGGAAGTGTTTTTTTTTTTTTTTTAATGTGAAATTGAGAAGAACATTTTGGCACGCCATCCACAAATGCCAGTATGAAATGACAGACCACTTTTTCACAATCAAACAGTGATTAACACAATGGTTAACACACGTTTTTAGAATGAAATCATTCATAAGTAGTTTTCCATAATCCTCCAAATTCCATTCAAACAAGCTATGATCGTATTGACACCAAGTTCCACATTCACATGGGAAAGTTTTCATTTGGCATTGTCACATTGTTTGGAACTAAACATTAGAAACTAGCTTCTTTTAATAATGTTGTAAACAACTTTGCTATTTGTTGTTCACAAAAGTAAGTGAAATATAAATGGAGAACTTTAACTTTGCTTCCCTTGTTCATTTGATTAGCAACTCTGACTAATTTCCTTGCAAAGACACTTCCCCTCTGTTGTGTGCTTCACTTCGATCTTGTTTTTCTCACTCACATCCTTTGGGAAGGAGAATTGTGAGCATATCCGTACACACACAAAGTAGTCATGCCATGCAATACATCCTTGATCAGTTATGATCAATCCATCACTATCACTAGTAGCTTTGAGAGTTATCGTAACAGTTTCGATTCCTAGTGAAACCACTCTTGGAGCTGGCTCTGTAATTGACCATAGCCCACCACGGTTCTATTACTTGAAATCAGATTTTGCATGCTTTGTTTGAATCATTGATACAGTCAAGTTTGCCAGCCTTTAGTATTGCCATAGCTTGCTGGCTCTCCACGGTACCGGTTCTTGCATATTTCTCACACACACAAATTGTGCAGCACATGACCAGCCCTTTTGCCCCTCAGATGGTACTGTACTGGTGGGATCATTGTCACCAGAGTGAGTTCTTGCTTCTCTTACAGTAGTATGCAATGAGGCAGTCGGCAACTTTAGTCCACCATCATAATGGGGCAGCATTCCTTGACAGTCCAGTGAAGAACTGCCTAGACTTCACCGGGACTGTTGCATGATATTTCTGAAAAACTTCACCAGGTCTCAATTCTTTAAAAAACCCATCATACATTGATTTGATACCAGTGAATTCCAAACCTCTTTCCTCTGGCTGTTGAAAAGAATACTTGCTTAGTTCATCCCTCAAGCTTTTTGTAACAATTCAGTTTCATTGAATTTCCTGATTGCGGAAGCCACAACCTCAGCAAGTATGCTGACGCTCAAAGGCTGAATGGATCCTTGGTGAAGACTGCTGTGTCGTTCACACAGTCTTTGCAGATCATTTCATGTTGCTGGACCTACAACCAACAAAGAAAAATTACGATTCGTGCAACATATTGCTATAGTGAACGTTTGAAGTATCTTGGCTGGCCAACACTCGACTCGCGTCGTGAATTTCTTAGTTTAGTGCAATTATTCAAATTCATTAATGGTTTTTCAAGAGTAGACTTATATGTAATTACTTAACTTTCTCCAATAGTCGGACGAGATCTACCAACAATGTCAAAATCTGGACGCCTTATGCTCGAACAAATATCCTCAAGAACTCTTTTTGGTATAAATATATAAAAATCTGGAATGACTTGCCAAGTGACATAGTAGTTAGCTCTAGCTCTGCTAGTAAGTTTAAAAAAAAAACTGAAAGAACACATTTTTAAATAATATCAATAATATTGCACCAATATCCATTTATCAATTAACTTGTTTTTTCAATAATTTTTACCTTTACATTTTAGTTTTATTTTTATTGCATATTGCTTTTATTCTGGGGGCTGCCGTCAATGAGAATTGAGTTCCTCTCTGGCTTGACCCTTTTTGCCTTTTTGCATCTCGATGTTATTTCTATTGTTATCTGTCTGTATTATTATTATTATTATTATTATTATTATCTTATTATTTAGGCAAATGAAGTTATTATAAATAAATAAATAAATAAATAAATAAATAAAATTCCATGTGAGCTGTTTCCAGCAAGTACTTCTCATATGAAACCAGACATTCAGTGTAGCTTCTACAGAAAAACCCTGATCAGTCATTGCAGCTAGGACATGTATATCTAAGTCCAATTTTTGGGGCTGTAACATTTTTAAAAGGCTGACTCGACTCAGTAACTTGCCATGCCCCGAATATACCACCGAGCGAACGTTTTGGGTCGGTAGAAAGAAATTACACACCTAAATTAGCACAATCGCAACTTACATGCTGCTTAACTGCTGCTACAAACTGCTGATTGACTCTTTCATCACCTTCTAAAATGTCTAAAATAACTTCCAAATCGTCTCCCCATAGCAAGCGCCATCTTGTTTTGAATGTGACTTCTACCTTCAACCTCAGAGGGCTCCCATTCTTCTTACCGTTTGAACTTCTCCGGCTTTCATAACCACTTCCCGTTCCCTCTATTAATTCTGATCAAACTTTATGATTCTCTCATAACTAAACACCGCCTTTCACAAACTCCAGATTCTCCCAGCCGCACGCCATACATTATTCATTCTAGTCTATCGAGGGAAGTTTTTCTAAGCCCCAGCCCTCTCGCGGCGGCCGCATCAAGGCCTCAAAAATTCAACTTTTTAGCTCATCCTCAAAGTTTATCATTCTCTCATAATTAAACAGCGCATTTCACAAACACGAGAGTGTGACAGGCGCGCGCTACACTTTCTATACTATTGAGGGAACAGTTTTTCGAAGCCTCAGCTCTCTCGCGGCGCCTGCATTAAGCTCTCAAAAATTCAACTTTTTAGCTCATCCTCAAAGTTTATCATTCTCTCATAATTAAACAGCGCATTTCACAAACACGAGAGTGTGACAGGCGCGCGCTACACTTTCTATACTATTGAGGGAACAGTTTTTCGAAGCCTCAGCTCTCTCGCGGCGCCTGCATTAAGCTCTCAAAAATTCAACTTTTTAGCTCATCCTCAAAGTTTATCATTCTCTCATAATTAAACAGCGCATTTCACAAACACGAGAGTGTGACAGGCGCGCGCTACACTTTCTATACTATTGAGGGAACAGTTTTTCGAAGCCTCAGCTCTCTCGCGGCGCCTGCATTAAGCTCTCAAAAATTCAACTTTTTAGCTCATCCTCAAAGTTTATCATTCTCTCATAATTAAACAGCGCATTTCACAAACACGAGACTGTGACAGGCGCGCGCTGCACTGTCTATACTATTGAGGGAACAGTTTTTGGAAGCCCCAGCTCTCTCGCGGCGCCTGCATTAAGCTCTCAAAAATTCAACTTTTTGTCCAATCGTCAAACCCCAGGGGACGACACAGCCCCACTTTAAAAAGTCCATGATCTCACCTAATCGGCCTCTATTCCTTCCAAACGCTGCCGACTGAACACCGCAAAAGACAACTCAAGGGTTAAAACAATCTCTTCTCCCATCCTAAGAGAGAAAAACCAGCGGGAAAAAAAGATGGCCTCTCTCGTAGACCTGTGCTATGCTTCCGACGACGACGAATCACAGATCCTAGACTTTCACGATCAAACCACGCAACATCCTCCGACTTCGACTTCGACTTCGAATTTATCGCCTGTAAGCCACGAGGCACAGGCAACGCAGCAAAAATCACCACAACCAGATTGCCTTGGCCAATTGGACAGCCCGCACCATTTGACTCCTACACCTACCCGGAAAAAACTCACCTACGCCCTAAGTCCGCGAGATATCCCACCCGATGTGGACGTCTTTCTGGATGCTGTTTCCAATTACTTCACTAGAGCGGTGAACCTTGAACGACAAAGTGCAGCCGTCGCGCAGTCCACTTTCCTCAAAGCGCGTGAGCGCATGATGTGTAAGTCACTACATGAACACTTATTATTCGCAGTCAATTACCTTGCTAGCTTATTCGCATTCAAATATCTTGCTCGCAAGCAAGTAAGCAACACACACGTGCGTCACACCTGACCTGATTTTCTGTTTTTCTGTTTCATCTCAAGGCTACCTTGGATTTTTGAAGAGATATCTCGGAATGGACCTAGCACCAGATGTTTTTCTGCGCCTAAGTCTCATGGAACAATATTTCAACTTTCTCAGGGTGAGTGCAGATTTGAATTTTGGCAATTGTTTCTTGTCGCCTTTAGGAAATAACTTTGCCCACAAAAACTGCAAAACTGTCTCAAGCCATCTGATAGGACGGCAACAAAGGTAAAAGAAAAGGAAAAATCACAAATTGTGCCATATTTTCAGGCTTAAATTGTGCAGCAAGATAGCGCCGTTGTGCCCCATAAATCATTCGAGTTTTTCAGGCTTCATTGCTTTTGTTTGACCAGCTTTCAAAAGACGTTCTTGTCTTGCAAGTTTGCAGCTTGTTCAACGTCAGCAATATTTTTAACTCGGCCAATGCCCTACTGGTCTCCCCGCAGCCGTCACGTTTCGCGCGGCGAGACACGTGCTTGCTTGAGACAAAAAGGACACCTTGACAAATATGACATGACGCCCTTAGACCGCTGACCATAATGCTTGTCTCTTGAATCAAAATGGCTGCCCGAACTACTTCGCCGGTCAGTTCAGCTCTGCCAATTTCTCTCACTTGTTTTTTGGTTGTACGTGACCTTCAATAACCTGGATTTACTCAAATGTTGTTGCTAGGACGAGAGGCAATGCAGTTCGGCGACAATTTCAAACCACGTGAGCTCACTGCTTTATGCGGTGAAGTTTCTGCATAAGGAACACGGTCCTGGTTTCAAGGATGTTCAAATGATTCGTCAGTTGAGAGCACAGGCAACGATATTTCAAAAGCAAGGCGACAGAGAACGGCCTTCGTCGCGAGAAGAGTTCGAAGCCCTAAATCGCTGGCTACCCTGGTGAGTTGTCTTTCGTTCTTTTGAGCCAGTACCTGTAAACTGGCAAATTAATAATTTTAGCAATGATACTGGTATACTGTAGGGACCAATGGATTTGTTATTGTCCATTTGAGATATGTATCAATCAACTTGAACTGAAGTAACAGGGGAATCAGGAAAATTGCCCTTCAGAAAAGCAGTTGGAGAGCAGTTCCCACATGGAATGTCTTTGTCAGTGTTTTCTAGCTACATTCCCACAGAGAAAGTATTAAAGATGTTAGCACTAGCACAGGGATTGTCAACAGTTTTACCACTTTCAAGAATACTGGGAAATGTAATCAGCTTTTACTTTACCAATGTTGATGATTGATATCTAATTCCAGACCATGTTTTTCTCATATTCATCTTATTACACAAAAAGTCATTTTTAAAATAATCGGATTTGCTAGCTATAATTTTTTTTCTTTGACAACACTATTCCTGAAGTTCTTACGAAGATACATCAGATTAGGATTTGAATGTGGACACCTATAGATCTGGGAATAGAGCTTATCTCTGTATTGTATTTTGGCAAGAATGCATTTAGTGATACCGGGCTTGGTAGACCACTTGATTTTGCGTTTGGAGAGCTTTCGACACGGTGCATGATAATTTACAAGTTGAGATATCTGATCATAGCAAAATATTGAATCTAGTGTTGGCATCTATAACGATCACTTGAGATGTTATTCCAGATCTAGACGTGAAAATTAAGTCATTGATAAATTTCTCTTCACCGAGTTTGGAAAAGTCATTTTTATAATAGTTTAAAACTTTATATAGTCTACATGTGAGCAGGCTAACAATTGTGCATGACATTGCAATATTTTTTGTTAGAATTTTAGAATTACATCTTCAGAAACTATTTCCTATGATAACCAAATTATCATACACACAGGATTTGCATCATAAATTTCCTTTAGAATGATCACACCTAACTTCCAAAATTCTAGAGAATTTCCTGCTATTGCTCGATTCCTTATAAAAGAAGTACAGTTAGTTAGTTTAACTCAGTAGTTCAGAGTGTCCAGACCAGCACTTACTAGCTCAGAACCTCTTGGTCACAGAAAAAGTAACTCCAGTACATGTAACCTCAAGGTAGTGACCTATTCTACTGAGGATTTGGTATGTCACATTTGACCTATTATTGCATGTCTTACAGTTTGAGTTCAAGAATAATATGCTTCATGTGTACTTATCTCAATCCAATTGTTTAGTCTTTGCTTGAGTCCTTATATTAGTTGATTCATGTTCAAAATGTGTCAAGATTGCATTCAGCTTTCAGAACCTTGCATTTATCTGTATACTTGACTTAAAGTTCATTGGTGAAATCAGATATCTCACTACAGTCTTCATTCTTTAGTCCATCAGTAATGACAGATGTTGTCCTGTCACTGAATGAGATTCTACCAGTCTTCCTAGTTTTAAGTCCAAGGAAAATATGAAATTGTGATTGAAATAATTCAGTCTGAGATTGTGTACGATCAGGAATTGAGGAAGATGATTAGAGACTAGATTACCACTGATGGCATTCATAGCATGACTATTTGCAAATATATTATCAATGAAGGTTGCTGATCTTTAAGTAATACGTGTTGATTGTGAGATGCAAGGTACAAGAGAAAAGGAGTTTAGCATTAGCAAGAAATCATTGGACTCAGGATGACTTTCACAATTGAATAAGTTTATATGAAAATCACCCATAATGAAGAGGGACTTATTTACCCTAGTTAGCCGAGATAAAGTTGACTCGAGATGTTCTCTGAACCTTAGGGGTAGAGGAATGGTGTCTACAGGTACAAGGACGAAAAACATTTTTGACTTTTCTATCAATTATGTGGACTTTCTTTGTTGATTCTAAGTCAGCCTCGTCGTTCAATCTTTTAGGGACGAGGTTGTGGCTGCCGTCTCACTCCAACGCGAACGCTTTCAATTGAGCTGGGAGGTCAACATGAAAGCCAGGGAAAGCTGCAACTTGGTCCTTTTAAGCCTGTATGTTTTCATTCCACCATCCCGGGGTCTTGAGATGCGAACTCTTCGAATTGTCACAGAGCCAGACAGCTTGGAGGCACGACAGCGGAAGGAACAAAATCTGCTGGTGATGAGGGAAGATTCCATTGTGCTCCACTTTAATGATTACAAAACCAAAAGCTCCTGTGGACGGGATGAGCTAACTCTGCAGGTGAGATGAGGACTCAGTTTTTAAGAAAGCCCGAAACGCTCTTGTGGCGCTGATGAAAAGAACATTTGTACCAGTTGCAAAGTCTTTGCAAACAATGTGCTTTCCAAAATATAGCTTTTATGCCAGCTCAAGGGAAAAAAGAAATGGACAGCATGTGTTGTTAACATTTGCCAAGTTGCAGCCGGCAAGGGAATTGGGTAGCTAGTTATTTATTTATTTTCTTACGATTATGAAGGATCATTGTAGATTTTGCCGATTTCACATGAACAAAGACACCATACTCATTACTGTGCGAAGAATTTTCCCATCGCTTTCTAAAAAAGGGGAAGTCAACTGAAAAAGGATCTGTCCTTCTTTTTTTAGCCTGGCCACGAGCTGTACAAAGTTCTTGCAAATTACATCAAGGAGTTTCGTCCACGCCTTACGAAGGAGGAAAGTGGGAACTTTTTGCTTTTGGTAAGTAGATTCAACTTATCGCCCTAAACTGGACAATATTCATGGGAACCCTTCAACTCATCACCTTCAAACTGGAAAATAGCATGCAACCCTAACCCCTAAAAACCCGGTTAAATCTTTCAAATTGCTAACCCTTCAAAGGGTGAATTTTTCAAATGTCTCACCCTTCTAAGGGTGAATCTTTCAAATTGCTTACCCTTGTAAGGGTGAATCTTTCAAATGTCTCACCCTTCAAATGGGTGAATATTTCAAATGTCTCACCCTTCAAAGGGTGAGTCTATCAAATGTCTCACCCTTCTAAGGGTGAATCTTTCAAATGTCTTACCCTTTCAAAGGTGAATCTCTCAAATGTCTTACCCTTGAAACCTTAACCACCCTCATAGGGGTCCATGGGATTTCTTAAGCACCCTCGTAGGGGTCCTTGGGATTTCTTAACCACCCTCATAGGGGTGCCTGGGATTGGAAATTAATTCTACTCAGTGTGTCAACCTGATGGTGGTATGGACAGCATGAGGGGGTCTCAGAAAAGCAAAAGCTTGACCACTACATACAGTACTGTTTGTTTGTTTTTTTTTTACAAGTTCAATGTCATTTTCAGTCTTGAGGAAAAGATCGAGTGATTTGCCCACTGGGGAGGTGTGGTTTGAAAATTGCAAACATTTGTCTTAAGAAATGGTAGAACTGGTTATTATTATTATTGTTACTATTATTATTATTATTACTATTACTATAATTATTATTGTGAATTCAAACTGGTTATAGTTCATTTCTGTTCATTGTCCATTCATGAATGTTTTCTTTTTACTTGCACCTTGTAGAACAGGAAGGGTGAAAGCTTTTCAGGACCCGCATTCTCTGCGCACATGAAAAGTTTGTTTCGCAGCCTCACTGGAAAATCGGTGACAATCAACATGCTTCGATCTGCATTCATTACCTGGTCATATGGTAGAGAGTAAGTGGCCATTTTTTTTTTTACTACTATACAATTCAGCAAATAAGTCATGCCTTTATTTAATGATCGCAACAGCAGATAGCCTCAACTTTTGGCCCTCAGAACATAAACATACAATTTCATTTAACAATTCTTTAAGAACTCATTATTTATTATCTAGAGGGCCGCAAGTTTATTAGCC
Source organism: Stylophora pistillata (assembly GCF_964205215.1). Classification (NCBI taxonomy): domain Eukaryota; kingdom Metazoa; phylum Cnidaria; class Anthozoa; order Scleractinia; family Pocilloporidae; genus Stylophora; species Stylophora pistillata. The sequence goes on from NW_028290859.1 coordinate 27,226, forward strand.
TCGGCTATTTCGTGTTAACCCTCGTTAGATAAAGTCTTGACCTTACCTTACCTAAGAAAGAATTAAAATTTCAGTCAAAGCCATGGATAACCCAAGGATTTCAAAATATCCATTCGAGTAAAAAAAGTAAATTTTATAAAAGATATTTCAAGACCAAATCTTGTTCAATACCTCCTTTGAGACCGGTTGTAATGCCGGCCAATTTAAAATTAGCAAATGTGATTCCAGTCTATAAAAAGGGATCCCACACTTGTCTATCCAATTATCAACCAATCTGCTTGATGTCTGTTTTTAATAAATTCCTTGAAAAACTTGCATGCAATAGATTAGTTGATTTCCTTGAAAAGGAAAAAAGCGTTCTTTGAAAATGAACTTGGTTTTAGGGCTTAGCAGTCCACTCATCACACTACACTTGGTGTTGTTGATAGATTTCAAAGGGCAATTGATGGGCAATTGACAGGCATTTTTCTTGCGGTATATTCTTAGATGTCAGTAAGGCGTTTGATACCATCAGTCATGAGATATTGTTAAGAAAATTGGAGTTTTTATCTCGATGGCTTCTTTAATTCAGTACTTAGTATCCACAACTACAATACACGAAGTGCAGCAAATCAATCTTATTACCTGCCTCGAGCTAGCACAAACTATGGTATTTTTCATATTCGCTTTAAGGACCAAAGGTCTGGGACTCTCTTGGCCAAGATATAAAGTCAACCCCTTTCAGTAAATTTAAAAAAAAAAAGAAATTAAAAATGAATTACTGTGCCAATATTAATGTCACCCTGGTCTTCTGCTTTGACCAGAGTAATCAGTTTCTTCATAGCTATTACTGTGATTTATTTGTTGCTCTAGGCTCTTTTATAATTTATACATATATATATATATATGTATTTAGTGTGACTTGATTTTCGTAGAACAGTGCTCAATACATAGAAGTAGAGCAAAGTATATATTGTGGGAGGCCCTCAATATATATATATATAAAAAATATATATATTTGTTTATTTATTTTTTTTTTTTTTATTTATTTTTTTTTTTTTTCATGACTTGCAAATTTCCTTTAGTCTTAATTATTTCTAGTTTAACTCTGTGCGTGTCCCGACCTTAATATTGTAATTTAATTTATAATTTTCTCTTGTACTAAGGCCATTCATTCCACAGGCAACCAAAACAAAACAAACACTTAAGATGAAAACTCAACTTAAACATGCAACTTACACTTGGACCAGTACCCACTAAATTCAGTGTTGTCAATGTAGCCATCTCTAAAACCAGATTTCCATTTCACAGGGACTGCACAGATGCCCTGAAGGCGTCATTGGCGGCCGCGCTCAGACATTCACGGCAACAGGCTCAGCGGACATACGACCGCCGCACCGCCAATGACCGAAAGAGGCTTGCTGTCGACCTGGCCAGAGACTACGCAGAGGACCGTCTGGACGACGGATCCGACGGTGGCCAAGCACAACCGCAGAGTTCCGATGACTGCCCTTTCAAACCCGGTGACTTTGTGGCAGTAGTGGAAGAGGATAGCCGGCTTAACTGCCCAAAGGTTTTGATAGGACAGATCCATTCCCTTGGTCAAGAAGGTGAGGTTTCTCTTCTCTGGTACAAGAATGTTTCAAAGAACTTTTACAGACTGCAACACGGCAGTGGACAGTGGAGGGAGAGTGTTGACAGCCTAGTGCCTGTTACTGTGAAAGCGCCAAAGAATCGACCGGGGTTGTATCAACTGTGCACTTCCCCCCGTCAAATACACAAGGTCGTCTTTGCAGATTAGGATATCTTCAGTCCACTGAAGAACTACAACTCTTTTTCGTGTCATTGCTACAAACATTCATTTTGTTACTTGATCATCCATCTCATGCCATTTTAAAGTGTTGCCGTTTTGTTGACGTGATGGTTGTGATGTGTGTTATGGGTCACAATTTGAATTTTTTTCAAGTTGGGTTGATTCTCGATTTTCCTCTCGAATAATTAGGGCTAGGAGACAAATGAAATTGAGAATCAACCCAGGTCTGGAAAAAAAAAAAAAATTCACTCCGATGCAATGTTGACCTGCAACATGCACGCTGTTCTCACAGGCCATTTGATTGGATTTTAAGAAGGGCATTTTGTATTGCCAAAAAATATCTTTGGAAGTTGAAAAAAAAAAGAAGAAAAAAAAATTGAGTCTGAATTGAAAATTGAATTTTGACCTGCAACATACACACGTGTATGCAATTTGAATTGAGTGGGACCCCAGTATTTCATACTTGGCTCCAAGGCTGCAGAGACATTTATTCAGTCTTGTGCTTGTCTCGTAGACGGTTCACTTTTAAAAATCGCTTTCTATGAACAGTTTCCCTTGGAAAAACAAAAGTGGAGGTGTCGGCAGCGTTTGCGAAGGAATATAGCATTTGTCACGTGTGAGTTGTTGAAGTGATTGTGTTGTGTCTTGTGAGGAAATAAATCGATGTGTTTACATATTCTCAGCTGGTATTGGTTTGCTTGATTTTAAAGAAATGCCAAAATGCTGACAGCTTTCAAAACAATAGCTTCTTTGTCCCATGTGAGGGGGTCTGAGAAGTGCTGGATTTATCAAGTCCCACTGAGAAAGATCTTGGATTCCCTTACATGGAGCACTATAGCTATTTGACTGGAGGTGCAGGGGACCGATGGTCACTGTGAAGTTGGCTGGTCTATCCATATAAGATTGTGATAGGGAGAGGGGGATAGGTATTCTTTTGCTCGCTTTCGTGCTCTTCTGTTTCGGGGTTTCTTCAACCCTTTCGAGTCACAAAAGTGATCAATAATCCCTACATGAGATGCAAAAAGTTATGAGATTTCATGAAATGATCACCTCAGGAAAAGCGCAGGACCTGCATATTCCAAATTACATGTGCATATGCTCGAATGCACATTACAGGTTAGCTAACCCTCCAGCCTTGGGAAGTTTCATGCCAGATTTGGGCAGGACTGAGTTAATTCTAGGGCGATTCCCCTAGACGTGAAGATGCTAACCCTAACCCCTAGTCCTAGATTGCAACCCTAACCCCTAGCCCTAGATTGCAACCCTAACCCCTAGCCTAACCCTAGCCCTAGATTGCAACCCTAACTAACTGCTGTATCTTAAGGGGTTTCTTAACCTATTGAGTTTTATACATATGAAAGTGTTCCTCTGGCAGAGATCTTCCCAACCAGGACTACTTTAGTGTGGTTTGGTGAGATGAAGCTTGACAAACTTAAGGAAAACCACTTTGGTGGACCTCCCCTCGTTTTCGACCTCTTCCGCTGAGCATGCCCATGAAGGAGTTAAAGAGTTTTATACATATCAAAGTGTTCCTCTTGCAGAGACCTTTCTAAGCATGTCTACATTAATGTGCTTTGGGAGAATGGGGCATGAGAAACTTAAAAAAAGAGCAGTTTGGTGGACTTAGACCTCTAGCAGTTTTCTCAATTGATATTGCACTTGTGGGGGTGATCAAAATCAGTTCTCTCCCCTATGAATGGATCATCAGAAGAACAAGTTATGAGATTTCAACCACTCTCTTAAACCAACTCTCTTCCATGAAGATGTCATCATTTACAAAGGACAGCATCCATTAAAATGGTTCAGGCAGAAAACCCTACCCCGATTAAAACCAGCCAAGAAAGAAGAGACTGAATAAAATAACTGCCTTCCTCGTTTCCTTTAAAGATCTGTACAAAGTACTTGTACATAAACAATAGGACATGAGTCCCCTTAAATAGATGCAAAGGCTTCAATTCCCTCTGACCTGACTGAGATGATAAATTGCACTTTTCAGGCCTGGGGTTGGTTTTGTGCTGTTTTATCAGTTTGGGTTTTACAACCCTTTCAAGTCACAAAAGTGATCACAGTCAGTCTTCCCCCCACAATATCACTAGATGAGAAGAGAAAGTTATGAGATTTCCTAAAGTGATCAGCTCAGGAAAAGTGTTTGGGTATTGTATCAAATTCTGTGAAGAAGGTAATGGAAAGATCACTAGGGAGAATTTGTAAGTGGGTATGGGGGGGGCTCAAAGGGTTGTCGTTGGGAATCTTTGCCTTCTTTCAAAAGAAATAACAACCGCTCTCTCTTAGAACCAACTCTCTTACATGAAGATGTCATCATTTACAAAGAACAGCATGTATTAAAATGGTCGTTCTGATCTGACCTGACTCATATAATATGCTGGACTTTTCATGCTAGCCCAGTACTTCAATTACCCACGACTGGTATGTGCCAAGACATTGAGAAAAGCCTTAGGTAGTAGATTGTGAGAAATTTCATTTGATCAGCTTGGCGATTTTGCTCATTGACCGAAAAAGGAAGCATTGTTTTGAGGAGAAACTGAACGAAACGAAAAGAAAAAAAGGCTCATCTCAAGGACTCTTTGCTTGAAGAAAGAAGTGAATTGTCAGCTTCATTTCGGATCTGTACACTCTTTAGATGCTTGAAGGAAGTCACTTGTCGTCTCAATTTGATTTGTACACTCTTTACAGGAATTTCTTTTGTCGGTAAAATATTCTTGCTTTCTCTTCGCGGAAAAGTGCTTATTTTTGCAGGTATTTTGGTTAGATTTTGACGTATGATCTCGAAGGGTAATGGGAAACTGCTTTGGCGATCTGCCGTCCAATCGAAGCTTTCGTTCATCATCTCGGCCTAGGGGCTGCGTAGGAGGGCTCTGTAAACAAAGGGAGACTCTTTTGGGCTGGATCGATCAAAAGAAATTGTCGGTTTAATACCATATTGTTCAATTATTATTTAGTTCGACCGTCCAAGTCATTCGAGCACCGAGAATGCACAGGCAGCCGCCGGAGCACTGGAACTTGCCCCGTCGAGGCAAGTTCCAGTGTTCGCTCGGCCAAAACACCAAAATAGCTACGTGGGGAAAATCCTCGAATGACGTCAAGAGGCTTTTTTGGGACGTCTATTTGGAGAAAATTGACGTCAATAGGTAAACAAAGTAAGGCAAGATCTATTTTGGGAAATTTGACGTAAGGTGCCCCCGTTATATATAAGTGTCCCCTGGCAAAATAAAAATAAATACATATTAAAGAAACGTACTTGAAGCCGCAGCGAGAACCTCTAAAAATGAGCCGGAAAGCTGCGATCTCCGATTATTTTTCATCCAAGAGTTCGAGTCCAGCGAACGAGGAACGAGATTCGCAGGAATTATTTCGGTAGGGGAAGCATTATTTAGTATTGTTTTCAATAGTAGAAATCGCTGTAGCATCTTGTAACACTTCCAAGAGGAATATTGCAAATCGCTTGTTTGTTTGTTTGTTTCCACTCGGAACTCGCTGTGGCTATATACATATGCCCGGCAGCCGGGAATGGTCTTAAATAGACTAAATGCCCGGCAGTCAGAAAATCTCACCGAATTTTCACTGAAAGCTTCGATCTTTCAAGCCTCTTGAGAGTATTAAATGTTTCTTTAGCAAGGTCAAGCGACTCTAAATATTATTTTGGTTTTCTAGCTAGTTCACCATCGAAAGATGCGATCGTGGCCATACTATAAAATGGCTATCTGGTGACACACTTCGAAAAACTCGTCTCAAACCTAACAGCCAAATGAATAAAGGCCGATAGTTTCTAAAGAAAATGTTTGGGGCTGCGTCGGTGGGGGTAAGGAAATAATTTGAACATATCAACAAAGTTGAAATGGTAAATTGGCCACCGTTACGATTATAAAAGCTGACCTTTCGAGCGTTAGCCCCTCGTTCGTCGGAGCGAATCTAACAGCCAAATATTTACTTGGCGAATTCCGACTGAAAGCCTCAAGCGATCACTATAATTATTTTGCTTTTACATTGGGCGAAAAAACTGTTGGTTTTTCTTTTGTTTTGTTTCCGTTTTGTTTTGTCTTGTTTTTGTTTTATAACTATTATTATTCCGATAAAATGCTTAAAAATCGAAAAATACATTGAAATGTCTGATAAAAATTTAAGAAAAGCGAGTGCATACACACCTCGGTTCATAATAATGATAGCTATGATAATAATGCTGAACACTTCTTGGCTCAGTATTCCTGGCTTTAGCTATGATTCCCAGAAATAGCTTTCTCATTGCCTTGCTGTTATTCCTTATCATTATGCCTTACTATGATTCCTTATTATTTCCCTTACTATCATATAGCAATAGTTTCCATCAAATCTTCTGCAATACAAAATATTAACAGCGAATAAAACGATGAAAAAGAACTCACTTTCGGCTCACATCTGCACCTTTTTTTTTTTTCTTTCAAAGCGTCTGGAAAACTATAGATAACGGAGTCAAATCTGAACAGATTCAAAGTCTAATAATCTGATAAGTAAAAGCATATCTAAAACTATACAGAAAAGAGAAAGGTGAATGGCAAATCTAGAGTCCTATTATTGTTATTATTATTATTATTATTATTATTATTATTATTATGATTATGATTATTATTATTATGATTCTCATTATTCTCGTAGATCCTCGCAAGAGAGTGACGACGGTAGTGGCAGAGACGACAAGAGTCCACCAAGAAGGTAAATGATATCAACTAAATGATGATGACACGTGGAACCAGGGTAAAGCCGTGAAATCTGTTCTCTGTTTTCATGACAGAGTTCAGAGAGAATTCCACTATTACGCTGAAACTTTTGAGAAAGATAGCTTACTTGACTTTTGTAAGGCATTCGACGTGAACTCGGATATTCTGGTCAAACCGCCGATTATGCCTTCTTAACCTATGGTTTCACTTCTTGGGGCAGCAGGCGTAGCTAGTTCATTTCACCGTGATTTCAAATGCATTTGGAACGAGCCTAGACAACTTAACACGATCGCGTATCTTGTTCTGTGTAGGAAAAACCAGAGAAGTCGAAAAACCAGTGGCGCTGGAGCAAGGTAGGATCCTCATGTTTTCTGTTTGTTTTTAGTAACCCAGGATCTGCGATATATCTTTGGTGTACAATTTTGTCGCGCGCACTCGGTACGTTCTGGAAATGGCCACAATCTGTATCTATGGCCATTGTTACTTGTGTAAAAAAAAAAAAAACAACAAACAAAAAGTGTGTCTGTCTTGGATTTTCAGACAGTTGCTTGACACGGAGGCTGCAGCTGAAGGTGGTAGGAGGTGGGTCAAATCGCTCCTCTACTTGGCCCATTTTTTTCCCTTTTCTCTTTTGGTAGCCGTAGGGTAATGGTCTAATAGGAGGTTTTTGCGCCGACAGAGCTGACGACCACGATGATGAGGAAGACGTGCAGACGCCCGGGGACAGGACATTTTTAGTGCCAGAAGAGGAACTTGTAGAGGAGAGCAGTCAGTCCTTTTACCGAAAACAGGAGGCACTTTCCGTCCAAAGGGACGCGGAGACTGTACAGCCATACTTTCCCTTGGCATTCGCAGAATCCCCGGACAGGCCTCTAGCCTTCAACTTTGATTTGTTCTTGTTGGACAGTCTGACGCTGCCAAGACACATAGTGCCTCGCGACTCTGATGAGGAGAGGGTCTCCAACGCACTTACCTTCGAAGACGCAGCCAGCGCAATACGTTACTGCACACGCAGCCTAGAGATTGGGTGGAAAGACACGCTTCCTTTGCCCTCTCCGTCTGATCCAACCCAGAAGTCTCCCCGTCGCAAACATCTACTCAGAGACCTGAACAAGTGGGAACTTTTCCGACGTGACGGGGCAAAGTTGACCGAAGCCCTAACTAGCAGACAAGCGCCTTTAGACAGCAATTTAAACCTGGTTCGCTTGGACAGGTAGGTCGCTGGTTTTTTTTTTCATTTTCATATGATTGGATTTGATTTCCGCGTTAGGCTTAAACTCTTACCCCTTGGCTAATGGTCGGAGTATTTAGATCTCCTATTTTTTTTTCTCTTCTTTAAATGACTTCGTGGACAGATAGATCTAGCCCGCCGGACCTTTGGATCATTTTTTATCACCTGTTACCGGCCAGTCAGACTCGCCTAGGAAGGATGCTCAGCTTTTCCCTTGAATGAAACCAAATATGAGCAAAGCATCTACTTGCAGAGACTTTTACTCGATTAGAATGATTCCTTTTGTGGAACAATATTCCAGTTGATGCTAGGCAGTCAGAGCCCCTTGGCTCTTTTAGGGGCGAGCTTCAGGATTTTGACTTTAAAAGACTCTTACACGTCTTTGATGGCGAACATTATCGCACTTTTAAAATAATCTGTCCTAAATGTCGTCGGAGCTACAAACCCACTCGGTTTGTAGCTCTTAGATTCTAGTTTTTGCCTCCTTTTTGCGTGAGCGTATTAGATCTAGGGAATGGAGGGGGAATAGGATGCTTAGTTTTTTGTTTCAGTTTTTTTTTTTCGGTTTCTCTTTCAGTTTTGTGTCTCTGTTTTTCGTGTACTTTGTAGAAATACTTAAGTAAATGAATCAATCCATTTCTTTCCTTAATTCTTGTTTGGTAATCCTTCGTCTCCATGTAGGTTTGGAAATATCATGGTCTGGAATGCACCTCCCTGGTCCCTGGCCAGCCCAGAATACACGCACGGCTTTCCCAGGAAGCTCGTTACGCAAGACCACGGGGGTTTTCTACCGGGCAACATAACAGTGTCGGCGAAAGCCAGTAATCTGACGTTGAGGCGACTGGCTGTGTGCGACGTGGCCTGCTTGGTAAGTCGGGCAACCACCGCGGGCTCAGGTCTCAGCAGGGCGCGACTCCTAAACCTCAGGTACGCGGCCATCAGATATCAGAGCGGAACATTCTGTCCGCAGTACCTTGCGTCCGCCATGGTGGAGTACGGCGTGAGCTTCGCCACCTTTGAAGCCCTCTCGCCGGAGACCTTAGAAACGCTTCACTCCAACCTGAACCCAGCTTGGAGAGAGGGCGACGAGTCGTCAGCCGCGGAGGGATCCAGCCCCAGCAACGAGGAAGACGACGACGCCGACGAACCCCTGATAGAGTGTCCGCAAAGCGTCATGCGGGAAATCGGCAAGTCGTCCAGCGACGGCACTGCGCAACGCCAGTCCTCCCGAGAGAAAGACAGACTGCTCTGCGATCTGCTCGCGCGGCTAGCTAGCCAACCTGGGCAGCAGAGTGACTCCTCGTCCGAAGGGGACGGCGGTGGGGCCGAAGGGGCAGCAGAAGCCACCACCTCCACGGCTGTCGCCGGCCTTGCCAGAAGAAAGAAGAGAAGGGCTTCCTCTGTAGGCGGTGCTAGAACCAAGGCGACGCGCACGGAAGAAAGGGCGCTGCCTGAGGGCGGACAACCAGGTAATGATAAGGCTGAAAAGCAACCGCGTTAACCAACTGCTGCCTTTTGTTTGATTGTCTGTTTTGTTCGGTTTTTTTTTTTTTTTTTTTTTTTTTCTGTTCACATTATTTATTTATTAATTTATTTATCTATTTATCTATTTATTTATTTTATTTGATTTTATTATTATTATTATTATTTTTTTTTTTTTTCACTTTTTAAATGACAGCTGGAGCAGGAGCGACGACCACAGGCCAAGGCGAAGGGCAGACAGCGCAAGCAGAGGCAGAGGATCGCTGGGGCCTGAGGCACTCGTCGGTGCCGGGTCTCCGAATGGAGGATTTCCCCGACGAGGAAACGTGGCAGGCCGTGTCAAACTTCTTCAGAGACCACCAGCCACTTCGCCAAGAGGTAAACTTACATTCGTGATCACCGATCAGATCATCACTGTTAAACCCTGTTGGATCATTTGTGTGCCTCCTGGCGCACTGGTGATGTATATCGTCAATCTTGTTTCCCCTTCTTGTTGTCTGTCCCAACAGGAACTACAAACTGCCATGGCCAGCACAGCGGCAAATGCAGGAGGACGCGCTTGGAAAGAAGATCCGGAGGCAGTGCAAGAGGCCACCAGCCAGCGAGTCGCAGACGCGCACCGTCAAATGGTGGCCGAGAAGATGGCAAGCCTCTTTGTCATTTGCGCCGCTGCCTGTGACTGCCCAGAGGAGAGCTGTGCCCTGAAGGCCGGTCGATTTTGGCCGCAGATGGAGCCAGCAGACCCCTGTCGGCGACAACCACCATGTCCCGTCTGCAGGGTGTTTGCTCGCCACCTGGATCTCTGCCATCTCCTCGCTAGGAGCTCCACTAGCAAGGGCGCCCTCTTCAGCCGACTGCTGGCCAGTGCGGTGGCCGTCCACCAACTCTACGAGCTGGCAGTCCCCAAGTCATTGCCCCCCGGCCAGAAAACTACGAGGAAGCAGTCTGTAAAGGCCTTGCTGTGCTCCCTTTTAGAAGTGGAAAGAAATAGGTTGCAGTGCATCCGACGCATCGGGGAGCTAGCCCTGCTGGTGCCCCAGCTGCTCTGCGTTCAATTGTCCAGTGGTCGAGCGGCCTTCTGGGAACAGCTGCGGAGGGTAGCAAACACGGTCATCGCCCAACGCGGTCGACAGGCCAAACTGCTGGCTCTGGAAGCCATCCGTAAGAGGTTGCCCGACGATTCTTCCTGGAAGGACTTTCTGACCCCCTCTCTCCAAACCTGAAAAGTGTCCTATTCTAAATGGCAGTGACTGCGCCTGCGAATGACTTGGACTTTGCACGCGTTCAGATTTTTCAATTGTGTTAGGGTTAGTTTGTTTTTCTTCCTTCCTTCCTCGTTCTCGCTGTCATGTTCTGTTCGTCACTCACCGGCGCGACCGATCGCCGGTCTAGGACTCTTTAGCATATAGAGGTTCGGTACTATGTTAGCTATGTTAACCATCTTGTCAAAAATGTAGGTAGTTTCGCCCTTAAGAATCTCAGGAGAAACAATCACTTCACAAGCTTTACTTTTTACCAGTTCATCAGGTTCGACGGCTAGGAATAGATCAACTGATTACAAGTACTTTTAAGTTTGAGAGGAAATTGAATGTTTTATTGTAGTGTAGCTTCTTATTTAGTTTGAAATGTGTCTCAGTATAATCATAAGTTGGCTAGATACTATTTTGTTAAGTACACGAGCCCACAAGCCTTTTACCTTGAATTGTTATCGTGTATAAATAAAGATTCTACTACTACTACTAGTTTTATTTCAGGAGGACGCTTGTAAACTGAAGCCACTCCATTAAATCTTGTTTTACAACGAAAACAACCACTGTGTGTGTGTGTGTGTGTATCTTAAATTGTTGCTCTAAGGGTTGGGTTTTTGATATCTACAGGTGTTTTCTTCTCTTCTTCTATTTTTTTTTTTTTTTTTTTTTTTTTTCGCAAATAGATTTGGACATATTATTTTTGGAAAATTGCAGAGCGCAATTGCATTCAAATCTATGAAAAAGAGTCATACTGAAATCAGAAAATCCAAACTCAAACATTAAATCTAAAGATCTCCTTACTCAAATGATTCCAAGTCGTATGTTATTAAATCATCCATATCAATCATCAACATTTTGTTACAGGTTTCAGTTCTTCATCAGTTTGGTTACAATAGTAACACCATTAGAATGGAGAGATCCATTTCATGTCAGAGTGGCAATACCAAAGGAAGGAAAGATGGGAAGAAATCTTGGGAACAGCTTACCGATGCCAAGTGGCCATGCCCAAAAAAAGTCAAACTGTAAAAATGCTGTGTAGTAGCACGACTCTTTACAGGAATTTCTAAATATCCTGGCTATGCTACCGTATTTAAGCGAAAGAGAATGTCAGATTGCTCGTTAGAAATTTCATGGCAATTCTAGGTTTGTCAGGGTCCACGAAAAAGTCAAGTTTGTGTGACTAAAACTAGAGACCTCGTTTGGGAGGTTGGAATTTTTTTGCCCTATGTACTTCTATAAATATTATCCATACCTCCCCCCCCACAGAAGGGACTTTTCTTAAGACCCCCTCCCAACACTCTGGAAATTGCAATGAAGGTTCATACATTTCCTTGAGGCTTTTGGCCTTTGAGATTCCCCCCATTCCCAAGAATTTTCAACCCTCTCTTTAAGCGGAGTATGGACATTTTCTGGAACTACACAATGCCAATTGGGTTGTAGCCTTGCTTCTGCAGTCCTACAACAAATGTAAGAGGACAGAAAGCATAGGAAGTGTGTTTTTTTTGTTTTTTTTTAATGTGAAATTGAGAAGAACATTGGCACGCCATCCACAAATGCCAGTATGAAATGACAGACCACTTTTTCACAATCAAACAGTGATTAACACAATGGTTAACACACGCTTTTAGAATGAAATAATTCATAAGTAGTTTTCCATAATCCTCCAAATTCCATTCAAACAAGCTATGATCGTATTGACACCAAGTTCCACATTCACATGGGAAAGTTTTCATTTGGCATTGTCACATTGTTTGGAACTAAACATTAGAAACTAGCTTCTTTTAATAATGTTGTAAACAACTTTGCTATTTGTTGTTCACAAAAGTAAGTGAAATAGAAATGGAGAACTTTCACTTTGCTTCCCTTGTTCATTTCATTAGCAACTCTGACTAATTTCCTTGCAAAGACACTTCCCCTCTGTCGTGTGCTTCATTTCGATCTTGTTTTTCTCACTCACATCCTTTGGGAAGGAGAATTGTGAGCATATCCGTACACACACAAAGTAATCGTGCCATGCAATACATCCTTGATCAGTTATGATCAATCCATCACTATCACTAGTAGCTTTGAGAGTTATTGTAACAGTTTCAATTCCTAGTGAAACCACTCTTGGAGCTGGCTCTGTAATTGACCATAGCCCACCACGGTTCTATTACTTGAAATCAGATTTTGCATGCTTTGCAGATCATTTCATGTTGCTGGACCTACAACAAACAAAGAAAAATTACGATTCGTGCAACATATTGCTACAACCAGCTAAAAAATTCCATGTGAGCTGTTTCCAGCAAGTACTTCTCATATTAAACCAGACATTCAGTGTAGCTTCTACAGAAAAACCCTGATCAGTCATTGCAGCTAGGACATGTATATCTAAGTCCAATTTTTGGGGCTGTAACATTTTTAAAAGGCTGACTCGACTCAGTAACTTGCCATGCCCCGAATATATCTCCGAGCGAACGTTTTGGGTCGGTAGAAAGAAATTAGACACCTCAATTAACACAATCGCAACTTACATGCTGCTTAACTGCTGCTACAAACTGCTGATTGACTCTTTCATCGCCTTCTAAAATGTCTAAAATAACTTCCAAATCGTCTCCCCATAGCAAGCGCCATCTTGTTTTGAATGTGACTTGTACCTTCAACCTCAGAGGGCTCCCATTCTTCTTACCGTTTGAACTTCTCCGGCTTTCATAACCACTTCCCGTTCCCTCTATTAACTCTGATCAAACTTTATGATTCTCTCATAGTTAAACACCGCCTTTCACAAACTCCAGATTCTCACAGCCGCACGCCATACATTATTCATTCTAGTCTATCGAGGGAACAGTTTTTCTAAGGCCCAGCCCTCTCGCGGCGGCCGCATCAAGCCCTCAAAAATTCAACTTTTTAGCTCATCCTCAAAGTTTATCATTCTCTCATAATTAAACAGCGCATTTCACAAACACGAGAGTGTGACAGGCGCGCGCTGCACTTTCTATACTATTGAGGGAACAGTTTTTCTAAGGCCCAGCTCTCTCGCGGCGGCTGCATTAAGCTCTCAAAAATTCAACTTTTTAGCTCATCCTCAAAGTTTATCATTCTCTCATAATTAAACAGCGCATTTCACAAACACGAGAGTGTGACAGGCGCGCGCTGCACTTTCTATACTATTGAGGGAACAGTTTTTCGAAGGCCCAGCTCTCTCGCGGCGGCTGCATTAAGCTCTCAAAAATTCAACTTTTTAGCTCATCCTCAAAGTTTATCATTCTCTCATAATTAAACAGCGCATTTCACAAACACGAGAGTGTTTACTGTTTACTGGCTATGCTACCGTATTTAAGCGAAAGAGAATGTCAGATTGCTCGTTAGAAATTTCATGGCAATTCTAGGTTTGTCAGGGTCCACGAAAAAGTCAAGTTTGTGTGACTAAAACTAGAGACCTCGTTTGGGAGGTTGGAATTTTTTTGCCCTATGTACTTCTATAAATATTATCCATACCTCCCCCCCACAGAAGGGACTTTTCTTAAGACCCCCTCCCAACACTCTGGAAATTGCAATGAAGGTTCATACATTTCCTTGAGGCTTTTGGCCTTTGAGATTCCCCCCATTCCCAAGAATTTTCAACCCTCTCTTTAAGCGGAGTATGGACATTTTCTGGAACTACACAATGCCAATTAGGTTGTAGCCTTGCTTCTGCAGTCCTACAACAAATGTAAGAGGACAGAAAGCATAGGAAGTGTTTTTTTTTTTTTTTTAATGTGAAATTGAGAAGAACATTTTGGCACGCCATCCACAAATGCCAGTATGAAATGACAGACCACTTTTTCACAATCAAACAGTGATTAACACAATGGTTAACACACGTTTTTAGAATGAAATCATTCATAAGTAGTTTTCCATAATCCTCCAAATTCCATTCAAACAAGCTATGATCGTATTGACACCAAGTTCCACATTCACATGGGAAAGTTTTCATTTGGCATTGTCACATTGTTTGGAACTAAACATTAGAAACTAGCTTCTTTTAATAATGTTGTAAACAACTTTGCTATTTGTTGTTCACAAAAGTAAGTGAAATATAAATGGAGAACTTTAACTTTGCTTCCCTTGTTCATTTGATTAGCAACTCTGACTAATTTCCTTGCAAAGACACTTCCCCTCTGTTGTGTGCTTCACTTCGATCTTGTTTTTCTCACTCACATCCTTTGGGAAGGAGAATTGTGAGCATATCCGTACACACACAAAGTAGTCATGCCATGCAATACATCCTTGATCAGTTATGATCAATCCATCACTATCACTAGTAGCTTTGAGAGTTATCGTAACAGTTTCGATTCCTAGTGAAACCACTCTTGGAGCTGGCTCTGTAATTGACCATAGCCCACCACGGTTCTATTACTTGAAATCAGATTTTGCATGCTTTGTTTGAATCATTGATACAGTCAAGTTTGCCAGCCTTTAGTATTGCCATAGCTTGCTGGCTCTCCACGGTACCGGTTCTTGCATATTTCTCACACACACAAATTGTGCAGCACATGACCAGCCCTTTTGCCCCTCAGATGGTACTGTACTGGTGGGATCATTGTCACCAGAGTGAGTTCTTGCTTCTCTTACAGTAGTATGCAATGAGGCAGTCGGCAACTTTAGTCCACCATCATAATGGGGCAGCATTCCTTGACAGTCCAGTGAAGAACTGCCTAGACTTCACCGGGACTGTTGCATGATATTTCTGAAAAACTTCACCAGGTCTCAATTCTTTAAAAAACCCATCATACATTGATTTGATACCAGTGAATTCCAAACCTCTTTCCTCTGGCTGTTGAAAAGAATACTTGCTTAGTTCATCCCTCAAGCTTTTTGTAACAATTCAGTTTCATTGAATTTCCTGATTGCGGAAGCCACAACCTCAGCAAGTATGCTGACGCTCAAAGGCTGAATGGATCCTTGGTGAAGACTGCTGTGTCGTTCACACAGTCTTTGCAGATCATTTCATGTTGCTGGACCTACAACCAACAAAGAAAAATTACGATTCGTGCAACATATTGCTATAGTGAACGTTTGAAGTATCTTGGCTGGCCAACACTCGACTCGCGTCGTGAATTTCTTAGTTTAGTGCAATTATTCAAATTCATTAATGGTTTTTCAAGAGTAGACTTATATGTAATTACTTAACTTTCTCCAATAGTCGGACGAGATCTACCAACAATGTCAAAATCTGGACGCCTTATGCTCGAACAAATATCCTCAAGAACTCTTTTTGGTATAAATATATAAAAATCTGGAATGACTTGCCAAGTGACATAGTAGTTAGCTCTAGCTCTGCTAGTAAGTTTAAAAAAAAAACTGAAAGAACACATTTTTAAATAATATCAATAATATTGCACCAATATCCATTTATCAATTAACTTGTTTTTTCAATAATTTTTACCTTTACATTTTAGTTTTATTTTTATTGCATATTGCTTTTATTCTGGGGGCTGCCGTCAATGAGAATTGAGTTCCTCTCTGGCTTGACCCTTTTTGCCTTTTTGCATCTCGATGTTATTTCTATTGTTATCTGTCTGTATTATTATTATTATTATTATTATTATTATCTTATTATTTAGGCAAATGAAGTTATTATAAATAAATAAATAAATAAATAAATAAATAAAATTCCATGTGAGCTGTTTCCAGCAAGTACTTCTCATATGAAACCAGACATTCAGTGTAGCTTCTACAGAAAAACCCTGATCAGTCATTGCAGCTAGGACATGTATATCTAAGTCCAATTTTTGGGGCTGTAACATTTTTAAAAGGCTGACTCGACTCAGTAACTTGCCATGCCCCGAATATACCACCGAGCGAACGTTTTGGGTCGGTAGAAAGAAATTACACACCTAAATTAGCACAATCGCAACTTACATGCTGCTTAACTGCTGCTACAAACTGCTGATTGACTCTTTCATCACCTTCTAAAATGTCTAAAATAACTTCCAAATCGTCTCCCCATAGCAAGCGCCATCTTGTTTTGAATGTGACTTCTACCTTCAACCTCAGAGGGCTCCCATTCTTCTTACCGTTTGAACTTCTCCGGCTTTCATAACCACTTCCCGTTCCCTCTATTAATTCTGATCAAACTTTATGATTCTCTCATAACTAAACACCGCCTTTCACAAACTCCAGATTCTCCCAGCCGCACGCCATACATTATTCATTCTAGTCTATCGAGGGAAGTTTTTCTAAGCCCCAGCCCTCTCGCGGCGGCCGCATCAAGGCCTCAAAAATTCAACTTTTTAGCTCATCCTCAAAGTTTATCATTCTCTCATAATTAAACAGCGCATTTCACAAACACGAGAGTGTGACAGGCGCGCGCTACACTTTCTATACTATTGAGGGAACAGTTTTTCGAAGCCTCAGCTCTCTCGCGGCGCCTGCATTAAGCTCTCAAAAATTCAACTTTTTAGCTCATCCTCAAAGTTTATCATTCTCTCATAATTAAACAGCGCATTTCACAAACACGAGAGTGTGACAGGCGCGCGCTACACTTTCTATACTATTGAGGGAACAGTTTTTCGAAGCCTCAGCTCTCTCGCGGCGCCTGCATTAAGCTCTCAAAAATTCAACTTTTTAGCTCATCCTCAAAGTTTATCATTCTCTCATAATTAAACAGCGCATTTCACAAACACGAGAGTGTGACAGGCGCGCGCTACACTTTCTATACTATTGAGGGAACAGTTTTTCGAAGCCTCAGCTCTCTCGCGGCGCCTGCATTAAGCTCTCAAAAATTCAACTTTTTAGCTCATCCTCAAAGTTTATCATTCTCTCATAATTAAACAGCGCATTTCACAAACACGAGACTGTGACAGGCGCGCGCTGCACTGTCTATACTATTGAGGGAACAGTTTTTGGAAGCCCCAGCTCTCTCGCGGCGCCTGCATTAAGCTCTCAAAAATTCAACTTTTTGTCCAATCGTCAAACCCCAGGGGACGACACAGCCCCACTTTAAAAAGTCCATGATCTCACCTAATCGGCCTCTATTCCTTCCAAACGCTGCCGACTGAACACCGCAAAAGACAACTCAAGGGTTAAAACAATCTCTTCTCCCATCCTAAGAGAGAAAAACCAGCGGGAAAAAAAGATGGCCTCTCTCGTAGACCTGTGCTATGCTTCCGACGACGACGAATCACAGATCCTAGACTTTCACGATCAAACCACGCAACATCCTCCGACTTCGACTTCGACTTCGAATTTATCGCCTGTAAGCCACGAGGCACAGGCAACGCAGCAAAAATCACCACAACCAGATTGCCTTGGCCAATTGGACAGCCCGCACCATTTGACTCCTACACCTACCCGGAAAAAACTCACCTACGCCCTAAGTCCGCGAGATATCCCACCCGATGTGGACGTCTTTCTGGATGCTGTTTCCAATTACTTCACTAGAGCGGTGAACCTTGAACGACAAAGTGCAGCCGTCGCGCAGTCCACTTTCCTCAAAGCGCGTGAGCGCATGATGTGTAAGTCACTACATGAACACTTATTATTCGCAGTCAATTACCTTGCTAGCTTATTCGCATTCAAATATCTTGCTCGCAAGCAAGTAAGCAACACACACGTGCGTCACACCTGACCTGATTTTCTGTTTTTCTGTTTCATCTCAAGGCTACCTTGGATTTTTGAAGAGATATCTCGGAATGGACCTAGCACCAGATGTTTTTCTGCGCCTAAGTCTCATGGAACAATATTTCAACTTTCTCAGGGTGAGTGCAGATTTGAATTTTGGCAATTGTTTCTTGTCGCCTTTAGGAAATAACTTTGCCCACAAAAACTGCAAAACTGTCTCAAGCCATCTGATAGGACGGCAACAAAGGTAAAAGAAAAGGAAAAATCACAAATTGTGCCATATTTTCAGGCTTAAATTGTGCAGCAAGATAGCGCCGTTGTGCCCCATAAATCATTCGAGTTTTTCAGGCTTCATTGCTTTTGTTTGACCAGCTTTCAAAAGACGTTCTTGTCTTGCAAGTTTGCAGCTTGTTCAACGTCAGCAATATTTTTAACTCGGCCAATGCCCTACTGGTCTCCCCGCAGCCGTCACGTTTCGCGCGGCGAGACACGTGCTTGCTTGAGACAAAAAGGACACCTTGACAAATATGACATGACGCCCTTAGACCGCTGACCATAATGCTTGTCTCTTGAATCAAAATGGCTGCCCGAACTACTTCGCCGGTCAGTTCAGCTCTGCCAATTTCTCTCACTTGTTTTTTGGTTGTACGTGACCTTCAATAACCTGGATTTACTCAAATGTTGTTGCTAGGACGAGAGGCAATGCAGTTCGGCGACAATTTCAAACCACGTGAGCTCACTGCTTTATGCGGTGAAGTTTCTGCATAAGGAACACGGTCCTGGTTTCAAGGATGTTCAAATGATTCGTCAGTTGAGAGCACAGGCAACGATATTTCAAAAGCAAGGCGACAGAGAACGGCCTTCGTCGCGAGAAGAGTTCGAAGCCCTAAATCGCTGGCTACCCTGGTGAGTTGTCTTTCGTTCTTTTGAGCCAGTACCTGTAAACTGGCAAATTAATAATTTTAGCAATGATACTGGTATACTGTAGGGACCAATGGATTTGTTATTGTCCATTTGAGATATGTATCAATCAACTTGAACTGAAGTAACAGGGGAATCAGGAAAATTGCCCTTCAGAAAAGCAGTTGGAGAGCAGTTCCCACATGGAATGTCTTTGTCAGTGTTTTCTAGCTACATTCCCACAGAGAAAGTATTAAAGATGTTAGCACTAGCACAGGGATTGTCAACAGTTTTACCACTTTCAAGAATACTGGGAAATGTAATCAGCTTTTACTTTACCAATGTTGATGATTGATATCTAATTCCAGACCATGTTTTTCTCATATTCATCTTATTACACAAAAAGTCATTTTTAAAATAATCGGATTTGCTAGCTATAATTTTTTTTCTTTGACAACACTATTCCTGAAGTTCTTACGAAGATACATCAGATTAGGATTTGAATGTGGACACCTATAGATCTGGGAATAGAGCTTATCTCTGTATTGTATTTTGGCAAGAATGCATTTAGTGATACCGGGCTTGGTAGACCACTTGATTTTGCGTTTGGAGAGCTTTCGACACGGTGCATGATAATTTACAAGTTGAGATATCTGATCATAGCAAAATATTGAATCTAGTGTTGGCATCTATAACGATCACTTGAGATGTTATTCCAGATCTAGACGTGAAAATTAAGTCATTGATAAATTTCTCTTCACCGAGTTTGGAAAAGTCATTTTTATAATAGTTTAAAACTTTATATAGTCTACATGTGAGCAGGCTAACAATTGTGCATGACATTGCAATATTTTTTGTTAGAATTTTAGAATTACATCTTCAGAAACTATTTCCTATGATAACCAAATTATCATACACACAGGATTTGCATCATAAATTTCCTTTAGAATGATCACACCTAACTTCCAAAATTCTAGAGAATTTCCTGCTATTGCTCGATTCCTTATAAAAGAAGTACAGTTAGTTAGTTTAACTCAGTAGTTCAGAGTGTCCAGACCAGCACTTACTAGCTCAGAACCTCTTGGTCACAGAAAAAGTAACTCCAGTACATGTAACCTCAAGGTAGTGACCTATTCTACTGAGGATTTGGTATGTCACATTTGACCTATTATTGCATGTCTTACAGTTTGAGTTCAAGAATAATATGCTTCATGTGTACTTATCTCAATCCAATTGTTTAGTCTTTGCTTGAGTCCTTATATTAGTTGATTCATGTTCAAAATGTGTCAAGATTGCATTCAGCTTTCAGAACCTTGCATTTATCTGTATACTTGACTTAAAGTTCATTGGTGAAATCAGATATCTCACTACAGTCTTCATTCTTTAGTCCATCAGTAATGACAGATGTTGTCCTGTCACTGAATGAGATTCTACCAGTCTTCCTAGTTTTAAGTCCAAGGAAAATATGAAATTGTGATTGAAATAATTCAGTCTGAGATTGTGTACGATCAGGAATTGAGGAAGATGATTAGAGACTAGATTACCACTGATGGCATTCATAGCATGACTATTTGCAAATATATTATCAATGAAGGTTGCTGATCTTTAAGTAATACGTGTTGATTGTGAGATGCAAGGTACAAGAGAAAAGGAGTTTAGCATTAGCAAGAAATCATTGGACTCAGGATGACTTTCACAATTGAATAAGTTTATATGAAAATCACCCATAATGAAGAGGGACTTATTTACCCTAGTTAGCCGAGATAAAGTTGACTCGAGATGTTCTCTGAACCTTAGGGGTAGAGGAATGGTGTCTACAGGTACAAGGACGAAAAACATTTTTGACTTTTCTATCAATTATGTGGACTTTCTTTGTTGATTCTAAGTCAGCCTCGTCGTTCAATCTTTTAGGGACGAGGTTGTGGCTGCCGTCTCACTCCAACGCGAACGCTTTCAATTGAGCTGGGAGGTCAACATGAAAGCCAGGGAAAGCTGCAACTTGGTCCTTTTAAGCCTGTATGTTTTCATTCCACCATCCCGGGGTCTTGAGATGCGAACTCTTCGAATTGTCACAGAGCCAGACAGCTTGGAGGCACGACAGCGGAAGGAACAAAATCTGCTGGTGATGAGGGAAGATTCCATTGTGCTCCACTTTAATGATTACAAAACCAAAAGCTCCTGTGGACGGGATGAGCTAACTCTGCAGGTGAGATGAGGACTCAGTTTTTAAGAAAGCCCGAAACGCTCTTGTGGCGCTGATGAAAAGAACATTTGTACCAGTTGCAAAGTCTTTGCAAACAATGTGCTTTCCAAAATATAGCTTTTATGCCAGCTCAAGGGAAAAAAGAAATGGACAGCATGTGTTGTTAACATTTGCCAAGTTGCAGCCGGCAAGGGAATTGGGTAGCTAGTTATTTATTTATTTTCTTACGATTATGAAGGATCATTGTAGATTTTGCCGATTTCACATGAACAAAGACACCATACTCATTACTGTGCGAAGAATTTTCCCATCGCTTTCTAAAAAAGGGGAAGTCAACTGAAAAAGGATCTGTCCTTCTTTTTTTAGCCTGGCCACGAGCTGTACAAAGTTCTTGCAAATTACATCAAGGAGTTTCGTCCACGCCTTACGAAGGAGGAAAGTGGGAACTTTTTGCTTTTGGTAAGTAGATTCAACTTATCGCCCTAAACTGGACAATATTCATGGGAACCCTTCAACTCATCACCTTCAAACTGGAAAATAGCATGCAACCCTAACCCTAACCCTAACCCTAACCCTAACCCCTATCTAACCCTAACCCTAACCCTAACCCTAACCCTAACCCTAACCCTAACCCTAACCCTAACCCTAACCCGCGCTGGTGGCATGTTGAGAGCCCTGGCAAAGATGGGATACGTGGGCAGGGAGGCTGAAACTCACTGAGCTTGTAGTCCAGCGGGATGGGTATTACGGCGCGCAAAGCGCGCGTCTCAAACAATAGGCACGGCCGCGTGGCATGCCTGCAAAATCCGAGAAAACGCGCGCTGGTGGCATGTTGAGAGCCCTGGCAAAGATGGAATACGTGGGCAGGGAGGCTGAAACTCACTGAGCTTGTAGTCCAGCGGGATGGGTATTACGGCGCACAAAGCGCGCGTCTCAAACAATAGGCACGGCCGCGTGGCATGCCTGCAAAATCCGAGAAAACGCGCGCTGGTGGCATGTTGAGAGCCCTGGCAAAGATGGAATACGTGGGCAGGGAGGCTGAAACTCACTGAGCTTGTAGTCCAGCGGGATGGGTATTACGGCGCACAAAGCGCGCGTCTCAAACAATAGGCACGGCCGCGTGGCATGCCTGCAAAATCCGAGAAAACGCGCGCTGGTGGCATGTTGAGAGCCCTGGCAAAGATGGGATACGTGGGCAGGGAGGCTGAAACTCACTGAGCTTGTAGTCCAGCGGGATGGGTATTACGGCGCGCAAAGCGCGCGTCTCAAACAATAGGCACGGCCGCGTGGCATGCCTGCAAAATCCGAGAAAACGCGCGCTGGTGGCATGTTGAGAGCCCTGGCAAAGATGGAATACGTGGGCAGGGAGGCTGAAACTCACTGAGCTTGTAGTCCAGCGGGATGGGTATTACGGCGCGCAAAGCGCGCGTCTCAAACAATAGGCACGGCCGCGTGGCATGCCTGCAAAATCCGAGAAAACGCGCGCTGGTGGCATGTTGAGAGCCCTGGCAAAGATGGAATACGTGGGCAGGGAGGCTGAAACTCACTGAGCTTGTAGTCCAGCGGGATGGGTATTACGGCGCGCAAAGCGCGCGTCTCAAACAATAGGCACGGCCGCGTGGCATGCCTGCAAAATCCGAGAAAACGCGCGCTGGTGGCATGTTGAGAGCCCTGGCAAAGATGGAATACGTGGGCAGGGAGGCTGAAACTCACTGAGCTTGTAGTCCAGCGGGATGGGTATTACGGCGGACAAAGCGCGCGTCTCAAACAATAGGCACGGCCGCGTGGCATGCCTGCAAAATCCGAGAAAACGCGCGCTGGTGGCATGTTGAGAGCCCTGGCAAAGATGGGATACGTGGGCAGGGAGGCTGAAACTCACTGAGCTTGTAGTCCAGCGGGATGGGTATTACGGCGCGCAAAGCGCGCGTCTCAAACAATAGGCACGGCCGCGTGGCATGCCTGCAAAATCCGAGAAAACGCGCGCTGGTGGCATGTTGAGAGCCCTGGCAAAGATGGGATACGTGGGCAGGGAGGCTGAAACTCACTGAGCTTGTAGTCCAGCGGGATGGGTATTACGGCGCACAAAGCGGCGCGTCTCAAACAATAGGCACGGCCGCGTGGCATGCCTGCAAAATCCGAGAAAACGCGCGCTGGTGGCATGTTGAGAGCCCTGGCAAAGATGGGATACGTGGGCAGGGAGGCTGAAACTCACTGAGCTTGTAGTCCAGCGGGATGGGTATTACGGCGCGCAAAGCGCGCGTCTCAAACAATAGGCACGGCCGCGTGGCATGCCTGCAAAATCCGAGAAAACGCGCGCTGGTGGCATGTTGAGAGCCCTGGCAAAGATGGAATACGTGGGCAGGGAGGCTGAAACTCACTGAGCTTGTAGTCCAGCGGGATGGGTATTACGGCGCTCAAAGCGCGCGTCTCAAACAATAGGCACGGCCGCGTGGCATGCCTGCAAAATCCGAGAAAACGCGCGCTGGTGGCATGTTGAGAGCCCTGGCAAAGATGGGATACGTGGGCAGGGAGGCTGAAACTCACTGAGCTTGTAGTCCAGCGGGATGGGTATTACGGCGCACAAAGCGCGCGTCTCAAACAATAGGCAAGGCCGCGTGGCATGCCCGCAAAATCCGAGAAAACGCGCGCTGGTGGCATGTTGAGAGCCCTGGCAAAGATGGAATACGTGGGCAGGGAGGCTGAAACTCACTGAGCTTGTAGTCCAGCGGGATGGGTATTACGGCGCAAATAGCGCGCGTCTCAAACAATAGGCACGGCCGCGTGGCATGCCTGCAAAATCCGAGAAAACGCGCGCTGGTGGCATGTTGAGAGCCCTGGCAAAGATGGAATACGTGGGCAGGGAGGCTGAAACTTACTGAGCTTGTAGTCCAGCGGGATGGGTATTACGGCGCACGAAGCGCGCGTCTCAAACAATAGGCACGGCCGCGTGGCATGCCCGCAAAATCCGAGAAAACGCGCGCTGGTGGCATGTTGAGAGCCCTGGCAAAGATGGAATACGTGGGCAGGGAGGCTGAAACTCACTGAGCTTGTAGTCCAGCGGGATGGGTATTACGGCGCACAAAGCGCGCGTCTCAAACAATAGGCACGGCCGCGTGGCATGCCTGCAAAATCCGAGAAAATGCGCGCTGGTGGCATGTTGAGAGCCCTGGCAAAGATGGAATACGTGGGCAGGGAGGCTGAAACTCACTGAGCTTGTAGTCCAGCGGGATGGGTATTACGGCGCACAAAGCGCGCGTCTCAAACAATAGGCACGGCCGCGTGGCATGCCTGCAAAATCCGAGAAAATGCGCGCTGGTGGCATGTTGAGAGCCCTGGCAAAGATGGAATACGTGGGCAGGGAGGCTGAAACTCACTGAGCTTGTAGTCCAGCGGGATGGGTATTACGGCGCACAAAGCGCGCGTCTCAAACAATAGGCACGGCCGCGTGGCATGCCTGCAAAATCCGAGAAAACGCGCGCTGGTGGCATGTTGAGAGCCCTGGCAAAGATGGAATACGTGGGCAGGGAGGCTAAAACTCACTGAGCTTGTAGTCCAGCGGGATGAGTATTACGGCGCACAAAGCGCGCGTCTCAAACAATAGGCACGGCCGCGTGGCATGCCCGCAAAATCCGAGAAAACGCGCGCTGGTGGCATGTTGAGAGCCCTGGCAAAGATGGAATACGTGGGCAGGGAGGCTGAAACTCACTGACCTTGTAGTCCAGCGGGATGGGTATTACGGCGCACAAAGCGGGCGTCTCAAACAATAGGCACGGCCGCGTGGCATGCCCGCAAAATCCGAGAAAACGCGCGCTGGTGGCATGTTGAGAGCCCTGGCAAAGATGGAATACGTGGGCAGGGAGGCTGAAACTCACTGAGCTTGTAGTCCAGCGGGATGGGTATTACGGCGCACAAAGCGCGCGTCTCAAACAATAGGCACGGCCGCGTGGCATGCCCGCAAAATCTAAGAAAACGCGCGCTGGTGGCATGTTGAGAGCCCTGGCAAAGATGGAATACGTGGGCAGGGAGACTGAAACTCACTGAGCTTGTAGTCCAGCGGGATGGGTATTACGGCGCACAAAGCGCGCGTCTCAAACAATAGGCACGGCCGCGTGGCATGCCCGCAAAATCCGAGAAAACGCGCGCTGGTGGCATGTTGAGAGCCCTGGCAAAGATGGAATACGTGGGCAGGGAGGCTGAAACTCACTGAGCTTGTAGTCCAGCGGGATGGGTATTACGGCGCACAAAGCGCGCGTCTCAAACAATAGGCACGGCCGCGTGGCATGCCCGCAAAATCCGAGAAAACGCGCGCTGGTGGCATGTTGAGAGCCCTGGCAAAGATGGAATACGTGGGCAGGGAGGCTGAAACTCACTGAGCTTGTAGTCCAGCGGGATGGGTATTACGGCGCACAAAGCGCGCGTCTCAAACAATAGGCACGGCCGCGTGGCATGCCCGCAAAATCCGAGAAAACGCGCGCTGGTGGCATGTTGAGAGCCCTGGCAAAGATGGAATACGTGGGCAGGGAGGCTGAAACTCACTGAGCTTGTAGTCCAGTGGGATGGGTATTACGGCGCACAAAGCGCGCGTCTCAAACAATAGGCACGGCCGCGTGGCATGCCCGCAAAATCCGAGAAAACGCGCGCTGGTGGCATGTTAAGAGCCCTGGCAAAGATGGAATACGTGGGCAGGGAGGCTGAAACTCACTGAGCTTGTAGTCCAGCAGGATGGGTATTACGGCGCACAAAGCGCGCGTCTCAAACAATAGGCACGGCCGCGTGGCATGCCCGGAAAATCCGAGAAAACGCGCGCTGGTGGCATGTTGAGAGCCCTGGCAAAGATGGAATACGTGGGCAGGGAGGCTGAAACTCACTGAGCTTGTAGTCCAGCGGAATGGGTATTACGGCGCACAAAGCGCGCGTCTCAAACAATAGGCACGGCCGCGTGGCATGCCTGCAAAATCCGAGAAAACGCGCGCTGGTGGCATGTTGAGAGCCCTGGGAAAGATGGAATACGTGGGCAGGGACGCTGAAACTCACTGAGCTTGTAGTCCAGCGGGATGGGTATTACGGCGCACAAAGCGCGCGTCTCAAACAATAGGCACGGCCGCGTGGCATGCCCGCAAAATCCGAGAAAACGCGCGCTGGTGGCATGTTGAGAGCCCTGGCAAAGATGGAATACGTGGGCAGGGAGGCTGAAACTCACTGAGCTTGTAGTCCAGCGAGATGGGTATTACGGCGCACAAAGCGCGCGTCTCAAACAATAGGCACGGCCGCGTGGCATGCCTGCAAAATCCGAGAAAACGCGCGCTGGTGGCATGTTGAGAGCCCTGGCAAAGATGGAATACGTGGGCAGGGAGGCTGAAACTCACTGACCTTGTAGTCCAGCGGGATGGGTATTACGGCGCACAAAGGGGGCGTCTCAAACAATAGGCACGGCCGCGTGGCATGCCCGCAAAATCCGAGAAAACGCGCGCTGGTGGCATGTTGAGAGCCCTGGCAAAGATGGAATACGTGGGCAGGGAGGCTGAAACTCACTGAGCTTGTAGTCCAGCGGGATGGGTATTACGGCGCACAAAGCGCGCGTCTCAAACAATAGGCACGGCCGCGTGGCATGCCCGCAAAATCCGAGAAAACGCGCGCTGGTGGCATGTTGAGAGCCCTGGCAAAGATGGAATACGTGGGCAGGGAGGCTGAAACTCACTGAGCTTGTAGTCCAGTGGGATGGGTATTACGGCGCACAAAGCGCGCGTCTCAAACAATAGGCACGGCCGCGTGGCATGCCCGCAAAATCCGAGAAAACGCGCGCTGGTGGCATGTTGAGAGCCCTGGCAAAGATGGAATACGTGGGCAGGGAGGCTGAAACTCACTGAGCTTGTAGTCCAGCGGGATGGGTATTACGGCGCACAAAGCGCGCGTCTCAAACAATAGGCACGGCCGCGTGGCATGCCCGCAAAATCCGAGAAAACGCGCGCTGGTGGCATGTTGAGAGCCCTGGCAAAGATGGAATACGTGGGCAGGGAGGCTGAAACTCACTGAGCTTGTAGTCCAGCGAGATGGGTATTACGGCGCACAAAGCGCGCGTCTCAAACAATAGGCACGGCCGCGTGGCATGCCCGCAAAATCCGAGAAAACGCGCGCTGGTGGCATGTTGAGAGCCCTGGCAAAGATGGAATACGTGGGCAGGGAGGCTGAAACTCACTGAGCTTGTAGTCCAGCGGGATGGGTATTACGGCGCACAAAGCGCGCGTCTCAAACAATAGGCACGGCCGCGTGGCATGCCCGCAAAATCCGAGAAAACGCGCGCTGGTGGCATGTTGAGAGCCCTGGCAAAGATGGAATACGTGGGCAGGGAAGCTGAAACTCACTGAGCTTGTAGTCCAGCGGGATGGGTATTACGGCGCACAAAGCGCGCGTCTCAAACAATAGGCACGGCCGCGTGGCATGCCCGCAAAATCCGAGAAAACGCGCGCTGGTGGCATGTTGAGAGCCCTGGCAAAGATGGAATACGTGGGCAGGGAGGCTGAAACTCACTGAGCTTGTAGTCCAGCGGGATGGGTATTACGGCGCACAAAGCGCGCGTCTCAAACAATAGGCACGGCCGCGTGGCATGCCTGCAAAATCCGAGAAAACGCGCGCTGGTGGCATGTTGAGAGCCCTGGCAAAGATGGAATACGTGGGCAGGGAAGCTGAAACTCACTGAGCTTGTAGTCCAGCGGGATGGGTATTACGGCGCACAAAGCGCGCGTCTCAAACAATAGGCACGGCCGCGTGGCATGCCCGCAAAATCCGAGAAAACGCGCGCTGGTG
The DNA here is from genome assembly GCF_964205215.1 of Stylophora pistillata. NCBI lineage: Eukaryota > Metazoa > Cnidaria > Anthozoa > Scleractinia > Pocilloporidae > Stylophora > Stylophora pistillata. The sequence continues at coordinate 55,184 of NW_028290859.1, forward strand.
GCATGTTGAGAGCCCTGGCAAAGATGGAATACGTGGGCAGGGAGGCTGAAACTCACTGAGCTTGTAGTCCAGCGGGATGGGTATTACGGCGCACAAAGCGCGCGTCTCAAACAATAGGCACGGCCGCGTGGCATGCCCGCAAAATCCGAGAAAACGCGCGCTGGTGGCATGTTGAGAGCCCTGGCAAAGATGGAATACGTGGGCAGGGAGGCTGAAACTCACTGAGCTTGTAGTCCAAGCGGGATGGGTATTACGGCGCACAAAGCGCGCGTCTCAAACAATAGGCACGGCCGCGTGGCATGCCTGCAAAATCCGAGAAAACGCGCGCTGGTGGCATGTTGAGAGCCCTGGCAAAGATGGAATACGTGGGCAGGGAGGCTGAAACTCACTGAGCTTGTAGTCCAGCGGGATGGGTATTACGGCGCACAAAGCGCGCGTCTCAAACAATAGGCACGGCCGCGTGGCATGCCCGCAAAATCCGAGAAAACGCGCGCTGGTGGCATGTTAAGAGCCCTGGCAAAGATGGAATACGTGGGCAGGGAGGCTGAAACTCACTGAGCTTGTAGTCCAGCAGGATGGGTATTACGGCGCACAAAGCGCGCGTCTCAAACAATAGGCACGGCCGCGTGGCATGCCCGGAAAATCCGAGAAAACGCGCGCTGGTGGCATGTTGAGAGCCCTGGCAAAGATGGAATACGTGGGCAGGGAGGCTGAAACTCACTGAGCTTGTAGTCCAGCGGAATGGGTATTACGGCGCACAAAGCGCGCGTCTCAAACAATAGGCACGGCCGCGTGGCATGCCTGCAAAATCCGAGAAAACGCGCGCTGGTGGCATGTTGAGAGCCCTGGGAAAGATGGAATACGTGGGCAGGGACGCTGAAACTCACTGAGCTTGTAGTCCAGCGGGATGGGTATTACGGCGCACAAAGCGCGCGTCTCAAACAATAGGCACGGCCGCGTGGCATGCCCGCAAAATCCGAGAAAACGCGCGCTGGTGGCATGTTGAGAGCCCTGGCAAAGATGGAATACGTGGGCAGGGAGGCTGAAACTCACTGAGCTTGTAGTCCAGCGAGATGGGTATTACGGCGCACAAAGCGCGCGTCTCAAACAATAGGCACGGCCGCGTGGCATGCCTGCAAAATCCGAGAAAACGCGCGCTGGTGGCATGTTGAGAGCCCTGGCAAAGATGGAATACGTGGGCAGGGAGGCTGAAACTCACTGAGCTTGTAGTCCAGCGGGATGGGTATTACGGCGCACAAAGCGCGCGTCTCAAACAATAGGCACGGCCGCGTGGCATGCCTGCAAAATCCGAGAAAACGCGCGCTGGTGGCATGTTGAGAGCCCTGGCAAAGATGGAATACGTGGGCAGGGAGGCTGAAACTCACTGAGCTTGTAGTCCAGCGGGATGGGTATTACGGCGCACAAAGCGCGCGTCTCAAACAATAGGCACGGCCGCGTGGCATGCCTGCAAAATCCGAGAAAACGCGCGCTGGTGGCATGTTGAGAGCCCTGGCAAAGATGGAATACGTGGGCAGGGAGGCTGAAACTCACTGAGCTTGTAGTCCAGCGGGATGGGTATTACGGCGCACAAAGCGCGCGTCTCAAACAATAGGCAAGGCCGCGTGGCATGCCCGCAAAATCCGAGAAAACGCGCGCTGGTGGCATGTTGAGAGCCCTGGCAAAGATGGAATACGTGGGCAGGGAGGCTGAAACTCACTGAGCTTGTAGTCCAGCGGGATGGGTATTACGGCGCAAATAGCGCGCGTCTCAAACAATAGGCACGGCCGCGTGGCATGCCTGCAAAATCCGAGAAAACGCGCGCTGGTGGCATGTTGAGAGCCCTGGCAAAGATGGAATACGTGGGCAGGGAGGCTGAAACTTACTGAGCTTGTAGTCCAGCGGGATGGGTATTACGGCGCACGAAGCGCGCGTCTCAAACAATAGGCACGGCCGCGTGGCATGCCCGCAAAATCCGAGAAAACGCGCGCTGGTGGCATGTTGAGAGCCCTGGCAAAGATGGAATACGTGGGCAGGGAGGCTGAAACTCACTGAGCTTGTAGTCCAGCGGGATGGGTATTACGGCGCACAAAGCGCGCGTCTCAAACAATAGGCACGGCCGCGTGGCATGCCTGCAAAATCCGAGAAAATGCGCGCTGGTGGCATGTTGAGAGCCCTGGCAAAGATGGAATACGTGGGCAGGGAGGCTGAAACTCACTGAGCTTGTAGTCCAGCGGGATGGGTATTACGGCGCACAAAGCGCGCGTCTCAAACAATAGGCACGGCCGCGTGGCATGCCTGCAAAATCCGAGAAAATGCGCGCTGGTGGCATGTTGAGAGCCCTGGCAAAGATGGAATACGTGGGCAGGGAGGCTGAAACTCACTGAGCTTGTAGTCCAGCGGGATGGGTATTACGGCGCACAAAGCGCGCGTCTCAAACAATAGGCACGGCCGCGTGGCATGCCTGCAAAATCCGAGAAAACGCGCGCTGGTGGCATGTTGAGAGCCCTGGCAAAGATGGAATACGTGGGCAGGGAGGCTAAAACTCACTGAGCTTGTAGTCCAGCGGGATGAGTATTACGGCGCACAAAGCGCGCGTCTCAAACAATAGGCACGGCCGCGTGGCATGCCCGCAAAATCCGAGAAAACGCGCGCTGGTGGCATGTTGAGAGCCCTGGCAAAGATGGAATACGTGGGCAGGGAGGCTGAAACTCACTGACCTTGTAGTCCAGCGGAATGGGTATTACGGCGCACAAAGCGGGCGTCTCAAACAATAGGCACGGCCGCGTGGCATGCCCGCAAAATCCGAGAAAACGCGCGCTGGTGGCATGTTGAGAGCCCTGGCAAAGATGGAATACGTGGGCAGGGAGGCTGAAACTCACTGAGCTTGTAGTCCAGCGGGATGGGTATTACGGCGCACAAAGCGCGCGTCTCAAACAATAGGCACGGCCGCGTGGCATGCCCGCAAAATCTAAGAAAACGCGCGCTGGTGGCATGTTGAGAGCCCTGGCAAAGATGGAATACGTGGGCAGGGAGACTGAAACTCACTGAGCTTGTAGTCCAGCGGGATGGGTATTACGGCGCACAAAGCGCGCGTCTCAAACAATAGGCACGGCCGCGTGGCATGCCCGCAAAATCCGAGAAAACGCGCGCTGGTGGCATGTTGAGAGCCCTGGCAAAGATGGAATACGTGGGCAGGGAGGCTGAAACTCACTGAGCTTGTAGTCCAGCGGGATGGGTATTACGGCGCACAAAGCGCGCGTCTCAAACAATAGGCACGGCCGCGTGGCATGCCCGCAAAATCCGAGAAAACGCGCGCTGGTGGCATGTTGAGAGCCCTGGCAAAGATGGAATACGTGGGCAGGGAGGCTGAAACTCACTGAGCTTGTAGTCCAGCGGGATGGGTATTACGGCGCACAAAGCGCGCGTCTCAAACAATAGGCACGGCCGCGTGGCATGCCCGCAAAATCCGAGAAAACGCGCGCTGGTGGCATGTTGAGAGCCCTGGCAAAGATGGAATACGTGGGCAGGGAGGCTGAAACTCACTGAGCTTGTAGTCCAGCGGGATGGGTATTACGGCGCACAAAGCGCGCGTCTCAAACAATAGGCACGGCCGCGTGGCATGCCCGCAAAATCCGAGAAAACGCGCGCTGGTGGCATGTTGAGAGCCCTGGCAAAGATGGAATACGTGGGCAGGGAGGCTGAAACTCACTGAGCTTGTAGTCCAGCGGGATGGGTATTACGGCGCACCAAGCGCGCGTCTCAAACAATAGGCACGGCCGCGTGGCATGCCCGCAAAATCCGAGAAAACGCGCGCTGGTGGCATGTTGAGAGCCCTGGCAAAGATGGAATACGTGGGCAGGGAAGCTGAAACTCACTGAGCTTGTAGTCCAGCGGGATGGGTATTACGGCGCACAAAGCGCGCGTCTCAAACAATAGGCACGGCCGCGTGGCATGCCCGCAAAATCCGAGAAAACGCGCGCTGGTGGCATGTTGAGAGCCCTGGCAAAGATGGAATACGTGGGCAGGGAGGCTGAAACTCACTGAGCTTGTAGTCCAGCGGGATGGGTATTACGGCGCACAAAGCGCGCGTCTCAAACAATAGGCACGGCCGCGTGGCATGCCTGCAAAATCCGAGAAAACGCGCGCTGGTGGCATGTTGAGAGACCTGGCAAAGATGGAATACGTGGGCAGGGAGGCTGAAACTCACTGAGCTTGTAGTCCAGCGGGATGGGTATTACGGCGCACAAAGCGCGCGTCTCAAACAATAGGCACGGCCGCGTGGCATGCCCGCAAAATCCGAGAAAACGCGCGCTGGTGGCATGTTGAGAGCCCTGGCAAAGATGGAATACGTAGGCAGGGAGGCTGAAACTCACTGAGCTTGTAGTCCAGCGAGATGGGTATTACGGCGCACAAAACGCGCGTCTCAAACAATAGGCACGGCCGCGTGGCATGCCTGCAAAATCCGAGAAAACGCGCGCTGGTGGCATGTTGAGAGCCCTGGCAAAGATGGAATACGTGGGCAGGGAGGCTGAAACTCACTGAGCTTGTAGTCCAGCGGGATGGGTATTACGGCGCACAAAGCGCGCGTCTCAAACAATAGGCACGGCCGCGTGGCATGCCCGCAAAATCCGAGAAAACGCGCGCTGGTGGCATGTTGAGAGCCCTGGCAAAGATGGAATACGTGGGCAGGGAGGCTGAAACTCACTGAGCTTGTAGTCCAGCGGGATGGGTATTACGGCGCACAAAGCGCGCGTCTCAAACAATAGGCACGGCCGCGTGGCATGCCTGCAAATTCCGAGAAAACGCGCGCTGGTGGCATGTTGAGAGCCCTGGCAAAGATGGAATACGTAGGCAGGGAGGCTGAAACTCACTGAGCTTGTAGTCCAGCGGGATGGGTATTACGGCGCACAAAGCGCGCGTCTCAAACAATAGGCACGGCCGCGTGGCATGCCCGCAAAATCCGAGAAAACGCGCGCTGGTGGCATGTTGAGAGCCCTGGCAAAGATGGGATACGTGGGCAGGGAGGCTGAAACTCACTGAGCTTGTAGTCCAGCGGGATGGGTATTACGGCGCACAAAGCGCGCGTCTCAAACAATAGGCACGGCCGCGTGGCATGCCTGCAAAATCCGAGAAAACGCGCGCTAGTGGCATGTTGAGAGCCCTGGCAAAGATGGGATACGTGGGCAGGGAGGCTGAAACTCACTGAGCTTGTAGTCCAGCGGGATGGGTATTACGGCGCACAAAGCGCGCGTCTCAAACAATAGGCACGGCCGCGTGGCATGCCTGCAAAATCCGAGAAAACGCGCGCTGGTGGCATGTTGAGAGCCCTGGCAAAGATGGGATACGTGGGCAGGGAGGCTGAAACTCACTGAGCTTGTAGTCCAGCGGGATGGGTATTACGGCGCACAAAGCGCGCGTCTCAAACAATAGGCACGGCCGCGTGGCATGCCCGCAAAATCCGAGAAAACGCGCGCTGGTGGCATGTTGAGAGCCCTGGCAAAGATGGGATACGTGGGCAGGGAGGCTGAAACTCACTGAGCTTGTAGTCCAGCGGGATGGGTATTACGGCGCACAAAGCGCGCGTCTCAAACAATAGGCACGGCCGCGTGGCATGCCCGCAAAATCCGAGAAAACGCGCGCTGGTGGCATGTTGAGAGCCCTGGCAAAGATGGGATACGTGGGCAGGGAGGCTGAAACTCACTGAGCTTGTAGTCCAGCGGGATGGGTATTACGGCGCACAAAGCGCGCGTCTCAAACAATAGGCACGGCCGCGTGGCATGCCCGCAAAATCCGAGAAAACGCGCGCTGGTGGCATGTTGAGAGCCCTGGCAAAGATGGGATACGTGGGCAGGGAGGCTGAAACTCACTGAGCTTGTAGTCCAGCGGGATGGGTATTACGGCGCACAAAGCGCGCGTCTCAAACAATAGGCACGGCCGCGTGGCATGCCCGCAAAATCCGAGAAAACGCGCGCTGGTGGCATGTTGAGAGCCCTGGCAAAGATGGGATACGTGGGCAGGGAGGCTGAAACTCACTGAGCTTGTAGTCCAGCGGGATGGGTATTACGGCGCACAAAGCGCGCGTCTCAAACAATAGGCACGGCCGCGTGGCATGCCTGCAAAATCCGAGAAAACGCGCGCTGGTGGCATGTTGAGAGCCCTGGCAAAGATGGGATACGTGGGCAGGGAGGCTGAAACTCACTGAGCTTGTAGTCCAGCGGGATGGGTATTACGGCGCACAAAGCGCGCGTCTCAAACAATAGGCACGGCCGCGTGGCATGCCTGCAAAATCCGAGAAAACGCGCGCTGGTGGCATGTTGAGAGCCCTGGCAAAGATGGGATACGTCGGCAGGGAGGCTGAAACTCACTGAGCTTGTAGTCCAGCGGGATGGGTATTACGGCGCACAAAGCGCGCGTCTCAAACAATAGGCACGGCCGCGTGGCATGCCTGCAAAATCCGAGAAAACGCGCGCTGGTGGCATGTTGAGAGCCCTGGCAAAGATGGGATACGTGGGCAGGGAGGCTGAAACTCACTGAGCTTGTAGTCCAGCGGGATGGGTATTACGGCGCACAAAGCGCGCGTCTCAAACAATAGGCACGGCCGCGTGGCATGCCTGCAAAATCCGAGAAAACGCGCGCTGGTGGCATGTTGAGAGCCCTGGCAAAGATGGGATACGTGGGCAGGGAGGCTGAAACTCACTGAGCTTGTAGTCCAGCGGGATGGGTATTACGGCGCACAAAGCGCGCGTCTCAAACAATAGGCACGGCCGCGTGGCATGCCTGCAAAATCCGAGAAAACGCGCGCTGGTGGCATGTTGAGAGCCCTGGCAAAGATGGGATACGTGGGCAGGGAGGCTGAAACTCACTGAGCTTGTAGTCCAGCGGGATGGGTATTACGGCGCACAAAGCGCGCGTCTCAAACAATAGGCACGGCCGCGTGGCATGCCTGCAAAATCCGAGAAAACGCGCGCTGGTGGCATGTTGAGAGCCCTGGCAAAGATGGGATACGTGGGCAGGGAGGCTGAAACTCACTGAGCTTGTAGTCCAGCGGGATGGGTATTACGGCGCACAAAGCGCGCGTCTCAAACAATAGGCACGGCCGCGTGGCATGCCTGCAAAATCCGAGAAAACGCGCGCTGGTGGCATGTTGAGAGCCCTGGCAAAGATGGGATACGTGGGCAGGGAGGCTGAAACTCACTGAGCTTGTAGTCCAGCGGGATGGGTATTACGGCGCACAAAGCGCGCGTCTCAAACAATAGGCACGGCCGCGTGGCATGCCTGCAAAATCCGAGAAAACGCGCGCTGGTGGCATGTTGAGAGCCCTGGCAAAGATGGGATACGTGGGCAGGGAGGCTGAAACTCACTGAGCTTGTAGTCCAGCGGGATGGGTATTACGGCGCACAAAGCGCGCGTCTCAAACAATAGGCACGGCCGCGTGGCATGCCTGCAAAATCCGAGAAAACGCGCGCTGGTGGCATGTTGAGAGCCCTGGCAAAGATGGGATACGTGGGCAGGGAGGCTGAAACTCACTGAGCTTGTAGTCCAGCGGGATGGGTATTACGGCGCACAAAGCGCGCGTCTCAAACAATAGGCACGGCCGCGTGGCATGCCTGCAAAATCCGAGAAAACGCGCGCTGGTGGCATGTTGAGAGCCCTGGCAAAGATGGGATTACGTGGGCAGGGAGGCTGAAACTCACTGAGCTTGTAGTCCAGCGGGATGGGTATTACGGCGCACAAAGCGCGCGTCTCAAACAATAGGCACGGCCGCGTGGCATGCCCGCAAAATCCGAGAAAACGCGCGCTGGTGGCATGTTGAGAGCCCTGGCAAAGACGGGATACGTGGGCAGGGAGGCTGAAACTCACTGAGCTTGTAGTCCAGCGGGATGGGTATTACGGCGCACAAAGCGCGCGTCTCAAACAATAGGCACGGCCGCGTGGCATGCCCGCAAAATCCGAGAAAACGCGCGCTGGTGGCATGTTGAGAGCCCTGGCAAAGACGGGATACGTGGGCAGGGAGGCTGAAACTCACTGAGCTTGTAGTCCAGCGGGATGGGTATTACGGCGCACAAAGCGCGCGTCTCAAACAATAGGCACGGCCGCGTGGCATGCCCGCAAAATCCGAGAAAACGCGCGCTGGTGGCATGTTGAGAGCCCTGGCAAAGACGGGATACGTGGGCAGGGAGGCTGAAACTCACTGAGCTTGTAGTCCAGCGGGATGGGTATTACGGCGCACAAAGCGCGCGTCTCAAACAATAGGCACGGCCGCGTGGCATGCCCGCAAAATCCGAGAAAACGCGCGCTGGTGGCATGTTGAGAGCCCTGGCAAAGACGGGATACGTGGGCAGGGAGGCTGAAACTCACTGAGCTTGTAGTCCAGCGGGATGGGTATTACGGCGCACAAAGCGCGCGTCTCAAACAATAGGCACGGCCGCGTGGCATGCCCGCAGAATCCGAGAAAACGCGCGCTGGTGGCATGTTGAGAGCCCTGGCAAAGACGGGATACGTGGGCAGGGAGGCTGAAACTCACTGAGCTTGTAGTCCAGCGGGATGGGTATTACGGCGCACAAAGCGCGCGTCTCAAACAATAGGCACGGCCGCGTGGCATGCCCGCAAAATCCGAGAAAACGCGCGCTGGTGGCATGTTGAGAGCCCTGGCAAAGACGGGATACGTGGGCAGGGAGGCTGAAACTCACTGAGCTTGTAGTCCAGCGGGATGGGTATTACGGCGCACAAAGCGCGCGTCTCAAACAATAGGCACGGCCGCGTGGCATGCCCGCAAAATCCGAGAAAACGCGCGCTGGTGGCATGTTGAGAGCCCTGGCAAAGACGGGATACGTGGGCAGGGAGGCTGAAACTCACTGAGCTTGTAGTCCAGCGGGATGGGTATTACGGCGCACAAAGCGCGCGTCTCAAACAATAGGCACGGCCGCGTGGCATGCCCGCAAAATCCGAGAAAACGCGCGCTGGTGGCATGTTGAGAGCCCTGGCAAAGACGGGATACGTGGGCAGGGAGGCTGAAACTCACTGAGCTTGTAGTCCAGCGGGATGGGTATTACGGCGCACAAAGCGCGCGTCTCAAACAATAGGCACGGCCGCGTGGCATGCCCGCAAAATCCGAGAAAACGCGCGCTGGTGGCATGTTGAGAGCCCTGGCAAAGATGGGATACGTGGGCAGGGAGGCTGAAACTCACTGAGCTTGTAGTCCAGCGGGATGGGTATTACGGCGCACAAAGCGCGCGTCTCAAACAATAGGCACGGCCGCGTGGCATGCCCGCAAAATCCGAGAAAACGCGCGCTGGTGGCATGTTGAGAGCCCTGGCAAAGATGGGATACGTGGGCAGGGAGGCTGAAACTCACTGAGCTTGTAGTCCAGCGGGATGGGTATTACGGCGCACAAAGCGCGCGTCTCAAACAATAGGCACGGCCGCGTGGCATGCCCGCAAAATCCGAGAAAACGCGCGCTGGTGGCATGTTGAGAGCCCTGGCAAAGATGGGATACGTGGGCAGGGAGGCTGAAACTCACTGAGCTTGTAGTCCAGCGGGATGGGTATTACGGCGCACAAAGCGCGCGTCTCAAACAATAGGCACGGCCGCGTGGCATGCCCGCAAAATCCGAGAAAACGCGCGCTGGTGGCATGTTGAGAGCCCTGGCAAAGATGGGATACGTGGGCAGGGAGGCTGAAACTCACTGAGCTTGTAGTCCAGCGGGATGGGTATTACGGCGCACAAAGCGCGCGTCTCAAACAATAGGCACGGCCGCGTGGCATGCCCGCAAAATCCGAGAAAACGCGCGCTGGTGGCATGTTGAGAGCCCTGGCAAAGATGGGATACGTGGGCAGGGAGGCTGAAACTCACTGAGCTTGTAGTCCAGCGGGATGGGTATTACGGCGCACAAAGCGCGCGTCTCAAACAATAGGCACGGCCGCGTGGCATGCCCGCAAAATCCGAGAAAACGCGCGCTGGTGGCATGTTGAGAGCCCTGGCAAAGATGGGATACGTGGGCAGGGAGGCTGAAACTCACTGAGCTTGTAGTCCAGCGGGATGGGTATTACGGCGCACAAAGCGCGCGTCTCAAACAATAGGCACGGCCGCGTGGCATGCCCGCAAAATCCGAGAAAACGCGCGCTGGTGGCATGTTGAGAGCCCTGGCAAAGATGGGATACGTGGGCAGGGAGGCTGAAACTCACTGAGCTTGTAGTCCAGCGGGATGGGTATTACGGCGCACAAAGCGCGCGTCTCAAACAATAGGCACGGCCGCGTGGCATGCCCGCAAAATCCGAGAAAACGCGCGCTGGTGGCATGTTGAGAGCCCTGGCAAAGATGGGATACGTGGGCAGGGAGGCTGAAACTCACTGAGCTTGTAGTCCAGCGGGATGGGTATTACGGCGCACAAAGCGCGCGTCTCAAACAATAGGCACGGCCGCGTGGCATGCCCGCAAAATCCGAGAAAACGCGCGCTGGTGGCATGTTGAGAGCCCTGGCAAAGATGGGATACGTGGGCAGGGAGGCTGAAACTCACTGAGCTTGTAGTCCAGCGGGATGGGTATTACGGCGCACAAAGCGCGCGTCTCAAACAATAGGCACGGCCGCGTGGCATGCCCGCAAAATCCGAGAAAACGCGCGCTGGTGGCATGTTGAGAGCCCTGGCAAAGATGGGATACGTGGGCAGGGAGGCTGAAACTCACTGAGCTTGTAGTCCAGCGGGATGGGTATTACGGCGCACAAAGCGCGCGTCTCAAACAATAGGCACGGCCGCGTGGCATGCCCGCAAAATCCGAGAAAACGCGCGCTGGTGGCATGTTGAGAGCCCTGGCAAAGATGGGATACGTGGGCAGGGAGGCTGAAACTCACTGAGCTTGTAGTCCAGCGGGATGGGTATTACGGCGCACAAAGCGCGCGTCTCAAACAATAGGCACGGCCGCGTGGCATGCCCGCAAAATCCGAGAAAACGCGCGCTGGTGGCATGTTGAGAGCCCTGGCAAAGATGGGATACGTGGGCAGGGAGGCTGAAACTCACTGAGCTTGTAGTCCAGCGGGATGGGTATTACGGCGCACAAAGCGCGCGTCTCAAACAATAGGCACGGCCGCGTGGCATGCCCGCAAAATCCGAGAAAACGCGCGCTGGTGGCATGTTGAGAGCCCTGGCAAAGATGGGATACGTGGGCAGGGAGGCTGAAACTCACTGAGCTTGTAGTCCAGCGGGATGGGTATTACGGCGCACAAAGCGCGCGTCTCAAACAATAGGCACGGCCGCGTGGCATGCCCGCAAAATCCGAGAAAACGCGCGCTGGTGGCATGTTGAGAGCCCTGGCAAAGATGGGATACGTGGGCAGGGAGGCTGAAACTCACTGAGCTTGTAGTCCAGCGGGATGGGTATTACGGCGCACAAAGCGCGCGTCTCAAACAATAGGCACGGCCGCGTGGCATGCCCGCAAAATCCGAGAAAACGCGCGCTGGTGGCATGTTGAGAGCCCTGGCAAAGATGGGATACGTGGGCAGGGAGGCTGAAACTCACTGAGCTTGTAGTCCAGCGGGATGGGTATTACGGCGCACAAAGCGCGCGTCTCAAACAATAGGCACGGCCGCGTGGCATGCCCGCAAAATCCGAGAAAACGCGCGCTGGTGGCATGTTGAGAGCCCTGGCAAAGATGGGATACGTGGGCAGGGAGGCTGAAACTCACTGAGCTTGTAGTCCAGCGGGATGGGTATTACGGCGCACAAAGCGCGCGTCTCAAACAATAGGCACGGCCGCGTGGCATGCCCGCAAAATCCGAGAAAACGCGCGCTGGTGGCATGTTGAGAGCCCTGGCAAAGATGGGATACGTGGGCAGGGAGGCTGAAACTCACTGAGCTTGTAGTCCAGCGGGATGGGTATTACGGCGCACAAAGCGCGCGTCTCAAACAATAGGCACGGCCGCGTGGCATGCCCGCAAAATCCGAGAAAACGCGCGCTGGTGGCATGTTGAGAGCCCTGGCAAAGATGGGATACGTGGGCAGGGAGGCTGAAACTCACTGAGCTTGTAGTCCAGCGGGATGGGTATTACGGCGCACAAAGCGCGCGTCTCAAACAATAGGCACGGCCGCGTGGCATGCCCGCAAAATCCGAGAAAACGCGCGCTGGTGGCATGTTGAGAGCCCTGGCAAAGATGGGATACGTGGGCAGGGAGGCTGAAACTCACTGAGCTTGTAGTCCAGCGGGATGGGTATTACGGCGCACAAAGCGCGCGTCTCAAACAATAGGCACGGCCGCGTGGCATGCCCGCAAAATCCGAGAAAACGCGCGCTGGTGGCATGTTGAGAGCCCTGGCAAAGATGGGATACGTGGGCAGGGAGGCTGAAACTCACTGAGCTTGTAGTCCAGCGGGATGGGTATTACGGCGCACAAAGCGCGCGTCTCAAACAATAGGCACGGCCGCGTGGCATGCCCGCAAAATCCGAGAAAACGCGCGCTGGTGGCATGTTGAGAGCCCTGGCAAAGATGGGATACGTGGGCAGGGAGGCTGAAACTCACTGAGCTTGTAGTCCAGCGGGATGGGTATTACGGCGCACAAAGCGCGCGTCTCAAACAATAGGCACGGCCGCGTGGCATGCCCGCAAAATCCGAGAAAACGCGCGCTGGTGGCATGTTGAGAGCCCTGGCAAAGATGGGATACGTGGGCAGGGAGGCTGAAACTCACTGAGCTTGTAGTCCAGCGGGATGGGTATTACGGCGCACAAAGCGCGCGTCTCAAACAATAGGCACGGCCGCGTGGCATGCCCGCAAAATCCGAGAAAACGCGCGCTGGTGGCATGTTGAGAGCCCTGGCAAAGATGGGATACGTGGGCAGGGAGGCTGAAACTCACTGAGCTTGTAGTCCAGCGGGATGGGTATTACGGCGCACAAAGCGCGCGTCTCAAACAATAGGCACGGCCGCGTGGCATGCCCGCAAAATCCGAGAAAACGCGCGCTGGTGGCATGTTGAGAGCCCTGGCAAAGATGGGATACGTGGGCAGGGAGGCTGAAACTCACTGAGCTTGTAGTCCAGCGGGATGGGTATTACGGCGCACAAAGCGCGCGTCTCAAACAATAGGCACGGCCGCGTGGCATGCCCGCAAAATCCGAGAAAACGCGCGCTGGTGGCATGTTGAGAGCCCTGGCAAAGATGGGATACGTGGGCAGGGAGGCTGAAACTCACTGAGCTTGTAGTCCAGCGGGATGGGTATTACGGCGCACAAAGCGCGCGTCTCAAACAATAGGCACGGCCGCGTGGCATGCCCGCAAAATCCGAGAAAACGCGCGCTGGTGGCATGTTGAGAGCCCTGGCAAAGATGGGATACGTGGGCAGGGAGGCTGAAACTCACTGAGCTTGTAGTCCAGCGGGATGGGTATTACGGCGCACAAAGCGCGCGTCTCAAACAATAGGCACGGCCGCGTGGCATGCCCGCAAAATCCGAGAAAACGCGCGCTGGTGGCATGTTGAGAGCCCTGGCAAAGATGGGATACGTGGGCAGGGAGGCTGAAACTCACTGAGCTTGTAGTCCAGCGAGATGGGTATTACGGCGCACAAAGCGCGCGTCTCAAACAATAGGCACGGCCGCGTGGCATGCCCGCAAAATCCGAGAAAACGCGCGCTGGTGGCATGTTGAGAGCCCTGGCAAAGATAGGATACGTGGGCAGGGAGGCTGAAACTCACTGAGCTTGTAGTCCAGCGGGATGGGTATTACGGCGCACAAAGCGCGCGTCTCAAACAATAGGCACGGCCGCGTGGCATGCCCGCAAAATCCGAGAAAACGCGCGCTGGTGGCATGTTGAGAGCCCTGGCAAAGATGGGATACGTGGGCAGGGAGGCTGAAACTCACTGAGCTTGTAGTCCAGCGGGATGGGTATTACGGCGCACAAAGCGCGCGTCTCAAACAAGAGGCACGGCCGCGTGGCATGCCCGCAAAATCCGAGGAAACGCGCGCTGGTGGCATGTTGAGAGCCCTGGCAAAGATGGGATACGTGGGCAGGGAGGCTGAAACTCACTGAGCTTGTAGTCCAGCGGGATGGGTATTACGGCGCACAAAGCGCGCGTCTCAAACAATAGGCACGGCCGCGTGGCATGCCCGCAAAATCCGAGGAAACGCGCGCTGGTGGCATGTTGAGAGCCCTGGCAAAGATGGGATACGTGGGCAGGGAGGCTGAAACTCACTGAGCTTGTAGTCCAGCGGGATGGGTATTACGGCGCACAAAGCGCGCGTCTCAAACAATAGGCACGGCCGCGTGGCATGCCCGCAAAATCCGAGGAAACGCGCGCTGGTGGCATGTTGAGAGCCCTGGCAAAGATGGGATACGTGGGCAGGGAGGCTGAAACTCACTGAGCTTGTAGTCCAGCGGGATGGGTATTACGGCGCACAAAGCGCGCGTCTCAAACAATAGGCACGGCCGCGTGGCATGCCCGCAAAATCCGAGGAAACGCGCGCTGGTGGCATGTTGAGAGCCCTGGCAAAGATGGGATACGTGGGCAGGGAGGCTGAAACTCACTGAGCTTGTAGTCCAGCGGGATGGGTATTACGGCGCACAAAGCGCGCGTCTCAAACAATAGGCACGGCCGCGTGGCATGCCCGCAAAATCCGAGGAAACGCGCGCTGGTGGCATGTTGAGAGCCCTGGCAAAGATGGGATACGTGGGCAGGGAGGCTGAAACTCACTGAGCTTGTAGTCCAGCGGGATGGGTATTACGGCGCACAAAGCGCGCGTCTCAAACAATAGGCACGGCCGCGTGGCATGCCCGCAAAATCCGAGAAAACGCGCGCTGGTGGCATGTTGAGAGCCCTGGCAAAGATGGGATACGTGGGCAGGGAGGCTGAAACTCACTGAGCTTGTAGTCCAGCGGAATGGGTATTACGGCGCACAAAGCGCGCGTCTCAAACAATAGGCACGGCCGCGTGGCATGCCCGCAAAATCCGAGAAAACGCGCGCTGGTGGCATGTTGAGAGCCCTGGCAAAGATGGGATACGTGGGCAGGGAAGCTGAAACTCACTGAGCTTGTAGTCCAGCGGGATGGGTATTACGGCGCACAAAGCGCGCGTCTCAAACAATAGGCACGGCCGCGTGGCATGCCCGCAAAATCCGAGAAAACGCGCGCTGGTGGCATGTTGAGAGCCCTGGCAAAGATGGGATACGTGGGCAGGGAAGCTGAAACTCACTGAGCTTGTAGTCCAGCGGGATGGGTATTACGGCGCACAAAGCGCGCGTCTCAAACAATAGGCACGGCCGCGTGGCATGCCCGCAAAATCCGAGAAAACGCGCGCTGGTGGCATGTTGAGAGCCCTGGCAAAGATGGGATACGTGGGCAGGGAGGCTGAAACTCACTGAGCTTGTAGTCCAGCGGGATGGGTATTACGGCGCACAAAGCGCGCGTCTCAAACAATAGGCACGGCCGCGTGGCATGCCCGCAAAATCCGAGAAAACGCGCGCTGGTGGCATGTTGAGAGCCCTGGCAAAGATGGGATACGTGGGCAGGGAAGCTGAAACTCACTGAGCTTGTAGTCCAGCGGGATGGGTATTACGGCGCACAAAGCGCGCGTCTCAAACAATACGCACGGCCGCGTGGCATGCCCGCAAAATCCGAGAAAACGCGCGCTGGTGGCATGTTGAGAGCCCTGGCAAAGATGGGATACGTGAGCAGGGAGGCTGAAACTCACTGAGCTTGTAGTCCAGCGGGATGGGTATTACGGCGCACAAAGCGCGCGTCTCAAACAATACGCACGGCCGCGTGGCATGCCCGCAAAATCCGAGAAAACGCGCGCTGGTGGCATGTTGAGAGCCCTGGCAAAGATGGGATACGTGAGCAGGGAGGCTGAAACTCACTGAGCTTGTAGTCCAGCGGGATGGGTATTACGGCGCACAAAGCGCGCGTCTCAAACAATAGGCACGGCCGCGTGGCATGCCCGCAAAATCCGAGAAAACGCGCGCTGGTGGCATGTTGAGAGCCCTGGCAAAGATGGGATACGTGGGCAGGGAGGCTGAAACTCACTGAGCTTGTAGTCCAGCGGGATGGGTATTACGGCGCACAAAGCGCGCGTCTCAAACAATAGGCACGGCCGCGTGGCATGCCCGCAAAATCCGAGAAAACGCGCGCTGGTGGCATGTTGAGAGCCCTGGCAAAGATGGGATACGTGGGCAGGGAAGCTGAAACTCACTGAGCTTGTAGTCCAGCGGAATGGGTATTACGGCGCACAAAGCGCGCGTCTCAAACAATAGGCACGGCCGCGTGGCATGCCCGCAAAATCCGAGAAAACGCGCGCTGGTGGCATGTTGAGAGCCCTGGCAAAGATGGGATACGTGGGAAGGGAGGCTGAAACTCACTGAGCTTGTAGTCCAGCGGGATGGGTATTACGGCGCACAAAGCGCGCGTCTCAAACAATAGGCACGGCCGCGTGGCATGCCCGCAAAATCCGAGAAAACGCGCGCTGGTGGCATGTTGAGAGCCCTGGCAAAGATGGGATACGTGGGCAGGGAGGCTGAAACTCACTGAGCTTGTAGTCCAGCGGGATGGGTATTACGGCGCACAAAGCGCGCGTCTCAAACAATAGGCACGGCCGCGTGGCATGCCCGCAAAATCCGAGAAAACGCGCGCTGGTGGCATGTTGAGAGCCCTGGCAAAGATGGGATACGTGGGCAGGGAGGCTGAAACTCACTGAGCTTGTAGTCCAGCGGGATGGGTATTACGGCGCACAAAGCGCGCGTCTCAAACAATAGGCACGGCCGCGTGGCATGCCCGCAAAATCCGAGAAAACGCGCGCTGGTGGCATGTTGAGAGCCCTGGCAAAGATGGGATACGTGGGCAGGGAGGCTGAAACTCACTGAGCTTGTAGTCCAGCGGAATGGGTATTACGGCGCACAAAGCGCGCGTCTCAAACAATAGGCACGGCCGCGTGGCATGCCCGCAAAATCCGAGAAAACGCGCGCTGGTGGCATGTTGAGAGCCCTGGCAAAGATGGGATACGTGGGCAGGGAAGCTGAAACTCACTGAGCTTGTAGTCCAGCGGGATGGGTATTACGGCGCACAAAGCGCGCGTCTCAAACAATAGGCACGGCCGCGTGGCATGCCCGCAAAATCCGAGAAAACGCGCGCTGGTGGCATGTTGAGAGCCCTGGCAAAGATGGGATACGTGGGCAGGGAGGCTGAAACTCACTGAGCTTGTAGTCCAGCGGAATGGGTATTACGGCGCACAAAGCGCGCGTCTCAAACAATAGGCACGGCCGCGTGGCATGCCCGCAAAATCCGAGAAAACGCGCGCTGGTGGCATGTTGAGAGCCCTGGCAAAGATGGGATACGTGGGCAGGGAGGCTGAAACTCACTGAGCTTGTAGTCCAGCGGAATGGGTATTACGGCGCACAAAGCGCGCGTCTCAAACAATAGGCACGGCCGCGTGGCATGCCCGCAAAATCCGAGAAAACGCGCGCTGGTGGCATATTGAGAGCCCTGGCAAAGATGGGATACGTGGGCAGGGAGGCTGAAACTCACTGAGCTTGTAGTCCAGCGGGATGGGTATTACGGCGCACAAAGCGCGCGTCTCAAACAATAGGCACGGCCGCGTGGCATGCCCGCAAAATCCGAGAAAACGCGCGCTGGTGGCATGTTGAGAGCCCTGGCAAAGATGGGATACGTGGGCAGGGAAGCTAAAACTCACTGAGCTTGTAGTCCAGCGAGATGGGTATTACGGCGCACAAAGCGCGCGTCTCAAACAATAGGCACGGCCGCGTGGCATGCCCGCAAAATCCGAGAAAACGCGCGCTGGTGGCATGTTGAGAGCCCTGGCAAAGATAGGATACGTGGGCAGGGAGGCTGAAACTCACTGAGCTTGTAGTCCAGCGGAATGGGTATTACGGCGCACAAAACGCGCGTCTCAAACAATAGGCACGGCCGCGTGGCATGCCCGCAAAATCCGAGAAAACGCGCGCTGGTGGCATGTTGAGAGCCCTGGCAAAGATGGGATACGTGGGCAGGGAGGCTGAAACTCACTGAGCTTGTAGTCCAGCGGGATGGGTATTACGGCGCACAAAGCGCGCGTCTCAAACAATAGGCACGGCCGCGTGGCATGCCCGCAAAATCCGAGAAAACGCGCGCTGGTGGCATGTTGAGAGCCCTGGCAAAGATGGGATACGTGGGCAGAGAAGCTGAAACTCACTGAGCTTGTAGTCCAGCGGGATGGGTATTACGGCGCACAAAGCGCGCGTCTCAAACAATAGGTACGGCCGCGTGGCATGCCCGCAAAATCCGAGAAAACGCGTGCTGGTGGCATGTTGAGAGCCCTGGCAAAGATGGGATACGTGGGCAGGGAGGCTGAAACTCACTGAGCTTGTAGTCCAGCGGGATGGGTATTACGGCGCACAAAGCGCGCGTCTCAAACAATAGGCACGGCCGCGTGGCATGCCCGCAAAATCCGACAAAACGCGCGCTGGTGGCATGTTGAGAGCCCTGGCAAAGATGGGATACGTGGGCAGGGAAGCTGAAACTCACTGAGCTTGTAGTCCAGCGGGATGGGTATTACGGCGCACAAAGCGCGCGTCTCAAACAATAGGCACGGCCGCGTGGCATGCCCGCAAAATCCGAGAAAACGCGCGCTGGTGGCATGTTGAGAGCCCTGGCAAAGATGGGATACGTGGGCAGGGAAGCTGAAACTCACTGAGCTTGTAGTCCAGCGGGATGGGTATTACGGCGCACAAAGCGCGCGTCTCAAACAATAGGCACGGCCGCGTGGCATGCCCGCAAAATCCGAGAAAACGCGCGCTGGTGGCATGTTGAGAGCCCTGGCAAAGATGGGATACGTGGGCAGGGAAGCTGAAACTCACTGAGCTTGTAGTCCAGCGGGATGGGTATTACGGCGCACAAAGTGCGCGTCTCAAACAATAGGCACGGCCGCGTGGCACGCCTGCAAAATCCGAGAAAACGCGCGCTGGTGGCATGTTGAGGGCCCTGGCAAAGATGGGATACGTGGGCAGGAAGGCTGAAACTCACTGAGCTTGTAGTCCAGCGGGATGGGTATTACGGCGCACAAAGGGCGCGTCTCAAACAATAGGCACGGCCGCGTGGCACGCCTGCAAAATCCGAGAAAACGCGCGCTGGTGGCATGTTGAGGGCCCTGGCAAAGATGGGATACGTGGGCAGGAAGGCTGAAACTCACTGAGCTTGTAGTCCAGCGGGATGGGTATTACGGCGCACAAAGGGCGCGTCTCAAACAATAGGCACGGCCGCGTGGCACGCCTGCAAAATCCGAGAAAACGCGCGCTGGTGGCATGTTGAGAGCCCTGGCAAAGATGGGATACGTAGGCAGGGAGGCTGAAACTCACTGAGCTTGTAGTCCAGCGGAATGGGTATTACGGCGCACAAAGCGCGCGTCTCAAACAATAGGCACGGCCGCGTGGCATGCCTGCAAAATCCGAGAAAACGCGCGCTGGTGGCATGTTGAGGGCCCTGGCAAAGATGGGATACGTGGGCAGGGAGGCTGAAACTCACTGAGCTTGTAGTCCAGCGGGATGGGTATTACGGCGCACAAAGCGCGCGTCTCAAACAATAGGCACGGCCGCGTGGCATGCCTGCAAAATCCGAGAAAACGCGCGCTGGTGGCATGTTGAGGGCCCTGGCAAAGATGGGATACGTGGGCAGGGAGGCTGAAACTCACTGAGCTTGTAGTCCAGCGGGATGGGTATTACGGCGCACAAAGCGCGCGTCTCAAACAATAGGCACGGCCGCGTGGCATGCCTGCAAAATCCGAGAAAACGCGCGCTGGTGGCATGTTGAGGGCCCTGGCAAAGATGGGATACGTGGGCAGGGAGGCTGAAACTCACTGAGCTTGTAGTCCAGCGGGATGGGTATTACGGCGCACAAAGCGCGCGTCTCAAACAATAGGCACGGCCGCGTGGCATGCCTGCAAAATCCGAGAAAACGCGCGCTGGTGGCATGTTGAGGGCCCTGGCAAAGATGGGATACGTGGGCAGGGAGGCTGAAACTCACTGAGCTTGTAGTCCAGCGGGATGGGTATTACGGCGCACAAAGCGCGCGTCTCAAACAATAGGCACGGCCGCGTGGCATGCCTGCAAAATCCGAGAAAACGCGCGCTAGTGGCATGTTGAGGGCCCTGGCAAAGATGGGATACGTGGGCAGGGAGGCTGAAACTCACTGACCTTGTAGTCCAGCGGAATGGGTATTACGGCGCACAAAGCGCGCGTCTCAAACAATAGGCACGGCCGCGTGGCATGCCTGCAAAATCCGAGAAAACGCGCGCTGGTGGCATGTTGAGGGCCCTGGCAAAGATGGGATACGTGGGCAGGGAGACTGAAACTCACTGAGCTTGTAGTCCAGCGCGATGGGTATTATGGCGCACAAAGCGGGCGTCTCAAACAATAGGCACGGCGGCGTGGCATGCCTGCAAAATCCGAGAAAACGCGCGCTGGTGGCATGTTGAGAGCCCTGGCAAAGATGGGATACGTGGGCAGGGATGCTGAAACTCACTGAGCTTGTAGTCCAGCGGGATGGGTATTACGGCGCACAAAGCGCGCGTCTCAAACAATAGGCACGGCCGCGTGGCATGCCTGCAAAATCCGAGAAAACGCGCGCTGGTGGCATGTTGAGGGCCCTGGCAAAGATGGGATACCTAGGCAGGGAGGCTGAAACTCACTGAGCTTGTAGTCCAGCGGGATGGGTATTACGGCGCACAAAGCGCGCGTCTCAAACAATAGGCACGGCCGCGTGGCATGCCTGCAAAATCCGAGAAAACGCGCGCTTGTGGCATGTTGAGAGCCCTGGCAAAGATGGGATACGTGGGCAGGGAGGCTGAAACTCACTGAGCTTGTAGTCCAGCGGGATGGGTATTACGGCGCACAAAGCGCCCGTCTCAAACAATAGGCACGGCCGCGTGGCATGCCTGCAAAATCCGAGAAAACGCGCGCTGGTGGCATGTTGAGGGCCCTGGCAAAGATGGGATACGTGGGCAGGGAGGCTGAAACTCACTGAGCTTGTAGTCCATCGGGATGGGTATTACGGCGCACAAAGCGCGCGTCTCAAACAATAGGCACGGCCGCGTGGCATGCCTGCAAAATCCGAGAAAACGCGCGCTGGTGGCATGTTGAGAGCCCTGGCAAAGATGGGATACGTGGGCAGGGAGGCTGAAACTCACTGAGCTTGTAGTCCAGCGAAATGGGTATTACGGCGCACAAAGCGCGCGTCTCAAACAATAGGCACGGCCGCGTGGCATGCCTGCAAAATCCGAGAAAACGCGCGCTGGTGGCATGTTCAGGGCCCTGGCAAAGATGGGATACGTGGGCAGGGAGGCTGAAACTCACTGAGCTTGTAGTCCAGCGGGATGGGTATTACGGCGCACAAAGCGCGCGTCTCAAACAATAGGCACGGCCGCGTGGCATGCCTGCAAAATCCGAGAAAACGCGCGCTGGTGGCATGTTGAGAGCCCTGGCAAAGATGGGATACGTGGGCAGGGAAGCTGAAACTCACTGAGCTTGTAGTCCAGCGGGATGGGTATTACGGCGCACAAAGCGCGCGTCTCAAACAATAGGCACGGCCGCGTGGCATGCCTGCAAAATCCGAGAAAACGCGCGCTGGTGGCATGTTGAGGGCCCTGGCAAAGATGGGATACGTGGGCAGGGAGGCTGAAACTCACTGAGCTTGTAGTCCAGCCGGATGGGTATTACGGCGCACAAAGCGCGCGTCTCAAACAATAGGCACGGCCGCGTGGCATGCCTGCAAAATCCGAGAAAACGCGCGCTGGTGGCATGTTGAGGGCCCTGGCAAAGATGGGATACGTGGGCAGGGAAGCTGAAACTCACTGAGCTTGTAGTCCAGCGGGATGGGTATTACGGCGCACAAAGCGCGCGTCTCAAACAATAGGCACGGCCGCGTGGCATGCCTGCAAAATCCGAGAAAACGCGCGCTGGTGGCATGTTGAGGGCCCTGGCAAAGATGGGATACGTGGGCAGGGAGGCTGAAACTCACTGAGCTTGTAGTCCAGCGGGATGGGTATTACGGCGCACAAAGCGCGCGTCTCAAACAATAGGCACGGCCGCGTGGCATGCCCGCAAAATCCGAGAAAACGCGCGCTGGTGGCATGTTAAGAGCCCTGGCAAAGATGGGATACGTGGGCAGGGAAGCTGAAACTCACTGAGCTTGTAGTCCAGCGGGATGGGTATTACGGCGCACAAAGCGCGCGTCTCAAACAATAGGCACGGCCGCGTGGCATGCCCGCAAAATCCGAGGAAACGCGCGCTGGTGGCATGTTGAGAGCCCTGGCAAAGATGGGATACGTGGGCAGGGAGGCTGAAACTCACTGAGCTTGTAGTCCAGCGGGATGGGTATTACGGCGCACAAAGCGCGCGTCTCAAACAATAGGCACGGCCGCGTGGCATGCCCGCAAAATCCGAGGAAACGCGCGCTGGTGGCATGTTGAGAGCCCTGGCAAAGATGGGATACGTGGGCAGGGAGGCTGAAACTCACTGAGCTTGTAGTCCAGGGGGATGGGTATTACGGCGCACAAAGCGCGCGTCTCAAACAATAGGCACGGCCGCGTGGCATGCCCGCAAAATCCGAGAAAACGCGCGCTGGTGGCATGTTGAGAGCCCTGGCAAAGATGGGATACGTGGGCAGGGAGGCTGAAACTCACTGAGCTTGTAGTCCAGCGGGATGGGTATTACGGCGCACAAAGCGCGCGTCTCAAACAATAGGCACGGCCGCGTGGCATGCCCGCAAAATCCGAGAAAACGCGCGCTGGTGGCATGTTGAGAGCCCTGGCAAAGATGGGATACGTGGGCAGGGAGGCTGAAACTCACTGAGCTTGTAGTCCAGCGGGATGGGTATTACGGCGCACAAAGCGCGCGTCTCAAACAATAGGCACGGCCGCGTGGCATGCCCGCAAAATCCGAGAAAACGCGCGCTGGTGGCATGTTGAGAGCCCTGGCAAAGATGGGATACGTGGGCAGGGAGGCTGAAACTCACTGAGCTTGTAGTCCAGCATGATGGGTATTACGGCGCACAAAGCGCGCGTCTCAAACAATAGGCACGGCCGCGTGGCATGCCCGCAAAATCCGAGAAAACGCGCGCTGGTGGCATGTTGAGAGCCCTGGCAAAGATGGGATACGTGGGCAGGGAGGCTGAAACTCACTGAGCTTGTAGTCCAGCGGGATGGGTATTACGGCGCACAAAGCGCGCGTCTCAAACAATAGGCACGGCCGCGTGGCATGCCCGCAAAATCCGAGAAAACGCGCGCTGGTGGCATGTTGAGAGCCCTGGCAAAGATGGGATACGTGGGCAGGGAGGCTGAAACTCACTGAGCTTGTAGTCCAGCGGGATGGGTATTACGGCGCACAAAGCGCGCGTCTCAAACAATAGGCACGGCCGCGTGGCATGCCCGCAAAATCCGAGAAAACGCGCGCTGGTGGCATGTTGAGAGCCCTGGCAAAGATGGGATACGTGGGCAGGGAGGCTGAAACTCACTAAGCTTGTAGTCCAGCGGGATGGGTATTACGGCGCACAAAGCGCGCGTCTCAAACAATAGGCACGGCCGCGTGGCATGCCCGCAAAATCCGAGAAAACGCGCGCTGGTGGCATGTTGAGAGCCCTGGCAAAGATGGGATACGTGGGCAGGGAGGCTGAAACTCACTGAGCTTGTAGTCCAGCGGGATGGGTATTACGGCGCACAAAGCGCGCGTCTCAAACAATAGGCACGGCCGCGTGGCATGCCCGCAAAATCCGAGAAAACGCGCGCTGGTGGCATGTTGAGAGCCCTGGCAAAGATGGGATACGTGGGAAGGGAGGCTGAAACTCACTGAGCTTGTAATCCAGCGGAATGGGTATTACGGCGCACAAAGCGCGCGTCTCAAACAATAGGCACGGCCGCGTGGCATGCCCGCAAAATCCGAGAAAACGCGCGCTGGTGGCATGTTGAGAGCCCTGGCAAAGATGGGATACGTGGGCAGGGAGGCTGAAACTCACTGAGCTTGTAGTCCAGCGGGATGGGTATTACGGCGCACAAAGCGCGCGTCTCAAACAATAGGCACGGCCGCGTGGCATGCCCGCAAAATCCGAGAAAACGCGCGCTGGTGGCATGTTGAGAGCCCTGGCAAAGATGGGATACGTGGGCAGGGAGGCTGAAACTCACTGAGCTTGTAGTCCAGCGGGATGGGTATTACGGCGCACAAAGCGCGCGTCTCAAACAATAGGCACGGCCGCGTGGCATGCCCGCAAAATCCGAGAAAACGCGCGCTGGTGGCATGTTGAGAGCCCTGGCAAAGATGGGATACTTGGGCAGGGAGGCTGAAACTCACTGAGCTTGTAGACCAGCGGGATGGGTATTACGGCGCACAAAGCGCGCGTCTCAAACAATAGGCACGGCCGCGTGGCATGCCCGCAAAATCCGAGAAAACGCGCGCTGGTGGCATGTTGAGAGCCCTGGCAAAGATGGGATACGTGGGCAGGGAGGCTGAAACTCACTGAGCTTGTAGTCCAGCGGGATGGGTATTACGGCGCACAAAGCGCGCGTCTCAAACAATAGGCACGGCCGCGTGGCATGCCCGCAAAATCCGAGAAAACGCGCGCTGGTGGAATGTTGAGAGCCCTGGCAAAGATGGGATACTTGGGCAGGGAGGCTGAAACTCACTGAGCTTGTAGTCCAGCGGGATGGGTATTACGGCGCACAAAGCGCGCGTCTCAAACAATAGGCACGGCCGCGTGGCATGCCCGCAAAATCCGAGAAAACGCGCGCTGGTGGCATGTTGAGAGCCCTGCCAAAGATGGGATACGTGGGCAGGGAGGCTGAAACTCACTGAGCTTGTAGTCCAGCGGGATGGGTATTACGGCGCACAAAGCGCGCGTCTCAAACAATAGGCACGGCCGCGTGGCATGCCCGCAAAATCCGAGAAAACGCGCGCTGGTGGCATGTTGAGAGCCCTGGCAAAGATGGGATACGTGGGCAGGGAGGCTGAAACTCACTGAGCTTGTAGTCCAGCGGGATGGGTATTACGGCGCACAAAGCGCGCGTCTCAAACAATAGGCACGGCCGCGTGGCATGCCCGCAAAATCAGAGAAAACGCGCGCTGGTGGCATGTTGAGAGCCCTGGCAAAGATGGGATACGTGGGCAGGGAGGCTGAAACTCACTGAGCTTGTAGTCCAGCGGGATGGGTATTACGGCGCACAAAGCGCGCGTCTCAAACAATAGGCACGGCCGCGTGGCATGCCCGCAAAATCCGAGGAAACGCGCGCTGGTGGCATGTTGAGAGCCCTGGCAAAGATGGGATACGTGGGCAGGGAGGCTGAAACTCACTGAGCTTGTAGTCCAGCGGGATGGGTATTACGGCGCACAAAGCGCGCGTCTCAAACAATAGGCACGGCCGCGTGGCATGCCCGCAAAATCCGAGGAAACGCGCGCTGGTGGCATGTTGAGAGCCCTGGCAAAGATGGGATACGTGGGCAGGGAGGCTGAAACTCACTGAGCTTGTAGTCCAGCGGGATGGGTATTACGGCGCACAAAGCGCGCGTCTCAAACAATAGGCACGGCCGCGTGGCATGCCCGCAAAATCCGAGGAAACGCGCGCTGGTGGCATGTTGAGAGCCCTGGCAAAGATGGGATACGTGGGCAGGGAGGCTGAAACTCACTGAGCTTGTAGTCCAGCGGGATGGGTATTACGGCGCACAAAGCGCGCGTCTCAAACAATAGGCACGGCCGCGTGGCATGCCCGCAAAATCCGAGGAAAACGCGCGCTGGTGGCATGTTGAGAGCCCTGGCAAAGATGGGATACGTGGGCAGGGAGGCTGAAACTCACTGAGCTTGTAGTCCAGCGGGATGGGTATTACGGCGCACAAAGCGCGCGTCTCAAACAATAGGCACGGCCGCGTGGCATGCCCGCAAAATCCGAGGAAACGCGCGCTGGTGGCATGTTGAGAGCCCTGGCAAAGATGGGATCGTGGGCAGGGAGGCTGAAACTCACTGAGCTTGTAGTCCAGCGGGATGGGTATTACGGCGCACAAAGCGCGCGTCTCAAACAATAGGCACGGCCGCGTGGCATGCCCGCAAAATCCGAGAAAACGCGCGCTGGTGGCATGTTGAGAGCCCTGGCAAAGATGGGATACGTGGGCAGGGAGGCTGAAACTCACTGAGCTTGTAGTCCAGCGGGATGGGTATTACGGCGCACAAAGCGCGCGTCTCAAACAATAGGCACGGCCGCGTGGCATGCCCGCAAAATCCGAGGAAACGCGCGCTGGTGGCATGTTGAGAGCCCTGGCAAAGATGGGATACGTGGGCAGGGAGGCTGAAACTCACTGAGCTTGTAGTCCAGCGGGATGGGTATTACGGCGCACAAAGCGCGCGTCTCAAACAATAGGCACGGCCGCGTGGCATGCCCGCAAAATCCGAGAAAACGCGCGCTGGTGGCATGTTGAGAGCCCTGGCAAAGATGGGATACGTGGGCAGGGAGGCTGAAACTCACTGAGCTTGTAGTCCAGCGGGATGGGTATTACGGCGCACAAAGCGCGCGTCTCAAACAATAGGCACGGCCGCGTGGCATGCCCGCAAAATCCGAGGAAACGCGCGCTGGTGGCATGTTGAGAGCCCTGGCAAAGATGGGATACGTGGGCAGGGAGGCTGAAACTCACTGAGCTTGTAGTCCAGCGGGATGGGTATTACGGCGCACAAAGCGCGCGTCTCAAACAATAGGCACGGCCGCGTGGCATGCCCGCAAAATCCGAGAAAACGCGCGCTGGTGGCATGTTGAGAGCCCTGGCAAAGATGGGATACGTGGGCAGGGAGGCTGAAACTCACTGAGCTTGTAGTCCAGCGGGATGGGTATTACGGCGCACAAAGCGCGCGTCTCAAACAATAGGCACGGCCGCGTGGCATGCCCGCAAAATCCGAGGAAACGCGCGCTGGTGGCATGTTGAGAGCCCTGGCAAAGATGGGATACGTGGGCAGGGAGGCTGAAACTCACTGAGCTTGTAGTCCAGCGGGATGGGTATTACGGCGCACAAAGCGCGCGTCTCAAACAATAGGCACGGCCGCGTGGCATGCCCGCAAAATCCGAGGAAACGCGCGCTGGTGGCATGTTGAGAGCCCTGGCAAAGATGGGATACGTGGGCAGGGAGGCTGAAACTCACTGAGCTTGTAGTCCAGCGGGATGGGTATTACGGCGCACAAAGCGCGCGTCTCAAACAATAGGCACGGCCGCGTGGCATGCCCGCAAAATCCGAGGAAACGCGCGCTGGTGGCATGTTGAGAGCCCTGGCAAAGATGGGATACGTGGGCAGGGAGGCTGAAACTCACTGAGCTTGTAGTCCAGCGGGATGGGTATTACGGCGCACAAAGCGCGCGTCTCAAACAATAGGCACGGCCGCGTGGCATGCCCGCAAAATCCGAGGAAACGCGCGCTGGTGGCATGTTGAGAGCCCTGGCAAAGATGGGATACGTGGGCAGGGAGGCTGAAACTCACTGAGCTTGTAGTCCAGCGGGATGGGTATTACGGCGCACAAAGCGCGCGTCTCAAACAATAGGCACGGCCGCGTGGCATGCCCGCAAAATCCGAGGAAACGCGCGCTGGTGGCATGTTGAGAGCCCTGGCAAAGATGGGATACGTGGGCAGGGAGGCTGAAACTCACTGAGCTTGTAGTCCAGCGGGATGGGTATTACGGCGCACAAAGCGCGCGTCTCAAACAATAGGCACGGCCGCGTGGCATGCCCGCAAAATCCGAGAAAACGCGCGCTGGTGGCATGTTGAGAGCCCTGGCAAAGATGGGATACGTGGGCAGGGAGGCTGAAACTCACTGAGCTTGTAGTCCAGCGGGATGGGTATTACGGCGCACAAAGCACGCGTCTCAAACAATAGGCACGGCCGCGTGGCATGCCCGCAAAATCCGAGGAAACGCGCGCTGGTGGCATGTTGAGAGCCCTGGCAAAGATGGGATACGTGGGCAGGGAGGCTGAAACTCACTGAGCTTGTAGTCCAGCGGGATGGGTATTACGGCGCACAAAGCGCGCGTCTCAAACAATAGGCACGGCCGCGTGGCATGCCCGCAAAATCCGAGGAAACGCGCGCTGGTGGCATGTTGAGAGCCCTGGCAAAGATGGGATACGTGGGCAGGGAGGCTGAAACTCACTGAGCTTGTAGTCCAGCGGGATGGGTATTACGGCGCACAAACCGCGCGTCTCAAACAATAGGCACGGCCGCGTGGCATGCCCGCAAAATCCGAGGAAACGCGCGCTGGTGGCATGTTGAGAGCCCTGGCAAAGATGGGATACGTGGGCAGGGAGGCTGAAACTCACTGAGCTTTTAGTCCAGCGGGATGGGTATTACGGCGCACAAAGCGCGCGTCTCAACCAATAGGCACGGCCGCGTGGCATGCCCGCAAAATCCGAGGAAACGCGCGCTGGTGGCATGTTGAGAGCCCTGGCAAAGATGGGATACGTGGGCAGGGAGGCTGAAACTCACTGAGCTTGTAGTCCAGCGAAATGGGTATTACGGCGCACAAAGCGCGCGTCTCAAACAATAGGCACGGCCGCGTGGCATGCCCGCAAAATCTGAGGAAACGCGCGCTGGTGGCATGTTGAGAGCCCTGGCAAAGATGGGATACGTGGGCAGGGAGGCTGAAACTCACTGAGCTTGTAGTCCAGCGAGATGGGTATTACGGCGCTCAAAGCGCGCGTCTCAAACAATAGGCACGGCCGCGTGGCATGCCCGCAAAATCCGAGAAAACGCGCGCTGGTGGCATGTTGAGAGCCCTGGCAAAGATGGGATACGTGGGCAGGGAGGCTGAAACTCACTGAGCTTGTAGTCCAGCGGGATGGGTATTACGGCGCACAAAGCGCGCGTCTCAAACAATAGGCACGGCCGCGTGGCATGCCCGCAAAATCCGAGGAAACGCGCGCTGGTGGCATGTTGAGAGCCCTGGCAAAGATGGGATACGTGGGCAGGGAGGCTGAAACTCACTGAGCTTGTAGTCCAGCGGGATGGGTATTACGGCACACAAAGCGCGCGTCTCAAACAATAGGCACGGCCGCGTGGCATGCCCGCAAAATCCGAGGAAACGCGCGCTGGTGGCATGTTGAAAGCCCTGGCAAAGATGGGATACGTGGGCAGGGAGGCTGAAACTCACTGAGCTTGTAGTCCAGCGGGATGGGTATTACGGCGCACAAAGCGCGCGTCTCAAACAATAGGCACGGCCGCGTGGCATGCCCGCAAAATCCGAGAAAACGCGCGCTGGTGGCATGTTGAGAGCCCTGGCAAAGATGGGATACGTGGGCAGGGAGGCTGAAACTCACTGAGCTTGTAGTCCAGCGGGATGGGTATTACGGCGCACAAAGCGCGCGTCTCAAACAATAGGCACGGCCGCGTGGCATGCCCGCAAAATCCGAGGAAACGCGCGCTGGTGGCATGTTGAGAGCCCTGGCAAAGATGGGATACGTGGGCAGGGAGGCTGAAACTCACTGAGCTTGTAGTCCAGCGGGATGGGTATTACGGCGCACAAAGCGCGCGTCTCAAACAATAGGCACGGCCGCGTGGCATGCCCGCAAAATCCGAGGAAACGCGCGCTGGTGGCATGTTGAGAGCCCTGGCAAAGATGGGATACGTGGGCAGGGAGGCTGAAACTCACTGAGCTTGTAGTCCAGCGGGATGGGTATTACGGCGCACAAAGCGCGCGTCTCAAACAATAGGCACGGCCGCGTGGCATGCCCGCAAAATCCGAGGAAACGCGCGCTGGTGGCATGTTGAGAGCCCTGGCAAAGATGGGATACGTGGGCAGGGAGGCTGAAACTCACTGAGCTTGTAGTCCAGCGGGATGGGTATTACGGCGCACAAAGCGCGCGTCTCAAACAATAGGCACGGCCGCGTGGCATGCCCGCAAAATCCGAGCAAACGCGCGCTGGTGGCATGTTGAGAGCCCTGGCAAAGATGGGATACGTGGGCAGGGAGGCTGAAACTCACTGAGCTTGTAGTCCCGCGGGATGGGTATTACGGCGCACAAAGCGCGCGTCTCAAACAATAGGCACGGCCGCGTGGCATGCCCGCAAAATCCGAGGAAACGCGCGCTGGTGGCATGTTGAGAGCCCTGGCAAAGATGGGATACGTGGGCAGGGAGGCTGAAACTCACTGAGCTTGTAGTCCAGCGGGATGGGTATTACGGCGCACAAAGCGCGCGACTCAAACAATAGGCACGGCCGCGTGGCATGCCCGCAAAATCCGAGGAAACGCGCGCTGGTGGCATGTTGAGAGCCCTGGCAAAGATGGGATACGTGGGCAGGGAGGCTGAAACTCACTGAGCTTGTAGTCCAGTGGGATGGGTATTACGGCGCACAAAGCGCGCGTCTCAAACAATAGGAACGGCCGCGTGGCATGCCCGCAAAATCCGAGAAAACGCGCGCTGGTGGCATGTTGAGAGCCCTGGCAAAGATGGGATACGTGGGCAGGGTGGCTGAAACTCACTGAGCTTGTAGTCCAGCGGGATGGGTCTTACGGCACACAAAACGCGCGTCTCAAACAATAGGCACGGCCGCGTGGCATGCCCGCAAAATCCGAGAAAACGCGCGCTGGTGGCATGTTGAGAGCCCTGGCAAAGATGGGATACGTGGGCAGGGAGGCTGAAACTCACTGAGCTTGTAGTCCAGCGGGATGGGTCTTACGGCGCACAAAGCGCCCGTCTCAAACAATAGGCACGGCCGCGTGGCATGCCCGCAAAATCCGAGAAAACGCGCGCTGGTGGCATGTTGAGAGCCCTGGCAAAGATGGGATACGTGGGCAGGGAGGCTGAAACTCACGGAGCTTGTAGTCCAGCGGGATGGGTATTACGGCGCACAAAGCGCGCGTCTCAAACAATAGGCACGGCCGCGTGGCATACCCGCAAAATCCGAGGAAACGCGCGCTGGTGGCATGTTGAGAGCCCTGGCAAAGATGGGATACGTGGGCAGGGAGGCTGAAACTCGCTGAGCTTGTAGTCCAGCGGGATGGGTATTACGGCGCTTAAAGCGCGCGTCTCAAACAATAGGCACGGCCGCGTGGCATGCCCGCAAAATCCGAGAAAACGCGCGCTGGTGGCATGTTGAGAGCCCTGGCAAAGATGGGATACGTGGGCAGGGAGGCTGAAACTCACTGAGCTTGTAGTCCAGCGGGATGGGTATTACGGCGCACAAAGCGCGCGTCTCAAACAATAGGCACGGCCGCGTGGCATGCCCGCAAAATCCGAGAAAACGCGCGCTGCTGGCATGTTGAGAGCCGTGGCAAAGACGGGATACGTGGGCAGGGAGGCTAAAACTCACTGAGCTTGTAGTCCAGCGGGATGGGTATTACGGCGCACAAAGCGCGCGTCTCAAACAATAGGCACGGCCGCGTGGCATGCCCGCAAAATCCGAGGAAACGCGCGCTGGTGGCATGTTGAGAGCCCTGGCAAAGATGGGATACGTGGGCAGGGAGGCTGAAACTCACTGAGCTTGTAGTCCAGCGGGATGGGTATTACGGCGCACAAAGCGCGCGTCTCAAACAATAGGCACGGCCGCGTGGCATGCCCGCATAATCCGAGGAAACGCGCGCTAGTGGCATGTTGAGAGCCCTGGCAAAGATGGGATACGTGGGCAGGGAGGCTGAAACTCACTGAGCTTGTAGTCCAGCGGGATGGCTATTACGGCGCACAAAGCGCGCGTCTCAAACAATAGGCACGGCCGCGTGGCATGCCCGCAAAATCCGAGGAAACGCGCGCTGGTGGCATGTTGAGAGCCCTGGCAAAGATGGGATACGTGAGCAGGGAGGCTGAAACTCACTGAGCTTGTAGTCCAGCGGGATGGGTATTACGGCGCACAAAGCGCGCGTCTCAACCAATAGGCACGGCCGCGTGGCATGCCCGCAAAATCCGAGGAAACGCGCGCTGGTGGCATGTTGAGAGCCCTGGCAAAGATGGGATACGTGGGCGGGGAGGCTGAAACTCACTGAGCTTGTAGTCCAGCGGGATGGGTATTACGGCGCACAAAGCGCGCGTCTCAAACAATAGGCACGGCCGCGTGGCATGCCCGCAAAATCCGAGGAAACGCGCGCTGGTGGCATGTTGAGAGCCCTGGCAAAGATGGGATACGTGGGCAGGGAGGCTGAAACTCACTGAAATTGTAGTCCAGCGGGATGGGTATTACGGCGCACAAAGCGCGCGTCTCAAACAATAGGCACGGCCGCGTGGCATGCCCGCAAAATCCGAGGAAACGCGCGCTGGTGGCATGTTGAGAGCCCAGGCAAAGATGGGATACGTGGGCAGGGAGGCTGAAACTCACTGAGCTTGTAGTCCAGCAGGATGGGTATTACGGCGCACAAAGCGCGCGTCTCAAACAATAGGCACGGCCGCGTGGCATGCCCGCAAAATCCGAGGAAACGCGCGCTGGTGGCATGTTGAGAGCCCTGGCAAAGATGGGATACGTGGGCAGGGAAGCTGAAACTCACTGAGCTTGTAGTCCAGCGGGATGGGTATTACGGCGCACAAAGCGCGCGTCTCAAACAATAGGCACGGCCGCGTGGCATGCCCGCAAAATCCGAGAAAACGCGCGCTGGTGGCATGTTGAGAGCCCTGGCAAAGATGGGATACGTGGGCAGGGAGGCTGAAACTCACTGAGCTTGTAGTCCAGCGGGATGGGTATTACGGCGCACAAAGCGCGCGTCTCAAACAATAGGCACGGCCGCGTGGCATGCCCGCAAAATCCGAGAAAACGCGCGCTAGTGGCATGTTGAGAGCCCTGGCAAAGATGGGATACGTGGGCAGGGAGGCTGAAACTCACTGAGCTTGTAGTCCAGCGGGATGGGTATTACGGCGCACAAAGCGCGCGTCTCAAACAATAGGCACGGCCGCGTGGCATGCCCGCAAAATCAGAGGAAACGCGCGCTGGTGGCATGTTGAGAGCCCTGGCAAAGATGGGATACGTGGGCAGGGAGGCTGAAACTCACTGAGCTTGTAGTCCAGCGGGATGGGTATTACGGCGCACAAAGCGCGCGTCTCAAACAATAGGAACGGCCGCGTGGCATGCCCGCAAAATCCGAGAAAACGCGCGCTGGTGGCATGTTGAGAGCCCTGGCAAAGATGGGATACGTGGGCAGGGTGGCTGAGACTCACTGAGCTTGTAGTCCAGCGGGATGGGTATTACGGCGCACAAAGCGCGCGTCTCAAACAATAGGCACGGCCGCGTGGCATGCCCGCAAAATCCGAGAAAACGCGCGCTGGTGGCATGTTGAGAGCCCTGGCAAAGATGGGATACGTGGGCAGGGAGGCTGAAACTCACTGAGCTTGTAGTCCAGCGGGATGGGTATTACGGCGCACAAAGCGCGCGTCTCAAACAATAGGCACGGCCGCGTGGCATGCCCGCAAAATCCGAGAAAACGCGCGCTGGTGGCATGTTGAGAGCCCTGGCAAAGATGGGATACGTGGGCAGGGAGGCTGAAACTCACTGAGCTTGTAGTCCAGCAGGATGGGTATTACGGCGCACAAAGCGCGCGTCTCAAACAATAGGCACGGCCGCGTGGCATACCCGCAAAATCCGAGGAAACGCGCGCTGGTGGCATGTTGAGAGCCCTGGCAAAGATGGGATACGTGGGCAGGGAGGATGAAACTCGCTGAGCTTGTAGTCCAGCGGGATGGGTATTACGGCGCTTAAAGCGCGCGTCTCAAACAATAGGCACGGCCGCGTGGCATGCCCGCAAAATCCGAGAAAACGCGCGCTGGTGGCATGTTGAGAGCCCTGGCAAAGATGGGATACGTGGGCAGGGAGGCTGAAACTCACTGAGCTTGTAGTCCAGCGGGATGGGTATTACGGCGCACAAAGCGCGCGTCTCAAACAATAGGCACGGCCGCGTGGCATGCCCGCAAAATCCGAGAAAACGCGCGCTGCTGGCATGTTGAGAGCCGTGGCAAAGACGGGATACGTGGGCAGGGAGGCTAAAACTCACTGAGCTTGTAGTCCAGCGGGATGGGTATTACGGCGCACAAAGCGCGCGTCTCAAACAATAGGCACGGCCGCGTGGCATGCCCGCAAAATCCGAGAAAACACGCGCTGGTGGCATGTTGAGAGCCCTGGCAAAGATGGGATACGTGGGCAGGGAGGCTGAAACTCACTGAGCTTGTAGTCCAGCGGGATGGGTATTACGGCGCACAAAGCGCGCGTCTCAAACAATAGGCACGGCCGCGTGGCATGCCCGCAAAATCCGAGAAAACGCGCGCTGGTGGCATGTTGAGAGCCCTGGCAAAGATGGGATACGTGGGCAGGGAGGCTGAAACTCACTGAGCTTGTAGTCCAGCGGGATGGGTATTACGGCGCACAAAGCGCGCGTCTCAAACAATAGGCACGGCCGCGTGGCATGCCCGCAAAATCCGAGGAAACGCGCGCTGGTGGCATGTTGAGAGCCCTGGCAAAGATGGGATACGTGGGCAGGGAGGCTGAAACTCACTGAGCTTGTAGTCCAGCGAGATGGGTATTACGGCGCACAAAGCGCGCGTCTCAAACAATAGGAACGGCCGCGTGGCATGCCCGCAAAATCCGAGAAAACGCGCGCTGGTGGCATGTTGAGAGCCCTGGCAAAGATGGGATACGTGGGCAGGGTGGCTGAAACTCACTGAGCTTGTAGTCCAGCGGGATGGGTATTACGGCGCACAAAGCGCGCGTCTCAAACAATAGGCACGGCCGCGTGGCATGCCCGCAAAATCCGACAAAACGCGCGCTGGTGGCATGTTGAGAGCCCTGGCAAAGATGGGATACGTGGGCAGGGAGGCTGAAACTCACTGAGCTTGTAGTCCAGCGGGATGGGTATTACGGCGCACAAAGCGCGCGTCTCAAACAATAGGCACGGCCGCGTGGCATGCCCGCAAAATCCGAGAAAACGCGCGCTGGTGGCATGTTGAGAGCCCTGGCAAAGATGGGATACGTGGGCAGGGAGGCTGAAACTCACTGAGCTTGTAGTCCAGCGGGATGGGTATTACGGCGCACAAAGCGCGCGTCTCAAATAATAGGCACGGCCGCGTGGCATGCCCGCAAAATCCGAGGAAACGCGCGCTGGTGGCATGTTGAGAGCCCTCGCAAAGATGGGATACGTGGGCAGGGAGGCTGAAACTCACTGAGCTTGTAGTCCAGCGGGATGGGTATTACGGCGCTTAAAGCGCGCGTCTCAAACAATAGGCACGGCCGCGTGGCATGCCCGCAAAATCCGAGAAAACGCGCGCTGGTGGCATGTTGAGAGCCCTGGCAAAGATGGGATACGTGGGCAGGGAGGCTGAAACTCACTGAGCTTGTAGTCCAGCGGGATGGGTATTACGGCGCACAAAGCGCGCGTCTCAAACAATAGGCACGGCCGCGTGGCATGCCCGCAAAATCCGAGAAAACGCGCGCTGCTGGCATGTTCAGAGCCGTGGCAAAGACGGGATACGTGGGCAGGGAGGCTGAAACTCACTGAGCTTGTAGTCCAGCGGGATGGGTATTACGGCGCACAAAGCGCGCGTCTCAAACAATAGGCACGGCCGCGTGGCATGCCCGCAAAATCCGAGAAAACGCGCGCTGGTGGCATGTTGAGAGCCCTGGCAAAGATGGGATACGTGGGCAGGGAGGCTGAAACTCACCGAGCTTGTAGTCCAGCGGGATGGGTATTACGGCGCACAAAGCGCGCGTCTCAAACAATAGGCACGGCCGCGTGGCATGCCCGCAAAATCCGAGAAAACGCGCGCTGGTGGCATGTTGAGAGCCCTGGCAAAGATGGGATACGTGGGCAGGGAGGCTGAAACTCACTGAGCTTGTAGTCCACCGGGATGGGTATTACGGCGCACAAAGCGCGCGTCTCAAACAATAGGCACGGCCGCGTGGCATGCCCGCAAAATCCGAGGAAACGCGCGCTGGTGGCATGTTGAGAGCCATGGCAAAGATGGGATACGTGGGCAGGGAGGCTGAAACTCACTGAGCTTGTAGTCCAGCGGGATGGGTATTACGGCGCACAAAGCGCGCGTCTCAAACAATAGGCACGGCCGCGTGGCATGCCCGCAAAATCCGAGAAAACGCGCGCTGGTGGCATGTTGAGAGCCCTGGCAAAGATGGGATACGTGGGCAGGGAGGCTGAAACTCACTGAGCTTGTAGTCCAGCGGGATGGGTATTACGGCGCACAAAGCGCGCGTCTCAAACAATAGGCACGGCCGCGTGGCATGCCCGCAAAATCCGAGAAAACGCGCGCTGGTGGCATGTTGAGAGCCCTGGCAAAGATGGGATACGTGGGCAGGGAGGCTGAAACTCACTGAGCTTGTAGTCCAGCGGGATGGGTATTACGGCGCACAAAGCGCGCGTCTCAAACAATAGGCACGGCCGCGTGGCATGCCCGCAAAATCCGAGGAAACGCGCGCTGGTGGCATGTTGAGAGCCCTGGCAAAGATGGGATACGTGGGCAGGGAGGCTGAAACTCACTGAGCTTGTAGTCCAGCGGGATGGGTATTACGGCGCACAAAGCGCGCGTCTCAAACAATACGCACGGCCGCGTGGCATGCCCGCAAAATCCGAGAAAACGCGCGCTGGTGGCATGTTGAGAGCCCTGGCAAAGATGGGATACGTGGGCAGGGAGGCTGAAACTCACTGAGCTTGTAGTCCAGCGGGATGGGTATTACGGCGCACAAAGCGCGCGTCTCAAACAATACGCACGGCCGCGTGGCATGCCCGCAAAATCCGAGAAAACGCGCGCTGGTGGCATGTTGAGAGCCCTGGCAAAGATGGGATACGTGGGCAGGGAGGCTGAAACTCACTGAGCTTGTAGTCCAGCGGGATGGGTATTACGGCGCACAAAACGCGCGTCTCAAACAATAGGCACGGCCGCGTGGCATGCCCGCAAAATCCGAGAAAACGCGCGCTGGTGGCATGTTGAGAGCCCTGGCAAAGATGGGATACGTGGGCAGGGAGGCTGAAACTCACTGAGCTTGTAGTCCAGCGGGATGGGTATTACGGCGCACAAAGCGCGCGTCTCAAACAATAGGCACGGCCGCGTGGCATGCCCGCAAAATCCGAGGAAACGCGCGCTGGTGGCATGTTGAGAGCCCTGGCAAAGATGGGATACGTGGGCAGGGAGGCTGAAACTCACTGAGCTTGTAGTCCAGCGGGATGGGTAGTAGGGCGCACAAAGCGCGCGTGTCAAACAATAGGCACGGCCGCGTGGCATGCCCGCAAAATCCGAGAAAACGCGCGCTGGTGGCATGTTGAGAGCCCTGGCAAAGATGGGATACGTGGGCAGGGAGGCTGAAACTCACTGAGCTTGTAGTCCAGCGGGATGGGTATTACGGCGCACAAAGCGCGCGTCTCAAACAATAGGCACGGCCGCGTGGCATGCCCGCAAAATCCGAGAAAACGCGCGCTTGTGGCATGTTGAGAGCCCTGGCAAAGATGGGATACGTGTGGAGGGAGGCTGAAGTTCACTGAGCTTGTAGTCCAGCGGGATGGGTATTACGGCGCACAAAGCGCGCGTCTCAAACAATAGGCACGGCCGCGTGGCATGCCCGCAAAATCCGAGAAAACGCGCGCTGGTGGCATGTTGAGAGCCCTGGCAAAGATGGGATACGTGGGCAGGGAGGCTGAAACTCACTGAGCTTGTAGTCCAGCGGGATGGGTATTACGGCGCTCAAAGCGCGCGTCTCAAACAATAGGCACGGCCGCGTGGCATGCCCGCAAAATCCGAGAAAACGCGCGCTGGTGGCATGTTGAGAGCCCTGGCAAAGATGGGATACGTGGGAAGGGAGGCTGAAACTCACTGAGCTTGTAGTCCAGCGGGATGGGTATTACGGCGCACAAAGCGCGCGTCTCAAACAATAGGCACGGCCG
Source organism: Stylophora pistillata (assembly GCF_964205215.1). NCBI lineage: Eukaryota > Metazoa > Cnidaria > Anthozoa > Scleractinia > Pocilloporidae > Stylophora > Stylophora pistillata. Next base: position 92,994 of record NW_028290859.1, read on the forward strand.
CGTGGCATGCCCGCAAAATCCGAGGAAACGCGCGCTGGTGGCATGTTGAGGGCCCTGGCAAAGATGGGATACGTGGGCAGGGAGGCTGAAACTCACTGAGCTTGTAGTCCAGCGGGATGGGTATTACGGCGCACAAAGCGCGCGTCTCAAACAATAGGCACGGCCGCGTGGCATGCCCACAAAATCCGAGAAAACGCGCGCTGGTGGCATGTTGAGAGCCCTGGCAAAGATGGGATACGTGGGCAGGGAGGCTGGAACTCACTGAGCTTGTAGTCCAGCGGGATGGGTATTACGGCGCACAAAGCGCGCGTCTCAAACAATAGGCACGGCCGCGTGGCATGCCCGCAAAATCCGAGAAAACGCGCGCTGGTGGCATGTTGAGAGCCCTGGCAAAGATGGGGTACGTGGGCAGGGAGGCTGAAACTCACTGAGCTTGTAGTCCAGCGGGATGGGTATTACGGCGCACAAAGCGCGGGTCTCAAACAATAGGCACGGCCGCGTGGCATGCCCGCAAAATCCGAGAAAACGCGCTTGTGGCATGTTGAGAGCCCTGGCAAAGATGGGATACGTGGGCAGGGAGGCTGAAACTCACTGAGCTTGTAGTCCAGCGAGATGGGTATTACGGCGCACAAAGCGCGCGTCTCAAACAATAGGCACGGCCGCGTGGCATGCCCGCAAAATCCGAGAAAACGCGCGCTGGTGGCATGTTGAGAGCCCTGGCAAAGATGGGATACGTGGGCAGGGAGGCTGAAACTCACTGAGCTTGTAGTCCAGCGGTATGGGTATTACGGCGCACAAAGCGCGCGTCTCAAACAATAGGCACGGCCGCGTGGCATGCCCGCAAAATCCGAGAAAACGCGCGCTGGTGGCATGTTGAGAGCCCTGGCAAAGATGGGATACGTGGGCAGGGAGGCTGAAACTCACTGAGCTTGTAGTCCAGCGAGATGGGTATTACGGCGCACAAAGCGCGCGTCTCAAACAATAGGCACGGCCGCGTGGCATGCCCGCAAAATCCGAGAAAACGCGCGCTGGTGGCATGTTGAGAGCCCTGGCAAAGATGGGATACGTGGGCAGGGAGGCTGAAACTCACTGAGCTTGTAGTCCAGCGGGATGGGTATTACGGCGCACAAAGCGCGCGTCTCAAACAATAGGCACGGCCGCGTGGCATGCCCGCAAAATCCGAGAAAACGCGCGCTGGTGGCATGTTGAGAGCCCTGGCAAAGATGGGATACGCGTGGGCAGGGAGGCTGAAACTCACTGAGCTTGTAGTCCAGCGGGATGGGTATTACGGCGCACAAAGCGCGCGTCTCAAACAATAGGCACGGCCGCGTGGCATGCCTGCAAAATCCGAGAAAACGCGCGCTGGTGGCATGTTGAGAGCCCTGGCAAAGATGGGATACGTGGGCAGGGAGGCTGAAACTCACTGAGCTTGTAGTCCAGCGGGATGGGTATTACGGCGCACAAAGCGCGCGTCTCAAACAATAGGCACGGCCGCGTGGCATGCCTGCAAAATCCGAGAAAACGCGCGCTGGTGGCATGTTGAGAGCCCTGGCAAAGATGGGATACGTGGGCAGGGAGGCTGAAACTCACTGAGCTTGTAGTCCAGCGGGATGGGTATTACGGCGCACAAAGCGCGCGTCTCAAACAATAGGCACGGCCGCGTGGCATGCCTGCAAAATCCGAGAAAACGCGCGCTGGTGGCATGTTGAGAGCCCTGGCAAAGATGGGATACGTGGGCAGGGAGGCTGAAACTCACTGAGCTTGTAGTCCAGCGGGATGGGTATTACGGCGCACAAAGCGCGCGTCTCAAACAATAGGCACGGCCGCGTGGCATGCCTGCAAAATCCGAGAAAACGCGCGCTGGTGGCATGTTGAGAGCCCTGGCAAAGATGGGATACGTGGGCAGGGAGGCTGAAACTCACTGAGCTTGTAGTCCAGCGGGATGTGTATTACGGCGCACAAAGCGCGCGTCTCAAACAATAGGCACGGCCGCGTGGCATGCCCGCAAAATCCGAGAAAACGCGCGGTGGTGGCATGTTGAGAGCCCTGGCAAAGATGGAATACGTGGGCAGGGAGCCTGAAACTCACTGAGCTTGTAGTCCAGCGGGATGGGTATTACGGCGCACAAAGCGCGCGTCTCAAACAATAGGCACGGCCGCGTGGCATGCCCGCAAAATCCGAGAAAACGCGCGCTGGTGGCATGTTGAGAGCCCTGGCAAAGATGGAATACGTGGGCAGGGAGGCTGAAACTCACTGAGCTTGTATTCCAGCGGGATGGGTATTACGGCGCACAAAGCGCGCGTCTCAAACAATAGGCACGGCCGCGTGGCATGCCCGCAAAATCCGAGAAAACGCGCACTGGTGGCATGTTGAGAGCCCTGGCAAAGATGGAATACGTGGGCAGGGAGGCTGAAACTCACTGAGCTTGTAGTCCAGCGGGATGGGTATTACGGCGCACAAAGCGCGCGTCTCAAACAATAGGCACGGCCGCGTGGCATGCCCGCAAAATCCGAGAAAACGCGCGCTGGTGGCATGTTGAGAGCCCTGGCAAAGATGGAATACGTGGGCAGGGAGGCTGAAACTCACTGAGCTTGTAGTCCAGCAGGATGGGTATTACGGCGCACAAAGCGCGCGTCTCAAACAATAGGCACGGCCGCGTGGCATGCCTGCAAAATCCGAGAAAACGCGCGCTGGTGGCATGTTGAGAGCCCTGGCAAAGATGGGATACGTGGGCAGGGAGGCTGAAACTCACTGAGCTTGTAGTCCAGCGGGATGGGTATTACGGCGCACAAAGCGCGCGTCTCAAACAATAGGCACGGCCGCGTGGCATGCCCGCAAAATCCGAGAAAACGCGCGCTGGTGGCATGTTGAGAGCCCTGGCAAAGATGGGATACGTGGGCAGGGAGGCTGAAACTCACTGAGCTTGTAGTCCAGCGGGATGGGTATTACGGCGCACAAAGCGCGCGTCTCAAACAATAGGCACGGCCGCGTGGCATGCCCGCAAAATCCGAGAAAACGCGCGCTGGTGGCATGTTGAGAGCCCTGGCAAAGATGGGATACGTGGGCAGGGAGGCTGAAACTCACTGAGCTTGTAGTCCAGCGGGATGGGTATTACGGCGCACAAAGCGCGCGTCTCAAACAATAGGCACGGCCGCGTGGCATGCCTGCAAAATCCGAGAAAACGCGCGCTGGTGGCATGTTGAGAGCCCTGGCAAAGATGGGATACGTGGGCAGGGAGGCTGAAACTCACTGAGCTTGTAGTCCAGCGGGATGGGTATTACGGCGCACAAAGCGCGCGTCTCAAACAATAGGCACGGCCGCGTGGCATGCCCGCAAAATCCGAGAAAACGCGCGCTGGTGGCATGTTGAGAGCCCTGGCAAAGATGGGATACGTGGGCAGGGAGGCTGAAACTCACTGAGCTTGTAGTCCAGCGGGATGGGTATTACGGCGCACAAAGCGCGCGTCTCAAACAATAGGCACGGCCGCGTGGCATGCCCGCAAAATCCGAGAAAACGCGCGCTGGTGGCATGTTGAGAGCCCTGGCAAAGATGGGATACGTGGGCAGGGAGGCTGAAACTCACTGAGCTTGTAGTCCAGCGGGATGGGTATTACGGCGCACAAAGCGCGCGTCTCAAACAATAGGCACGGCCGCGTGGCATGCCCGCAAAATCCGAGAAAACGCGCGCTGGTGGCATGTTGAGAGCCCTGGCAAAGATGGGATACGTGGGCAGGGAGGCTGAAACTCACTGAGCTTGTAGTCCAGCGGGATGGGTATTACGGCGCACAAAGCGCGCGTCTCAAACAATAGGCACGGCCGCGTGGCATGCCCGCAAAATCCGAGAAAACGCGCGCTGGTGGCATGTTGAGAGCCCTGGCAAAGATGGGATACGTGGGCAGGGAGGCTGAAACTCACTGAGCTTGTAGTCCAGCGGGATGGGTATTACGGCGCACAAAGCGCGCGTCTCAAACAATAGGCACGGCCGCGTGGCATGCCCGCAAAATCCGAGAAAACGCGCGCTGGTGGCATGTTGAGAGCCCTGGCAAAGATGGGATACGTGGGCAGGGAGGCTGAAACTCACTGAGCTTGTAGTCCAGCGGGATGGGTATTACGGCGCACAAAGCGCGCGTCTCAAACAATAGGCACGGCCGCGTGGCATGCCCGCAAAATCCGAGAAAACGCGCGCTGGTGGCATGTTGAGAGCCCTGGCAAAGATGGGATACGTGGGCAGGGAGGCTGAAACTCACTGAGCTTGTAGTCCAGCGGGATGGGTATTACGGCGCACAAAGCGCGCGTCTCAAACAATAGGCACGGCCGCGTGGCATGCCCGCAAAATCCGAGAAAACGCGCGCTGGTGGCATGTTGGAGCCCTGGCAAAGATGGAATACGTGGGCAGGGAGGCTGAAACTCACTGAGCTTGTAGTCCAGCGGGATGGGTATTACGGCGCGCAAAGCGCGCGTCTCAAACAATAGGCACGGCCGCGTGGCATGCCTGCAAAATCCGAGAAAACGCGCGCTGGTGGCATGTTGAGAGCCCTGGCAAAGATGGAATACGTGGGCAGGGAGGCTGAAACTCACTGAGCTTGTAGTCCAGCGGGATGGGTATTACGGCGCACAAAGCGCGCGTCTCAAACAATAGGCACGGCCGCGTGGCATGCCTGCAAAATCCGAGAAAACGCGCGCTGGTGGCATGTTGAGAGCCCTGGCAAAGATGGGATACGTGGGCAGGGAGGCTGAAACTCACTGAGCTTGTAGTCCAGCGGGATGGGTATTACGGCGCGCAAAGCGCGCGTCTCAAACAATAGGCACGGCCGCGTGGCATGCCTGCAAAATCCGAGAAAACGCGCGCTGGTGGCATGTTGAGAGCCCTGGCAAAGATGGAATACGTGGGCAGGGAGGCTGAAACTCACTGAGCTTGTAGTCCAGCGGGATGGGTATTACGGCGCACAAAGCGCGCGTCTCAAACAATAGGCACGGCCGCGTGGCATGCCTGCAAAATCCGAGAAAACGCGCGCTGGTGGCATGTTGAGAGCCCTGGCAAAGATGGGATACGTGGGCAGGGAGGCTGAAACTCACTGAGCTTGTAGTCCAGCGGGATGGGTATTACGGCGCGCAAAGCGCGCGTCTCAAACAATAGGCACGGCCGCGTGGCATGCCTGCAAAATCCGAGAAAACGCGCGCTGGTGGCATGTTGAGAGCCCTGGCAAAGATGGAATACGTGGGCAGGGAGGCTGAAACTCACTGAGCTTGTAGTCCAGCGGGATGGGTATTACGGCGCACAAAGCGCGCGTCTCAAACAATAGGCACGGCCGCGTGGCATGCCTGCAAAATCCGAGAAAACGCGCGCTGGTGGCATGTTGAGAGCCCTGGCAAAGATGGGATACGTGGGCAGGGAGGCTGAAACTCACTGAGCTTGTAGTCCAGCGGGATGGGTATTACGGCGCGCAAAGCGCGCGTCTCAAACAATAGGCACGGCCGCGTGGCATGCCTGCAAAATCCGAGAAAACGCGCGCTGGTGGCATGTTGAGAGCCCTGGCAAAGATGGAATACGTGGGCAGGGAGGCTGAAACTCACTGAGCTTGTAGTCCAGCGGGATGGGTATTACGGCGCACAAAGCGCGCGTCTCAAACAATAGGCACGGCCGCGTGGCATGCCTGCAAAATCCGAGAAAACGCGCGCTGGTGGCATGTTGAGAGCCCTGGCAAAGATGGGATACGTGGGCAGGGAGGCTGAAACTCACTGAGCTTGTAGTCCAGCGGGATGGGTATTACGGCGCGCAAAGCGCGCGTCTCAAACAATAGGCACGGCCGCGTGGCATGCCTGCAAAATCCGAGAAAACGCGCGCTGGTGGCATGTTGAGAGCCCTGGCAAAGATGGAATACGTGGGCAGGGAGGCTGAAACTCACTGAGCTTGTAGTCCAGCGGGATGGGTATTACGGCGCACAAAGCGCGCGTCTCAAACAATAGGCACGGCCGCGTGGCATGCCTGCAAAATCCGAGAAAACGCGCGCTGGTGGCATGTTGAGAGCCCTGGCAAAGATGGGATACGTGGGCAGGGAGGCTGAAACTCACTGAGCTTGTAGTCCAGCGGGATGGGTATTACGGCGCGCAAAGCGCGCGTCTCAAACAATAGGCACGGCCGCGTGGCATGCCTGCAAAATCCGAGAAAACGCGCGCTGGTGGCATGTTGAGAGCCCTGGCAAAGATGGAATACGTGGGCAGGGAGGCTGAAACTCACTGAGCTTGTAGTCCAGCGGGATGGGTATTACGGCGCACAAAGCGCGCGTCTCAAACAATAGGCACGGCCGCGTGGCATGCCTGCAAAATCCGAGAAAACGCGCGCTGGTGGCATGTTGAGAGCCCTGGCAAAGATGGGATACGTGGGCAGGGAAGCTGAAACTCACTGAGCTTGTAGTCCAGCGGGATGGGTATTACGGCGCGCAAAGCGCGCGTCTCAAACAATAGGCACGGCCGCGTGGCATGCCTGCAAAATCCGAGAAAACGCGCGCTGGTGGCATGTTGAGAGCCCTGGCAAAGATGGAATACGTGGGCAGGGAGGCTGAAACTCACTGAGCTTGTAGACCAGCGGGATGGGTATTACGGCGCACAAAGCGCGCGTCTGAAACAATAGGCACGGCCGCGTGGCATGCCTGCAAAATCCGAGAAAACGCGCGCTGGTGGCATGTTGAGAGCCCTGGCAAAGATGGGATACGTGGGCAGGGAGGCTGAAACTCACTGAGCTTGTAGTCCAGCGGGATGGGTATTACGGCGCGCAAAGCGCGCGTCTCAAACAATAGGCACGGCCGCGTGGCAAGCCTGCAAAATCCGAGAAAACGCGCGCTGGTGGCATGTTGAGAGCCCTGGCAAAGATGGAATACGTGGGCAGGGAGGCTGAAACTCACTGAGCTTGTAGTCCAGCGGGATGGGTATTACGGCGCACAAAGCGCGCGTCTCAAACAATAGGCACGGCCGCGTGGCATGCCTGCAAAATCCGAGAAAACGCGCGCTGGTGGCATGTTGAGAGCCCTGGCAAAGATGGGATACGTGGGCAGGGAGGCTGAAACTCACTGAGCTTGTAGTCCAGCGAGATGGGTATTACGGCGCGCAAAGCGCGCGTCTCAAACAATAGGCACGGCCGCGTGGCATGCCTGCAAAATCCGAGAAAACGCGCGCTGGTGGCATGTTGAGAGCCCTGGCAAAGATGGAATACGTGGGCAGGGAGGCTGAAACTCACTGAGCTTGTACTCCAGCGGGATGGGTATTACGGCGCACAAAGCGCGCGTCTCAAACAATAGGCACGGCCGCGTGGCATGCCTGCAAAATCCGAGAAAACGCGCGCTGGTGGCATGTTGAGAGCCCTGGCAAAGATGGGATACGTGGGCAGGGAGGCTGAAACTCACTGAGCTTGTAGTCCAGCGGGATGGGTATTACGGCGCGCAAAGCGCGCGTCTCAAACAATAGGCACGGCCGCGTGGCATGCCTGCAAAATCCGAGAAAACGCGCGCTGGTGGCATGTTGAGAGCCCTGGCAAAGATGGAATACGTGGGCTGGGAGGCTGAAACTCACTGAGCTTGTAGTGCAGCGCGATGGGTATTACGGCGCACAAAGCGCGCGTCTCAAACAATAGGCACGGCCGCGTGGCATGCCTGCAAAATCCGAGAAAACGCGCGCTGGTGGCATGTTGAGAGCCCTGGCAAAGATGGAATACGTGGGCTGGGAGGCTGAAACTCACTGAGCTTGTAGTGCAGCGCGATGGGTATTACGGCGCACAAAGCGCGCGTCTCAAACAATAGGCACGGCCGCGTGGCATGCCTGCAAAATCCGAGAAAACGCGCGCTGGTGGCATGTTGAGAGCCCTGGCAAAGATGGGATACGTGGGCAGGGAGGCTAAAACTCACTGAGCTTGTAGTCCAGCGGGATGGGTATTACGGCGCGCAAAGCGCGCGTCTCAAACAATAGGCACGGCCGCGTGGCATGCCTGCAAAATCCGAGAAAACGCGCGCTGGTGGCATGTTGAGAGCCCTGGCAAAGATGGAATACGTGGGCAGGGAGGCTGAAACTCACTGAGCTTGTAGTCCAGCGGGATGGGTATTACGGCGCACAAAGCGCGCGTCTCAAACAATAGGCACGGCCGCGTGGCATGCCTGCAAAATCCGAGAAAACGCGCGCTGGTGGCATGTTGAGAGCCCTGGCAAAGATGGGATACGTGGGCAGGGAGGCTGAAACTCACTGAGCTTGTAGTCCAGCGGGATGGGTATTACGGCGCGCAAAGCGCGCGTCTCAAACAATAGGCACGGCCGCGTGGCATGCCTGCAAAATCCGAGAAAACGCGCGCTGGTGGCATGTTGAGAGCCCTGGCAAAGATGGGATACGTGGGCAGGGAGGCTGAAACTCACTGAGCTTGTAGTCCAGCGGGATGGGTATTACGGCGCACAAAGCGCGCGTCTCAAACAATAGGCACGGCCGCGTGGCATGCCTGCAAAATCCGAGAAAACGCGCGCTGGTGGCATGTTGAGAGCCCTGGCAAAGATGGGATACGTGGGCAGGGAGGCTGAAACTCACTGAGCTTGTAGTCCAGCGAGATGGGTATTACGGCGCGCAAAGCGCGCGTCTCAAACAATAGGCACGGCCGCGTGGCATGCCTGCAAAATCCGAGAAAACGCGCGCTGGTGGCATGTTGAGAGCCCTGGCAAAGATGGAATACGTGGGCAGGGAGGCTGAACCTCACTGAGCTTGTACTCCAGCGGGATGGGTATTACGGCGCACAAAGCGCGCGTCTCAAACAATAGGCACGGCCGCGTGGCATGCCTGCAAAATCCGAGAAAACGCGCGCTGGTGGCATGTTGAGAGCCCTGGCAAAGATGGGATACGTGGGCAGGGAGGCTGAAACTCACTGAGCTTGTAGTCCAGCGGGATGGGTATTACGGCGCGCAAAGCGCGCGTCTCAAACAATAGGCACGGCCGCGTGGCATGCCTGCAAAATCCGAGAAAACGCGCGCTGGTGGCATGTTGAGAGCCCTGGCAAAGATGGAATACGTGGGCTGGGAGGCTGAAACTCACTGAGCTTGTAGTGCAGCGCGATGGGTATTACGGCGCACAAAGCGCGCGTCTCAAACAATAGGCACGGCCGCGTGGAATGCCTGCAAAATCCGAGAAAACGCGCGCTGGTGGCATGTTGAGAGCCCTGGCAAAGATGGGATACGTGGGCAGGGAGGCTAAAACTCACTGAGCTTGTAGTCCAGCGGGATGGGTATTACGGCGCGCAAAGCGCGCGTCTCAAACAATAGGCACGGCCGCGTGGCATGCCTGCAAAATCCGAGAAAACGCGCGCTGGTGGCATGTTGAGAGCCCTGGCAAAGATGGAATACGTGGGCAGGGAGACTGAAACTCACTGAGCTTGTAGTCCAGCGGGATGGGTATTACGGCGCACAAAGCGCGCGTCTCAAACAATAGGCACGGCCGCGTGGCATGCCTGCAAAATCCGAGAAAACGCGCGCTGGTGGCATGTTGAGAGCCCTGGCAAAGATGGGATACGTGGGCAGGGAGGCTGAAACTCACTGAGCTTGTAGTCCAGCGGGATGGGTATTACGGCGCGCAAAGCGCGCGTCTCAAACAATAGGCACGGCCGCGTGGCATGCCTGCAAAATCCGAGAAAACGCGCGCTGGTGGCATGTTGAGAGCCCTGGCAAAGATGGGATACGTGGGCAGGGAGGCTGAAACTCACTGAGCTTGTAGTCCAGCGGGATGGGTATTACGGCGCGCAAAGCGCGCGTCTCAAACAATAGGCACGGCCGCGTGGCATGCCTGCAAAATCCGAGAAAACGCGCGCTGGTGGCATGTTGAGAGCCCTGGCAAAGATGGAATACGTGGGCAGGGAGGCTGAAACTCACTGAGCTTGTAGTCCAGCGAGATGGGTATTACGGCGCACAAAGCGCGCGTCTCAAACAATAGGCACGGCCGCGTGGCATGCCTGCAAAATCCGAGAAAACGCGCGCTGGTGGCATGTTGAGAGCCCTGGCAAAGATGGGATACGTGGGCAGGGAGGCTGAAACTCACTGAGCTTGTAGTCCAGCGGGATGGGTATTACGGCGCGCAAACCGCGCGTCTCAAACAATAGGCACGGCCGCGTGGCATGCCTGCAAAATCCGAGAAAACGCGCGCTGGTGGCATGTTGAGAGCCCTGGCAAAGATGGAATACGTGGGCAGGGAGGCTGAAACTCACTGAGCTTGTAGTCCAGCGGGATGGGTATTACGGCGCACAAAGCGCGCGTCTCAAACAATAGGCACGGCCGCGTGGCATGCCTGCAAAATCCGAGAAAACGCGCGCTGGTGGCATGTTGAGAGCCCTGGCAAAGATGGGATACGTGGGCAGGGAGGCTGAAACTCACTGAGCTTGTAGTCCAGCGGGAAGGGTATTACGGCGCGCAAAGCGCGCGTCTCAAACAATAGGCACGGCCGCGTGGCATGCCTGCAAAATCCGAGAAAACGCGCGCTGGTGGCATGTTGAGAGCCCTGGCAAAGATGGAATACGTGGGCAGGGAGGCTGAAACTCACTGAGCTTGTAGTCCAGCGGGATGGGTATTACGGCGCACAAAGCGCGCGTCTCAAACAATAGGCACGGCCGCGTGGCATGCCTGCAAAATCCGAGAAAACGCGCGCTGGTGGCATGTTGAGAGCCCTGGCAAAGATGGGATACGTGGGCAGGGAGGCTGAAACTCACTGAGCTTGTAGTCCAGCGGGATGGGTATTACGGCGCGCAAAGCGCGCGTCTCAAACAATAGGCACGGCCGCGTGGCATGCCTGCAAAATCCGAGAAAACGCGCGCTGGTGGCATGTTGAGAGCCCTGGCAAAGATGGGATACGTGGGCAGGGAGGCTGAAACTCACTGAGCTTGTAGTCCAGCGGGATGGGTATTACGGCGCACAAAGCGCGCGTCTCAAACAATAGGCACGGCCGCGTGGCATGCCTGCAAAATCCGAGAAAACGCGCGCTGGTGGCATGTTGAGAGCCCTGGCAAAGATGGGATACGTGGGCAGGGAGGCTGAAACTCACTGAGCTTGTAGTCCAGCGGGATGGGTATTACGGCGCGCAAAGCGCGCGTCTCAAACAATAGGCACGGCCGCGTGGCATGCCTGCAAAATCCGAGAAAACGCGCGCTGGTGGCATGTTGAGAGCCCTGGCAAAGATGGAATACGTGGGCAGGGAGGCTGAAACTCACTGAGCTTGTAGTCCAGCGGGATGGGTATTACGGCGCACAAAGCGCGCGTCTCAAACAATAGGCACGGCCGCGTGGCATGCCTGCAAAATCCGAGAAAACGCGCGCTGGTGGCATGTTGAGAGCCCTGGCAAAGATGGGATACGTGGGCAGGGAGGCTGAAACTCACTGAGCTTGTAGTCCAGCGGGATGGGTATTACGGCGCGCAAAGCGCGCGTCTCAAACAATAGGCACGGCCGCGTGGCATGCCTGCAAAATCAGAGAAAACGCGCGCTGGTGGCATGTTGAGAGCCCTGGCAAAGATGGGATACGTGGGCAGGGAGAATGAAACTCACTGAGCTTGTAGTCCAGCGGGATGGGTATTACGGCGCACAAAGCGCGCGTCTCAAACAATAGGCACGGCCGCGTGGCATGCCTGCAAAATCCGAGAAAACGCGCGCTGGTGGCATGTTGAGGGCCCTGGCAAAGATGGGATACGTGAGCAGGGAGGCTGAAACTCACTGAGCTTGTAGTCCAGCGGGATGGGTATTACGGCGCACAAAGCGCGCGTCTCAAACAATAGGCACGGCCGCGTGGCATGCCTGCAAAATCCGAGAAAACGCGCGCTGGTGGCATGTTGAGGGCCCTGGCAAAGATGGGATACGTGAGCAGGGAGGCTGAAACTCACTGAGCTTGTAGTCCAGCGGGATGGGTATTACGGCGCACAAAGCGCGCGTCTCAAACAATAGGCTAGGCCACGTGGCATGCCTGCAAAATCCGAGAAAACGCGCGCTGGTGGCATGTTGAGAGCCCTGGCAAAGATAAGATACGTGAGCAGGGAGGCTGAAACTCACTGAGCTTGTAGTCCAGCGGGATGGGTATTACGGCGCACAAAGCGCGCGTCTCAAACAATAGGCACGGCCGCGTGGCATGCCTGCAAAATCCGAGAAAACGCGCGCTGGTGGCATGTTGAGAGCCCTGGCAAAGATGGGATACGTGGGCAGGGAGGCTGAAACTCACTGAGCTTGTAGTCCAGCGGGATGGGTATTACGGCGCGCAAAGCGCGCGTCTCAAACAATAGGCACGGCCGCGTGGCATGCCTGCAAAATCCGAGAAAACGCGCGCTGGTGGCATGTTGAGGGCCCTGGCAAAGATGGGATACGTGAGCAGGGAAGCTGAAACTCACTGAGCCTGTAGTCCAGCGAGATGGGTATTACGGCGCACAAAGCGCGCGTCTCAAACAATAGGCACGGCCGCGTGGCATGCCTGCAAAATCCGAGAAAACGCGCGCTGGTGGCATGTTGAGAGCCCTGGCAAAGATAAGATACGTGAGCAGGGAGGCTGAAACTCACTGAGCTTGTAGTCCAGCGCGATGGGTATTACGGCGCACAAAGCGCGCGTCTCAAACAATAGGCACGGCCGCGTGGCATGCCTGCAAAATCCGAGAAAACGCGCGCTGGTGGCATGTTGAGAGCCCTGGCAAAGATGGAATACGTGGGCAGGGAGGCTGAAACTGACTGAGCTTGTAGTCCAGCGGGATGGGTATTACGGCGCGCAAAGCGCGCGTCTCAAACAATAGGCACGGCCGCGTGGCATGCCTGCAAAATCCGAGAAAACGCGCGCTGGTGGCATGTTGAGGGCCCTGGGTTTTTTTTTTTTTTTTGTACTCACGCCTGCCACTTCCACGAAACGCATGACAACGCCACCAGAATCAAATCCCAGGTGCACTAGAGCCAGCGGATCCTCGGCAATAGACGCGCAACTCTGGGAACTCACGGGCGACGGAGTGGCATGCGTGAGAGTGAGAGGCTGTGCGAGAGGAAGGGGTGAGCCTTGTACTGACGCCTGCTACTTCCAAGAGACACATCACCACGCGGTCAAAACGGATTCGCGGGTGCACTAGATAGTCCCAGGGGAGTCGGCGAGTAGGCGCGCACCTCCTGCCAAATCACGGGCGCCGGTGTGGCACGCCTGCGAGTGAGAGGCTGTGCACTATGAGGCACATGTGCTAAAAAAGGCGGTGAGCCTTGTACTCACGCCTGCCACTTCCACAAAACGCATGAAAACGCCACCAAAATGAAATCCCAGGTGCACTAGACACAGGGGAGCCTCGGAAATAGAGCCGCAACTCCGAGAAAGCACGGGCGACGGAGTGGCATGCGTGAGAGTGAGAGGCTGTGCAAAAGGAAGGGGTGAGCCTTGTAGTCACGCCTGCTACTTCCACCTATCACATGACCACGCGGCCAAAACGGATTCGCGGGTGCACTAGATAGTCCCAGGGGAGTCGGGGAGTAGGCGCGCACCTCCTGCCAAATCACGGGCGCCGGTGTGGCACGCCTGCGAGGGAGAGGCTGTGCACTATGAGGCACATGTGCTAAAAAAGGCGGTGAGCCTTGTACTCACGCCTGCCACTTCCACAAAACGCATGACAACGCCACCAGAATCAAATCCCAGGTGCACTAGACCCAGCGGATCCTCGGCAATAGACTCGCAACTCCGGGAACTCACGGGCGACGGAGTGGCATGCGTGAGAGTGAGACGGTGTGCAAGAGGAAGGGGTGAGCCTTGTACTCACGCCTGCTACTTCCAAGAAACACATCACCACGCGGTCAAAACGGATTCGCGGGTGCACTAGATAGTCCCAGGGGAGTCGGCGAGTAGGCGCGCACCTCCTGCCAAATCACGGGCGCCGGTGTGGCACGCCTGCGAGTGAGAGGCTGTGCACTATGAGGCACATGTGCTAAAAAAGGCGGTGAGTCTTGTACTCACGCCCGCTACTTGCACGAAACAAATGACCACGCGGCCAAAATGGATTCCCGGGTGCAGTAGATAGTCTCAGGGGAATCGGGGAGTAGGCGCGCTCCTCCTGCAAGTCACTGGCGTCGGCGTAACACGCCTGCGAGTGAGAGACTGTGCACTATGAGGCACATGTGCTAAAAAAGGCGGTGAGCCTTGTACTCACGCCTGCCACTTCCACAAAACGCATGAAAACGCCACCAAAATGAAATCCCAGGTGCACTAGACACAGGGGAGCCTCGGAAATAGAGCCGCAACTCCGAGAAATCACGGGCGACGGAGTGGCATGCGTGAGAGTGAGAGGCTGTGCAAAAGGAAGGGGTGAGCCTTGTAGTCACGCCTGCTACTTCCACCTATCACATGACCACGCGGCCAAAACGGATTCGCGGGTGCACTAGATAGTCCCAGGGGAGTCGGGGAGTAGGCGCGCACCTCCTGCCAAATCACGGGCGCCGGTGTGGCACGCCTGCGAGTGAGAGGCTGTGCACTATGAGGCACATGTGCTAAAAAAGGCGGTGAGCCTTGTACTCACGCCTGCCACTTCCACAAAACGCATGAAAACGCCACCAAAATGAAATCCCAGATGCACTAGACACAGGGGAGCCTCGGAAATAGAGCCGCAACTCCGAGAAATCACGGGCGACGGAGTGGCATGCGTGAGAGTCAGAGGCTGTGCAAAAGGAAGGGGTGAGCCTTGTAGTCACGCCTGCTACTTCCACCTATCACATGACCACGCGGCCAAAATGGATTCGCGGGTGCACTAGATAGTCCCAGGGGAGTCGGGGAGTAGGCGTGCACCTCCTGCCAAATCACGGGCGCCGGTGTGGCACGCCTGCGAGGGAGAGGCTGTGCACTATGAGGCACATGTGCTAAAAAAGGCGGTGAGTCTTGTACTCACGCCCGCTACTTGCACGAAACAAATGACCACGCGGCCAAAATGGATTCCCGGGTGCAGTAGATAGTCTCAGGGGAATCGGGGAGTAGGCGCGCTCCTCCTGCAAGTCACTGGCGTCGGCGTGACACGCCTGCGAGTGAGAGACTGTGCACTAAGAGGCACGTGTGCTAAAGAAGGCGGTGAGCCTTGTATGACAACGCATGCCACTTCCACGAAACGCATGACAACGCGGACAAAACGGATTCCCGGGTGCAGTAGATAGTCCCAGGGGAGTTGGAGAGTAGTCGGGCACCTCCTGCCAAATCACGGCAGCCGTAGTGGCACGCCTGCGAGTGAGAGGCTGTGCACTGTGAGGCACATGTGCTAAAGAAGGCGGTGAGCCTTGTACTCACGCCTGCCACTTCCACGAAACGCATGACAACGCCACCAGAATCAAATCCCAGGTGCACTAGAGCCAGCGGATCCTCGGCAATAGACGCGCAACTCTGGGAACTCACGGGCGACGGAGTGGCATGCGTGAGAGTGAGAGGCTGTGCGAGAGGAAGGGGTGAGCCTTGTACTGACGCCTGCTACTTCCAAGTAACACATCACCACGCGGTCAAAACGGATTCGCGGGTGCACTAGATAGTCCCAGGGGAGTCGGCGAGTAGGCGCGCACCTCCTGCCAAATCACGGGCGCCGGTGTGGCACGCCTGCGAGTGAGAGGCTGTGCACTATGAGGCACATGTGCTAAAAAAGGCGGTGAGCCTTGTACTCACGCCTGCCACTTCCACAAAACGCATGAAAACGCCACCAAAATGAAATCCCAGGTGCACTAGACACAGGGGAGCCTCGGAAATAGAGCCGCAACTCCGAGAAATCACGGGCGACGGAGTGGCATGCGTGAGAGTGAGAGGCTGTGCAAAAGGAAGGGGTGAGCCTTGTAGTCACGCCTGCTACTTCCACCTATCACATGACCACGCGGCCAAAACGGATTCGCGGGTGCACTAGATAGTCCCAGGGGAGTCGGGGAGTAGGCGCGCACCTCCTGCCAAATCACGGGCGCCGGTGTGGCACGCCTGCGAGGGAGAGGCTGTGCACTATGAGGCACATGTGCTAAAAAAGGCGGTGAGCCTTGTACTCACGCCTGCCACTTCCACAAAACGCATGACAACGCCACCAGAATCAAATCCCAGGTGCACTAGACCCAGAGGATCCTCGGCAATAGACGCGCAACTGCGGGAACTCACGGGCGACGGAGTGGCATGCGTGAGAGTGAGACGGTGTGCAAGAGGAAGGGGTGAGCCTTGTACTCACGCCTGCTACTTCCAAGAAACACATCACCACGCGGTCAAAACGGATTCGCGGGTGCACTAGATAGTCCCAGGGGAGTCGGCGAGTAGGCGCGCACCTCCTGCCAAATCACGGGCGCCGGTGTGGCACGCCTGCGAGTGAGAGGCTGTGCACTATGAGGCACATGTGCTAAAAAAGGCGGTGAGTCTTGTACTCACGCCCGCTACTTGCACGAAACAAATGACCACGCGGCCAAAATGGATTCCCGGGTGCAGTAGATAGTCTCAGGGGAATCGGGGAGTAGGCGCGCTCCTCCTGCAAGTCACTGGCGTCGGCGTAACACGCCTGCGAGTGAGAGACTGTGCACTATGAGGCACATGTGCTAAAAAAGGCGGTGAGCCTTGTACTCACGCCTGCCACTTCCACAAAACGCATGAAAACGCCACCAAAATGAAATCCCAGGTGCACTAGACACAGGGGAGCCTCGGAAATAGAGCCGCAACTCCGAGAAATCACGGGCGACGGAGTGGCATGCGTGAGAGTGAGAGGCTGTGCAAAAGGAAGGGGTGAGCCTTGTAGTCACGCCTGCTACTTCCACCTATCACATGACCACGCGGCCAAAACGGATTCGCGGGTGCACTAGATAGTCCCAGGGGAGTCGGGGAGTAGGCGCGCACCTCCTGCCAAATCACGGGCGCCGGTGTGGCACGCCTGCGAGTGAGAGGCTGTGCACTATGAGGCACATGTGCTAAAAAAGGCGGTGAGCCTTGTACTCACGCCTGCCACTTCCACAAAACGCATGAAAACGCCACCAAAATGAAATCCCAGATGCACTAGACACAGGGGAGCCTCGGAAATAGAGCCGCAACTCCGAGAAATCACGGGCGACGGAGTGGCATGCGTGAGAGTGAGAGGCTGTGCAAAAGGAAGGGGTGAGCCTTGTAGTCACGCCTGCTACTTCCACCTATCAGATGACCACGCGGCCAAAATGGATTCGCGGGTGCACTAGATAGTCCCAGAGGAGTCGGGGAGTAGGCGTGCACCTCCTGCCAAATCACGGGCGCCGGTGTGGCACGCCTGCGAGGGAGAGGCTGTGCACTATGAGGCACATGTGCTAAAAAAGGCGGTGAGTCTTGTACTCACGCCCGCTACTTGCACGAAACAAATGACCACGCGGCCAAAATGGATTCCCGGGTGCAGTAGATAGTCTCAGGGGAATCGGGGAGTAGGCGCGCTCCTCCTGCAAGTCACTGGCGTCGGCGTGACACGCCTGCGAGTGAGAGACTGTGCACTAAGAGGCACGTGTGCTAAAGAAGGCGGTGAGCCTTGTATGACAACGCATGCCACTTCCACGAAACGCATGACAACGCGGACAAAACGGATTCCCGGGTGCAGTAGATAGTCCCAGGGGAGTTGGAGAGTAGTCGGGCACCTCCTGCCAAATCACGGCAGCCGTAGTGGCACGCCTGCGAGTGAGAGGCTGTGCACTGTGAGGCACATGTGCTAAAGAAGGCGGTGAGCCTTGTACTCACGCCTGCCACTTCCACGAAACGCATGACAACGCCACCAGAATCAAATCCCAGGTGCACTAGAGCCAGCGGATCCTCGGCAATAGACGCGCAACTCTGGGAACTCACGGGCGACGGAGTGGCATGCGTGAGAGTGAGAGGCTGTGCGAGAGGAAGGGGTGAGCCTTGTACTGACGCCTGCTACTTCCAAGAGACACATCACCACGCGGTCAAAACGGATTCGCGGGTGCACTAGATAGTCCCAGGGGAGTCGGCGAGTAGGCGCGCACCTCCTGCCAAATCACGGGCGCCGGTGTGGCACGCCTGCGAGTGAGAGGCTGTGCACTATGAGGCACATGTGCTAAAAAAGGCGGTGAGCCTTGTACTCACGCCTGCCACTTCCACAAAACGCATGAAAACGCCACCAAAATGAAATCCCAGGTGCACTAGACACAGGGGAGCCTCGGAAATAGAGCCGCAACTCCGAGAAATCACGGGCGACGGAGTGGCATGCGTGAGAGTGAGAGGCTGTGCAAAAGGAAGGGGTGAGCCTTGTAGTCACGCCTGCTACTTTCACCTATCACATGACCACGCGGCCAAAACGGATTCGCGGGTGCACTAGATAGTCCCAGGGGAGTCGGGGAGTAGGCGCGCACCTCCTGCCAAATCACGGGCGCCGGTGTGGCACGCCTGCGAGTGAGAGGCTGTGCACTATGAGGCACATGTGCTAAAAAAGGCGGTGAGCCTTGTACTCACGCCTGCCACTTCCACAAAACGCATGAAAACGCCACCAAAATGAAATCCCAGATGCACTAGACACAGGGGAGCCTCGGAAATAGAGCCGCAACTCCGAGAAATCACGGGCGACGGAGTGGCATGCGTGAGAGTGAGAGGCTGTGCAAAAGGAAGGGGTGAGCCTTGTAGTCACGCCTGCTACTTCCACCTATCACATGACCACGCGGCCAAAATGGATTCGCGGGTGCACTAGATAGTCCCAGGGGAGTCGGGGAGTAGGCGTGCACCTCCTGCCAAATCACGGGCGCCGGTGTGGCACGCCTGCGAGGGAGAGGCTGTGCACTATGAGGCACATGTGCTAAAAAAGGCGGTGAGTCTTGTACTCACGCCCGCTACTTGCACGAAACAAATGACCACGCGGCCAAAATGGATTCCCGGGTGCAGTAGATAGTCTCAGGGGAATCGGGGAGTAGGCGCGCTCCTCCTGCAAGTCACTGGCGTCGGCGTGACACGCCTGCGAGTGAGAGACTGCACTAAGAGGCACGTGTGCTAAAGAAGGCGGTGAGCCTTGTATGACAACGCATGCCACTTCCACGAAACGCATGACAACGCGGACAAAACGGATTCCCGGGTGCAGTAGATAGTCCCAGGGGAGTTGGAGAGTAGTCGGGCACCTCCTGCCAAATCACGGCAGCCGTAGTGGCACGCCTGCGAGTGAGAGGCTGTGCACTGTGAGGCACATGTGCTAAAGAAGGCGGTGAGCCTTGTACTCACGCCTGCCACTTCCACGAAACGCATGACAACGCCACCAGAATCAAATCCCAGGTGCACTAGAGCCAGCGGATCCTCGGCAATAGACGCGCAACTCTGGGAACTCACGGGCGACGGAGTGGCATGCGTGAGAGTGAGAGGCTGTGCGAGAGGAAGGGGTGAGCCTTGTACTGACGCCTGCTACTTCCAAGAGACACATCACCACGCGGTCAAAACGGATTCGCGGGTGCACTAGATAGTCCCAGGGGAGTCGGCGAGTAGGCGCGCACCTCCTGCCAAATCACGGGCGCCGGTGTGGCACGCCTGCGAGTGAGAGGCTGTGCACTATGAGGCACATGTGCTAAACAAGGCGGTGAGCCTTGTACTCACGCCTGCCACTTCCACAAAACGCATGAAAACGCCACCAAAATGAAATCCCAGGTGCACTAGACACAGGGGAGCCTCGGAAATAGAGCCGCAACTCCGAGAAATCACGGGCGACGGAGTGGCATGCGTGAGAGTGAGAGGCTGTGCAAAAGGAAGGGGTGAGCCTTGTAGTCACGCCTGCTACTTCCACCTATCACATGACCACGCGGCCAAAACGGATTCGCGGGTGCACTAGATAGTCCCAGGGGAGTCGGGGAGTAGGCGCGCACCTCCTGCCAAATCACGGGCGCCGGTGTGGCACGCCTGCGAGGGAGAGGCTGTGCACTATGAGGCACATGTGCTAAAAAAGGCGGTGAGCCTTGTACTCACGCCTGCCACTTCCACAAAACGCATGACAACGCCACCAGAATCAAATCCCAGGTGCACTAGACCCAGCGGATCCTCGGCAATAGACGCGCAACTCCGGGAACTCACGGGCGACGGAGTGGCATGCGTGAGAGTGAGACGGTGTGCAAGAGGAAGGGGTGAGCCTTGTACTCACGCCTGCTACTTCCAAGAAACACATCACCACGCGGTCAAAACGGATTCGCGGGTGCACTAGATAGTCCCAGGGGAGTCGGCGAGTAGGCGCACACCTCCTGCCAAATCACGGGCGCCGGTGTGGCACGCCTGCGAGTGAGAGGCTGTGCACTATGAGGCACATGTGCTAAAAAAGGCGGTGAGTCTTGTACTCACGCCCGCTACTTGCACGAAACAAATGACCACGCGGCCAAAATGGATTCCCGGGTGCAGTAGATAGTCTCAGGGGAATCGGGGAGTAGGCGCGCTCCTCCTGCAAGTCACTGGCGTCGGCGTAACACGCCTGCGAGTGAGAGACTGTGCACTATGAGGCACATGTGCTAAAAAATGCGGTGAGCCTTGTACTCACGCCTGCCACTTCCACAAAACGCATGAAAACGCCACCAAAATGAAATCCCAGGTGCACTAGACACAGGGGAGCCTCGGAAATAGAGCCGCAACTCCGAAAAATCACGGGCGACGGAGTAGCATGCGTGAGAGTGAGAGGCTGTGCAATAGGAAGGGGTGAGCCTTGTAGTCACGCCTGCTACTTCCACCTATCACATGACCACGCGGCCAAAACGGATTCGCGGGTGCACTAGATAGTCCCAGGGGAGTCGGGGAGTAGGTGCGCACCTCCTGCCAAATCACGGGCGCCGGTGTGGCACGCCTGCGAGTGAGAGGCTGTGCACTATGAGGCACATGTGCTAAAAAAGGCGGTGAGCCTTGTACTCACGCCTGCCACTTCCACAAAACGCATGAAAACGCCACCAAAATGAAATCCCAGATGCACTAGACACAGGGGAGCCTCGGAAATAGAGCCGCAACTCCGAGAAATCACGGGCGACGGAGTGGCATGCGTGAGAGTGAGAGGCTGTGCAAAAGGAAGGGGTGAGCCTTGTAGTCACGCCTGCTACTTCCACCTATCACATGACCACGCGGCCAAAATGGATTCGCGGGTGCACTAGATAGTCCCAGGGGAGTCGGGGAGTAGGCGTGCACCTCCTGCCAAATCACGGGCGCCGGTGTGGCACGCCTGCGAGGGAGAGGCTGTGCACTATGAGGCACATGTGCTAAAAAAGGCGGTGAGTCTTGTACTCACGCCCGCTACTTGCACGAAACAAATGACCACGCGGCCAAAATGGATTCCCGGGTGCAGTAGATAGTCTCAGGGGAATCGGGGAGTAGGCGCGCTCCTCCTGCAAGTCACTGGCGTCGGCGTGACACGCCTGCGAGTGAGAGACTGTGCACTAAGAGGCACGTGTGCTAAAGAAGGCGGTGAGCCTTGTATGACAACGCATGCCACTTCCACGAAACGCATGACAACGCGGACAAAACGGATTCCCGGGTGCAGTAGATAGTCCCAGGGGAGTTGGAGAGTAGTCGGGCACCTCCTGCCAAATCACGGCAGCCGTAGTGGCACGCCTGCGAGTGAGAGGCTGTGCACTGTGAGGCACATGTGCTAAAGAAGGCGGTGAGCCTTGTACTCACGCCTGCCACTTCCACGAAACGCATGACAACGCCACCAGAATCAAATCCCAGGTGCACTAGAGCCAGCGGATCCTCGGCAATAGACGCGCAACTCTGGGAACTCACGGGCGACGGAGTGGCATGCGTGAGAGTGAGAGGCTGTGCGAGAGGAAGGGGTGAGCCTTGTACTGACGCCTGCTACTTCCAAGAGACACATCACCACGCGGTCAAAACGGATTCGCGGGTGCACTAGATAGTCCCAGGGGAGTCGGCGAGTAGGCGCGCACCTCCTGCCAAATCACGGGCGCCGGTGTGGCACGCCTGCGAGTGAGAGGCTGTGCACTATGAGGCACATGTGCTAAAAAAGGCGGTGAGCCTTGTACTCACGCCTGCCACTTCCACAAAACGCATGAAAACGCCACCAAAATGAAATCCCAGGTGCACTAGACACAGGGGAGCCTCGGAAATAGAGCCGCAACTCCGAGAAATCACGGGCGACGGAGTGGCATGCGTGAGAGTGAGAGGCTGTGCAAAAGGAAGGGGTGAGCCTTGTAGTCACGCCTGCTACTTCCACCTATCACATGACCACGCGGCCAAAACGGATTCGCGGGTGCACTAGATAGTCCCAGGGGAGTCGGGGAGTAGGCGCGCACCTCCTGCCAAATCACGGGCGCCGGTGTGGCACGCCTGCGAGGGAGAGGCTGTGCACTATGAGGCACATGTGCTAAAAAAGGCGGTGAGCCTTGTACTCACGCCTGCCACTTCCACAAAACGCATGACAACGCCACCAGAATCAAATCCCAGGTGCACTAGACCCAGCGGATCCTCGGCAATAGACGCGCAACTCCGGGAACTCACGGGCGACGGAGTGGCATGCGTGAGAGTGAGACGGTGTGCAAGAGGAAGGGGTGAGCCTTGTACTCACGCCTGCTACTTCCAAGAAACACATCACCACGCGGTCAAAACGGATTCGCGGGTGCACTAGATAGTCCCAGGGGAGTCGGCGAGTAGGCGCGCACCTCCTGCCAAATCACGGGCGCCGGTGTGGCACGCCTGCGAGTGAGAGGCTGTGCACTATGAGGCACATGTGCTAAAAAAGGCGGTGAGTCTTGTACTCACGCCCGCTACTTGCACGAAACAAATGACCACGCGGCCAAAATGGATTCCGGGGTGCAGTAGATAGTCTCAGGGGAATCGGGGAGTAGGCGCGCTCCTCCTGCAAGTCACTGGCGTCGGCGTAACACGCCTGCGAGTGAGAGACTGTGCACTATGAGGCACATGTGCTAAAAAAGGCGGTGAGCCTTGTACTCACGCCTGCCACTTCCACAAAACGCATGAAAACGCCACCAAAATGAAATCCCAGGTGCACTAGACACAGGGGAGCCTCGGAAATAGAGCCGCAACTCCGAGAAATCACGGGCGACGGAGTGGCATGCGTGAGAGTGAGAGGCTGTGCAAAAGGAAGGGGTGAGCCTTGTAGTCACGCCTGCTACTTCCACCTATCACATGACCACGCGGCCAAAACGGATTCGCGGGTGCACTAGATAGTCCGAGGGGAGTCGGGGAGTAGGCGCGCACCTCCTGCCAAATCACGGGCGCCGGTGTGGCACGCCTGCGAGTGAGAGGCTGTGCACTATGAGGCACATGTGCTAAAAAAGGCGGTGAGCCTTGTACTCACGCCTGCCACTTCCACAAAACGCATGAAAACGCCACCAAAATGAAATCCCAGATGCACTAGACACAGGGGAGCCTCGGAAATAGAGCCGCAACTCCGAGAAATCACGGGCGACGGAGTGGCATGCGTGAGAGTCAGAGGCTGTGCAAAAGGAAGGGGTGAGCCTTGTAGTCACGCCTGCTACTTCCACCTATCACATGACCACGCGGCCAAAATGGATTCGCGGGTGCACTAGATAGTCCCAGGGGAGTCGGGGAGTAGGCGTGCACCTCCTGCCAAATCACGGGCGCCGGTGTGGCACGCCTGCGAGGGAGAGGCTGTGCACTATGAGGCACATGTGCTAAAAAAGGCGGTGAGTCTTGTACTCACGCCCGCTACTTGCACGAAACAAATGACCACGCGGCCAAAATGGATTCCCGGGTGCAGTAGATAGTCTCAGGGGAATCGGGGAGTAGGCGCGCTCCTCCTGCAAGTCACTGGCGTCGGCGTGACACGCCTGCGAGTGAGAGACTGTGCACTAAGAGGCACGTGTGCTAAAGAAGGCGGTGAGCCTTGTATGACAACGCATGCCACTTCCACGAAACGCATGACAACGCGGACAAAACGGATTCCCGGGTGCAGTAGATAGTCCCAGGGGAGTTGGAGAGTAGTCGGGCACCTCCTGCCAAATCACGGCAGCCGTAGTGGCACGCCTGCGAGTGAGAGGCTGTGCACTGTGAGGCACATGTGCTAAAGAAGGCGGTGAGCCTTGTACTCACGCCTGCCACTTCCACGAAACGCATGACAACGCCACCAGAATCAAATCCCAGGTGCACTAGAGCCAGCGGATCCTCGGCAATAGACGCGCAACTCTGGGAACTCACGGGCGACGGAGTGGCATGCGTGAGAGTGAGAGGCTGTACGAGAGGAAGGGGTGAGCCTTGTACTGACGCCTGCTACTTCCAAGAGACACATCACCACGCGGTCAAAACGGATTCGCGGGTGCACTAGATAGTCCCAAGGGAGTCGGCGAGTAGGCGCGCACCTCCTGCCAAATCACGGGCGCCGGTGTGGCACGCCTGCGAGTGAGAGGCTGTGCACTATGAGGCACATGTGCTAAAAAAGGCTCATGTGGCTTTAGCGGTGAGTCTTGTACTCACGCCCGCTACTTGCACGAAACAAATGACCACGCGGCCAAAATGGATTCCCGGGTGCAGTAGATAGTCTCAGGGGAATCGGGGAGTAGGCGCGCTCCTCCTGCAAGTCACTGGCGTCGGCGTAACACGCCTGCGAGTGAGAGACTGTGCACTATGAGGCACATGTGCTAAAAAAGGCGGTGAGCCTTGTACTCACGCCTGCCACTTCCACAAAACGCATGAAAACGCCACCAAAATGAAATCCCAGGTGCACTAGACACAGGGGAGCCTCGGAAATAGAGCCGCAACTCCGAGAAATCACGGGCGACGGAGTGGCATGCGTGAGAGTGAGAGGCTGTGCAACAGGAAGGGGTGAGCCTTGTAGTCACGCCTGCTACTTCCACCTATCACATGACCACGCGGCCAAAACGGATTCGCGGGTGCACTAGATAGTCCCAGGGGAGTCGGGGAGTAGGCGCGCACCTCCTGCCAAATCACGGGCGCCGGTGTGGCACGCCTGCGAGTGAGAGGCTGTGCACTATGAGGCACATGTGCTAAAAAAGGCGGTGAGCCTTGTACTCACGCCTGCCACTTCCACAAAACGCATGAAAACGCCACCAAAATGAAATCCCAGATGCACTAGACACAGGGGAGCCTCGGAAATAGAGCCGCAACTCCGAGAAATCACGGGCGACGGAGTGGCATGCGTGAGAGTGAGAGGCTGTGCAAAAGGAAGGGGTGAGCCTTGTAGTCACGCCTGCTACTTCCACCTATCACATGACCACGCGGCCAAAACGGATTCGCGGGTGCACTAGATAGTCCCAGGGGAGTCGGGGAGTAGGCGCGCACCTCCTGCCAAATCACGGGCGCCGGTGTGGCACGCCTGCGAGTGAGAGGCTGTGCACTATGAGGCACATGTGCTAAAAAAGGCGGTGAGCCTTGTACTCACGCCTGCCACTTCCACAAAACGCATGAAAACGCCACCAAAATGAAATCCCAGATGCACTAGACACAGGGGAGCCTCGGAAATAGAGCCGCAACTCCGAGAAATCACGGGCGACGGAGTGGCATGCGTGAGAGTGAGAGGCTGTGCAAAAGGAAGGGGTGAGCCTTGTAGTCACGCCTGCTACTTCCACCTATCACATGACCACGCGGCCAAAATGGATTCGCGGGTGCACTAGATAGTCCCAGGGGAGTCGGGGAGTAGGCGTGCACCTCCTGCCAAATCACGGGCGCCGGTGTGGCACGCCTGCGAGGGAGAGGCTGTGCACTATGAGGCACATGTGCTAAAAAAGGCGGTGAGTCTTGTACTCACGCCCGCTACTTGCACGTAACAAATGACCACGCGGCCAAAATGGATTCCCGGGTGCAGTAGATAGTCTCAGGGGAATCGGGGAGTAGGCGCGCTCCTCCTGCAAGTCACTGGCGTCGGCGTGACACGCTTGCGAGTGAGAGACTGTGCACTAAGAGGCACGTGTGCTAAAGAAGGCGGTGAGCCTTGTATGACAACGCATGCCACTTCCACGAAACGCATGACAACGCGGACAAAACGGATTCCCGGGTGCAGTAGATAGTCCCAGGGGAGTTGGAGAGTAGTCGGGCACCTCCTGCCAAATCACGGCAGCCGTAGTGGCACGCCTGCGAGTGAGAGGCTGTGCACTGTGAGGCACATGTGCTAAAGAAGGCGGTGAGCCTTGTATTCACGCCTGCCACTTCCACGAAACGCATGACAACGCCACCAGAATCAAATCCCAGGTGCACTAGAGCCAGCGGATCCTCGGCAATAGACGCGCAACTCTGGGAACTCACGGGCGACGGAGTGGCATGCGTGAGAGTGAGAGGCTGTGCGAGAGGAAGGGGTGAGCCTTGTACTGACGCCTGCTACTTCCAAGAGACACATCACCACGCGGTCAAAACGGATTCGCGGGTGCACTAGATAGTCCCAGGGGAGTCGGCGAGTAGGCGCGCACCTCCTGCCAAATCACGGGCGCCGGTGTGGCACGCCTGCGAGTGAGAGGCTGTGCACTATGAGGCACATGTGCTAAAAAAGGCGGTGAGCCTTGTACTCACGCCTGCCACTTCCACAAAACGCATGAAAACGCCACCAAAATGAAATCCCAGGTGCACTAGACACAGGGGAGCCTCGGAAATAGAGCCGCAACTCCGAGAAATCACGGGCGACGGAATGGCATGCGTGAGAGTGAGAGGCTGTGCAAAAGGAAGGGGTGAGCCTTGTAGTCACGCCTGCTACTTCCACCTATCACATGACCACGCGGCCAAAACGGATTCGCGGGTGCACTAGATAGTCCCAGGGGAGTCGGGGAGTAGGCGCGCACCTCCTGCCAAATCACGGGCGCCGGTGTGGCACGCCTGCGAGGGAGAGGCTGTGCACTATGAGGCACATGTGCTAAAAAAGGCGGTGAGCCTTGTACTCACGCCTGCCACTTCCACAAAACGCATGACAACGCCACCAGAATCAAATCCCAGGTGCACTAGACCCAGCGGATCCTCGGCAATAGACGCGCAACTCCGGGAACTCACGGGCGACGGAGTGGCATGCGTGAGAGTGAGACGGTGTGCAAGAGGAAGGGGTGAGCCTTGTACTCACGCCTGCTACTTCCAAGAAACACATCACCACGCGGTCAAAACGGATTCGCGGGTGCACTAGATAGTCCCAGGGGAGTCGGCGAGTAGGCGCGCACCTCCTGCCAAATCACGGGCGCCGGTGTGGCACGCCTGCGAGTGAGAGGCTGTGCACTATGAGGCACATGTGCTAAAAAAGGCGGTGAGTCTTGTACTCACGCCCGCTACTTGCACGAAACAAATGACCACGCGGCCAAAATGGATTCCCGGGTGCAGTAGATAGTCTCAGGGGAATCGGGGAGTAGGCGCGCTCCTCCTGCAAGTCACTGGCGTCGGCGTAACACGCCTGCGAGTGAGAGACTGTGCACTATGAGGCACATGTGCTAAAAAAGGCGGTGAGCCTTGTACTCACGCCTGCCACTTCCACAAAACGCATGAAAACGCCACCAAAATGAAATCCCAGGTGCACTAGACACAGGGGAGCCTCGGAAATAGAGCCGCAACTCCGAGAAATCACGGGCGACGGAGTGGCATGCGTGAGAGTGTGAGGCTGTGCAAAAGGAAGGGGTGAGCCTTGTAGTCACGCCTGCTACTTCCACCTATCACATGACCACGCGGCCAAAACGGATTCGCGGGTGCACTAGATAGTCCCAGGGGAGTCGGGGAGTAGGCGCGCACCTCCTGCCAAATCACGGGCGCCGGTGTGGCACGCCTGCGAGTGAGAGGCTGTGCACTATGAGGCACATGTGCTAAAAAAGGCGGTGAGCCTTGTACTCACGCCTGCCACTTCCACAAAACGCATGAAAACGCCACCAAAATGAAATCCCAGATGCACTAGACACAGGGGAGCCTCGGAAATAGAGCCGCAACTCCGAGAAATCACGGGCGACGGAGTGGCATGCGTGAGAGTGAGAGGCTGTGCAAAAGGAAGGGGTGAGCCTTGTAGTCACGCCTGCTACTTCCACCTATCACATGACCACGCGGCCAAAATGGATTCGCGGGTGCACTAGATAGTCCCAGGGGAGTCGGGGAGTAGGCGTGCACCTCCTGCCAAATCACGGGCGCCGGTGTGGCACGCCTGCGAGGGAGAGGCTGTGCACTATGAGGCACATGTGCTAAAAAAGGCGGTGAGTCTTGTACTCACGCCCGCTACTTGCACGAAACAAATGACCACGCGGCCAAAATGGATTCCCGGGTGCAGTAGATAGTCTCAGGGGAATCGGGGAGTAGGCGCGCTCCTCCTGCAAGTCACTGGCGTCGGCGTGACACGCTTGCGAGTGAGAGACTGTGCACTAAGAGGCACGTGTGCTAAAGAAGGCGGTGAGCCTTGTATGACAACGCATGCCACTTCCACGAAACGCATGACAACGCGGACAAAACGGATTCCCGGGTGCAGTAGATAGTCCCAGGGGAGTTGGAGAGTAGTCGGGCACCTCCTGCCAAATCACGGCAGCCGTAGTGGCACGCCTGCGAGTGAGAGGCTGTGCACTGTGAGGCACATGTGCTAAAGAAGGCGGTGAGCCTTGTATTCACGCCTGCCACTTCCACGAAACGCATGACAACGCCACCAGAATCAAATCCCAGGTGCACTAGAGCCAGCGGATCCTCGGCAATAGACGCGCAACTCTGGGAACTCACGGGCGACGGAGTGGCATGCGTGAGAGTGAGAGGCTGTGCGAGAGGAAGGGGTGAGCCTTGTACTGACGCCTGCTACTTCCAAGAGACACATCACCACGCGGTCAAAACGGATTCGCGGGTGCACTAGATAGTCCCAGGGGAGTCGGCGAGTAGGCGCGCACCTCCTGCCAAATCACGGGCGCCGGTGTGGCACGCCTGCGAGTGAGAGGCTGTGCACTATGAGGCACATGTGCTAAAAAAGGCGGTGAGCCTTGTACTCACGCCTGCCACTTCCACAAAACGCATGAAAACGCCACCAAAATGAAATCCCAGGTGCACTAGACACAGGGGAGCCTCGGAAATAGAGCCGCAACTCCGAGAAATCACGGGCGACGGAGTGGCATGCGTGAGAGTGAGAGGCTGTGCAAAAGGAAGGGGTGAGCCTTGTAGTCACGCCTGCTACTTCCACCTATCACATGACCACGCGGCCAAAACGGATTCGCGGGTGCACTAGATAGTCCCAGGGGAGTCGGGGAGTAGGCGCGCACCTCCTGCCAAATCACGGGCGCCGGTGTGGCACGCCTGCGAGGGAGAGGCTGTGCACTATGAGGCACATGTGCTAAAAAAGGCGGTGAGCCTTGTACTCACGCCTGCCACTTCCACAAAACGCATGACAACGCCACCAGAATCAAATCCCAGGTGCACTAGACCCAGCGGATCCTCGGCAATAGACGCGCAACTCCGGGAACTCACGGGCGACGGAGTGGCATGCGTGAGAGTGAGACGGTGTGCAAGAGGAAGGGGTGAGCCTTGTACTCACGCCTGCTACTTCCAAGAAACACATCACCACGCGGTCAAAACGGATTCGCGGGTGCACTAGATAGTCCCAGGGGAGTCGGCGAGTAGGCGCGCACCTCCTGCCAAATCACGGGCGCCGGTGTGGCACGCCTGCGAGTGAGAGGCTGTGCACTATGAGGCACATGTGCTAAAAAAGGCGGTGAGTCTTGTACTCACGCCCGCTACTTGCACGAAACAAATGACCACGCGGCCAAAATGGATTCCCGGGTGCAGTAGATAGTCTCAGGGGAATCGGGGAGTAGGCGCGCTCCTCCTGCAAGTCACTGGCGTCGGCGTAACACGCCTGCGAGTGAGAGACTGTGCACTATGAGGCACATGTGCTAAAAAAGGCGGTGAGCCTTGTACTCACGCCTGCCACTTCCACAAAACGCATGAAAACGCCACCAAAATGAAATCCCAGGTGCACTAGACACAGGGGAGCCTCGGAAATAGAGCCGCAACTCCGAGAAATCACGGGCGACGGAGTGGCATGCGTGAGAGTGTGAGGCTGTGCAAAAGGAAGGGGTGAGCCTTGTAGTCACGCCTGCTACTTCCACCTATCACATGACCACGCGGCCAAAACGGATTCGCGGGTGCACTAGATAGTCCCAGGGGAGTCGGGGAGTAGGCGCGCACCTCCTGCCAAATCACGGGCGCCGGTGTGGCACGCCTGCGAGTGAGAGGCTGTGCACTATGAGGCACATGTGCTAAAAAAGGCGGTGAGCCTTGTACTCACGCCTGCCACTTCCACAAAACGCATGAAAACGCCACCAAAATGAAATCCCAGATGCACTAGACACAGGGGAGCCTCGGAAATAGAGCCGCAACTCCGAGAAATCACGGGCGACGGAGTGGCATGCGTGAGAGTGAGAGGCTGTGCAAAAGGAAGGGGTGAGCCTTGTAGTCACGCCTGCTACTTCCACCTATCACATGACCACGCGGCCAAAATGGATTCGCGGGTGCACTAGATAGTCCCAGGGGAGTCGGGGAGTAGGCGTGCACCTCCTGCCAAATCACGGGCGCCGGTGTGGCACGCCTGCGAGGGAGAGGCTGTGCACTATGAGGCACATGTGCTAAAAAAGGCGGTGAGTCTTGTACTCACGCCCGCTACTTGCACGAAACAAATGACCACGCGGCCAAAATGGATTCCCGGGTGCAGTAGATAGTCTCAGGGGAATCGGGGAGTAGGCGCGCTCCTCCTGCAAGTCACTGGCGTCGGCGTGACACGCTTGCGAGTGAGAGACTGTGCACTAAGAGGCACGTGTGCTAAAGAAGGCGGTGAGCCTTGTATGACAACGCATGCCACTTCCACGAAACGCATGACAACGCGGACAAAACGGATTCCCGGGTGCAGTAGATAGTCCCAGGGGAGTTGGAGAGTAGTCGGGCACCTCCTGCCAAATCACGGCAGCCGTAGTGGCACGCCTGCGAGTGAGAGGCTGTGCACTGTGAGGCACATGTGCTAAAGAAGGCGGTGAGCCTTGTATTCACGCCTGCCACTTCCACGAAACGCATGACAACGCCACCAGAATCAAATCCCAGGTGCACTAGAGCCAGCGGATCCTCGGCAATAGACGCGCAACTCTGGGAACTCACGGGCGACGGAGTGGCATGCGTGAGAGTGAGAGGCTGTGCGAGAGGAAGGGGTGAGCCTTGTACTGACGCCTGCTACTTCCAAGAGACACATCACCACGCGGTCAAAACGGATTCGCGGGTGCACTAGATAGTCCCAGGGGAGTCGGCGAGTAGGCGCGCACCTCCTGCCAAATCACGGGCGCCGGTGTGGCACGCCTGCGAGTGAGAGGCTGTGCACTATGAGGCACATGTGCTAAAAAAGGCGGTGAGCCTTGTACTCACGCCTGCCACTTCCACAAAACGCATGAAAACGCCACCAAAATGAAATCCCAGGTGCACTAGACACAGGGGAGCCTCGGAAATAGAGCCGCAACTCCGAGAAATCACGGGCGACGGAGTGGCATGCGTGAGAGTGAGAGGCTGTGCAAAAGGAAGGGGTGAGCCTTGTAGTCACGCCTGCTACTTCCACCTATCACATGACCACGCGGCCAAAACGGATTCGCGGGTGCACTAGATAGTCCCAGGGGAGTCGGGGAGTAGGCGCGCACCTCCTGCCAAATCACGGGCGCCGGTGTGGCACGCCTGCGAGGGAGAGGCTGTGCACTATGAGGCACATGTGCTAAAAAAGGCGGTGAGCCTTGTACTCACGCCTGCCACTTCCACAAAACGCATGACAACGCCACCAGAATCAAATCCCAGGTGCACTAGACCCAGCGGATCCTCGGCAATAGACGCGCAACTCCGGGAACTCACGGGCGACGGAGTGGCATGCGTGAGAGTGAGACGGTGTGCAAGAGGAAGGGGTGAGCCTTGTACTCACGCCTGCTACTTCCAAGAAACACATCACCACGCGGTCAAAACGGATTCGCGGGTGCACTAGATAGTCCCAGGGGAGTCGGCGAGTAGGCGCGCACCTCCTGCCAAATCACGGGCGCCGGTGTGGCACGCCTGCGAGTGAGAGGCTGTGCACTATAAGGCACATGTGCTAAAAAAGGCGGTGAGTCTTGTACTCACGCCCGCTACTTGCACGAAACAAATGACCACGCGGCCAAAATGGATTCCCGGGTGCAGTAGATAGTCTCAGGGGAATCGGGGAGTAGGCGCGCTCCTCCTGCAAGTCACTGGCGTCGGCGTAACACGCCTGCGAGTGAGAGACTGTGCACTATGAGGCACATGTGCTAAAAAAGGCGGTGAGCCTTGTACTCACGCCTGCCACTTCCACAAAACGCATGAAAACGCCACCAAAATGAAATCCCAGGTGCACTAGACACAGGGGAGCCTCGGAAATAGAGCCGCAACTCCGAGAAATCACGGGCGACGGAGTGGCATGCGTGAGAGTGAGAGGCTGTGCAAAAGGAAGGGGTGAGCCTTGTAGTCACGCCTGCTACTTCCACCTATCACATGACCACGCGGCCAAAACGGATTCGCGGGTGCACTAGATAGTCCCAGGGGAGTCGGGGAGTAGGCGCGCACCTCCTGCCAAATCACGGGCGCCGGTGTGGCACGCCTGCGAGTGAGAGGCTGTGCACTATGAGGCACATGTGCTAAAAAAGGCGGTGAGCCTTGTACTCACGCCTGCCACTTCCACAAAACGCATGAAAACGCCACCAAAATGAAATCCCAGATGCACTAGACACAGGGGAGCCTCGGAAATAAAGCCGCAACTCCGAGAAATCACGGGCGACGGAGTGGCATGCGTGAGAGTGAGAGGCTGTGCAAAAGGAAGGGGTGAGCCTTGTAGTCACGCCTGCTACTTCCACCTATCACATGACCACGCGGCCAAAATGGATTCGCGGGTGCACTAGATAGTCCCAGGGGAGTCGGGGAGTAGGCGTGCACCTCCTGCCAAATCACGGGCGCCGGTGTGGCACGCCTGCGAGGGAGAGGCTGTGCACTATGAGGCACATGTGCTAAAAAAGGCGGTGAATCTTGTACTCACGCCCGCTACTTGCACGAAACAAATGACCACGCGGCCAAAATGGATTCCCGGGTGCAGTAGATAGTCTCAGGGGAATCGGGGAGTAGGCGCGCTCCTCCTGCAAGTCACTGGCGTCGGCGTGACACGCCTGCGAGTGAGAGACTGTGCACTAAGAGGCACGTGTGCTAAAGAAGGCGGTGAGCCTTGTATGACAACGCATGCCACTTCCACGAAACGCATGACAACGCGGACAAAACGGATTCCCGGGTGCAGTAGATAGTCCCAGGGGAGTTGGAGAGTAGTCGGGCACCTCCTGCCAAATCACGGCAGCCGTAGTGGCACGCCTGCGAGTGAGAGGCTGTGCACTGTGAGGCACATGTGCTAAAGAAGGCGGTGAGCCTTGTACTCACGCCTGCCACTTCCACGAAACGCATGACAACGCCACCAGAATCAAATCCCAGGTGCACTAGAGCCAGCGGATCCTCGGCAATAGACGCGCAACTCTGGGAACTCACGGGCGACGGAGTGGCATGCGTGAGAGTGAGAGGCTGTGCGAGAGGAAGGGGTGAGCCTTGTACTGACGCCTGCTACTTCCAAGAGACACATCACCACGCGGTCAAAACGGATTCGCGGGTGCACTAGATAGTCCCAGGGGAGTCGGCGAGTAGGCGCGCACCTCCTGCCAAATCACGGGCGCCGGTGTGGCACGCCTGCGAGTGAGAGGCTGTGCACTATGAGGCACATGTGCTAAAAAAGGCGGTGAGCCTTGTACTCACGCCTGCCACTTCCACAAAACGCATGAAAACGCCACCAAAATGAAATCCCAGGTGCACTAGACACAGGGGAGCCTCGGAAATAGAGCCGCAACTCCGAGAAATCACGGGCGACGGAGTGGCATGCGTGAGAGTGAGAGGCTGTGCAAAAGGAAGGGGTGAGCCTTGTAGTCACGCCTGCTACTTCCACCTATCACATGACCACGCGGCCAAAACGGATTTGCGGGTGCACTAGATAGTCCCAGGGGAGTCGGGGAGTAGGCGCGCACCTCCTGCCAAATCACGGGCGCCGGTGTGGCACGCCTGCGAGGGAGAGGCTGTGCACTATGAGGCACATGTGCTAAAAAAGGCGGTGAGCCTTGTACTCACGCCTGCCACTTCCACAAAACGCATGACAACGCCACCAGAATCAAATCCCAGGTGCACTAGACCCAGCGGATCCTCGGCAATAGACGCGCAACTCCGGGAACTCACGGGCGACGGAGTGGCATGCGTGAGAGTGAGACGGTGTGCAAGAGGAAGGGGTGAGCCTTGTACTCACGCCTGCTACTTCCAAGAAACACATCACCACGCGGTCAAAACGGATTCGCGGGTGCACTAGATAGTCCCAGGGGAGTCGGCGAGTAGGCGCGCACCTCCTGCCAAATCACGGGCGCCGGTGTGGCACGCCTGCGAGTGAGAGGCTGTGCACTATGAGGCACATGTGCTAAAAAAGGCGGTGAGTCTTGTACTCACGCCCGCTACTTGCACGAAACAAATGACCACGCGGCCAAAATGGATTCCCGGGTGCAGTAGATAGTCTCAGGGGAATCGGGGAGTAGGCGCGCTCCTCTTGCAAGTCACTGGCGTCGGCGTAACACGCCTGCGAGTGAGAGACTGTGCACTATGAGGCACATGTGCTAAAAAAGGCGGTGAGCCTTGTACTCACGCCTGCCACTTCCACAAAACGCATGAAAACGCCACCAAAATGAAATCCCAGGTGCACTAGACACAGGGGAGCCTCGGAAATAGAGCCGCAACTCCGAGAAATCACGGGCGACGGAGTGGCATGCGTGAGAGTGAGAGGCTGTGCAAAAGGAAGGGGTGAGCCTTGTAGTCACGCCTGCTACTTCCACCTATCACATGACCACGCGGCCAAAACGGATTCGCGGGTGCACTAGATAGTCCCAGGGGAGTCGGGGAGTAGGCGCGCACCTCCTGCCAAATCACGGGCGCCGGTGTGGCACGCCTGCGAGTGAGAGGCTGTGCACTATGAGGCACATGTGCTAAAAAAGGCGGTGAGCCTTGTACTCACGCCTGCCACTTCCACAAAACGCATGAAAACGCCACCAAAATGAAATCCCAGATGCACTAGACACAGGGGAGCCTCGGAAATAGAGCCGCAACTCCGAGAAATCACGGGCGACGGAGTGGCATGCGTGAGAGTGAGAGGCTGTGCAAAAGGAAGGGGTGAGCCTTGTAGTCACGCCTGCTACTTCCACCTATCACATGACCACGCGGCCAAAATGGATTCGCGGGTGCACTAGATAGTCCCAGGGGAGTCGGGGAGTAGGCGTGCACCTCCTGCCAAATCACGGGCGCCGGTGTGGCACGCCTGCGAGGGAGAGGCTGTGCACTATGAGGCACATGTGCTAAAAAAGGCGGTGAGTCTTGTACTCACGCCCGCTACTTGCACGAAACAAATGACCACGCGGCCAAAATGGATTCCCCGGTGCAGTAGATAGTCTCAGGGGAATCGGGGAGTAGGCGCGCTCCTCCTGCAAGTCACTGGCGTCGGCGTGACACGCCTGCGAGTGAGAGACTGTGCACTAAGAGGCACGTGTGCTAAAGAAGGCGGTGAGCCTTGTATGACAACGCATGCCACTTCCACGAAACGCATGACAACGCGGACAAAACGGATTCCCGGGTGCAGTAGATAGTCCCAGGGGAGTTGGAGAGTAGTCGGGCACCTCCTGCCAAATCACGGCAGCCGTAGTGGCACGCCTGCGAGTGAGAGGCTGTGCACTGTGAGGCACATGTGCTAAAGAAGGCGGTGAGCCTTGTACTCACGCCTGCCACTTCCACGAAACGCATGACAACGCCACCAGAATCAAATCCCAGGTGCACTAGAGCCAGCGGATCCCCGGCAATAGACGCGCAACTCTGGGAACTCACGGGCGACGGAGTGGCATGCGTGAGAGTGAGAGGCTGTGCGAGAGGAAGGGGTGAGCCTTGTACTGACGCCTGCTACTTCCAAGAGACACATCACCACGCGGTCAAAACGAATTCGCGGGTGCACTAGATAGTCCCAGGGGAGTCGGCGAGTAGGCGCGCACCTC
Organism: Stylophora pistillata; assembly: GCF_964205215.1. Taxonomy (NCBI): domain Eukaryota; kingdom Metazoa; phylum Cnidaria; class Anthozoa; order Scleractinia; family Pocilloporidae; genus Stylophora; species Stylophora pistillata. The sequence continues at coordinate 128,969 of NW_028290859.1, forward strand.
CTGCCAAATCACGGGCGCCGGTGTGGCACGCCTGCGAGTGAGAGGCTGTGCACTATGAGGCACATGTGCTAAAAAAAGCGGTGAGCCTTGTACTCACGCCTGCCACTTCCACAAAACGCATGAAAACGCCACCAAAATGAAATCCCAGGTGCACTAGACACAGGGGAGCCTCGGAAATAGAGCCGCAACTCCGAGAAATCACGGGCGACGGAGTGGCATGCGTGAGAGTGAGAGGCTGTGCAAAAGGAAGGGGTGAGCCTTGTAGTCACGCCTGCTACTTCCACCTATCACATGACCACGCGGCCAAAACGGATTCGCGGGTGCACTAGATAGTCCCAGGGGAGTCGGGGAGTAGGCGCGCACCTCCTGCCAAATCACGGGCGCCGGTGTGGCACGCCTGCGAGGGAGAGGCTGTGCACTATGAGGCACATGTGCTAAAAAAGGCGGTGAGCCTTGTACTCACGCCTGCCACTTCCACAAAACGCATGACAACGCCACCAGAATCAAATCCCAGGTGCACTAGACCCAGCGGATCCTCGGCAATAGACGCGCAACTCCGGGAACTCACGGGCGACGGAGTGGCATGCGTGAGAGTGAGACGGTGTGCAAGAGGAAGGGGTGAGCCTTGTACTCACGCCTGCTACTTCCAAGAAACACATCACCACGCGGTCAAAACGGATTCGCGGGTGCACTAGATAGTCCCAGGGGAGTCGGCGAGTAGGCGCGCACCTCCTGCCAAATCACGGGCGCCGGTGTGGCACGCCTGCGAGTGAGAGGCTGTGCACTATGAGGCACATGTGCTAAAAAAGGCGGTGAGTCTTGTACTCACGCCCGCTACTTGCACGAAACAAATGACCACGCGGCCAAAATGGATTCCCGGGTGCAGTAGATAGTCTCAGGGGAATCGGGGAGTAGGCGCGCTCCTCCTGCAAGTCACTGGCGTCGGCGTAACACGCCTGCGAGTGAGAGACTGTGCACTATGAGGCACATGTGCTAAAAAAGGCGGTGAGCCTTGTACTCACGCCTGCCACTTCCACAAAACGCATGAAAACGCCACCAAAATGAAATCCCAGGTGCACTAGACACAGGGGAGCCTCGGAAATAGAGCCGCAACTCCGAGAAATCACGGGCGACGGAGTGGCATGCGTGAGAGTGAGAGGCTGTGCAAAAGGAAGGGGTGAGCCTTGTAGTCACGCCTGCTACTTCCACCTATCACATGACCACGCGGCCAAAACGGATTCGCGGGTGCACTAGATAGTCCCAGGGGAGTCGGGGAGTAGGCGCGCACCTCCTGCCAAATCACGGGCGCCGGTGTGGCACGCCTGCGAGTGAGAGGCTGTGCACTATGAGGCACATGTGCTAAAAAAGGCGGTGAGCCTTGTACTCACGCCTGCCACTTCCACAAAACGCATGAAAACGCCACCAAAATGAAATCCCAGATGCACTAGACACAGGGGAGCCTCGGAAATAGAGCCGCAACTCCGAGAAATCACGGGCGACGGAGTGGCATGCGTGAGAGTGAGAGGCTGTGCAAAAGGAAGGGGTGAGCCTTGTAGTCACGCCTGCTACTTCCACCTATCACATGACCACGCGGCCAAAATGGATTCGCGGGTGCACTAGATAGTCCCAGGGGAGTCGGGGAGTAGGCGTGCACCTCCTGCCAAATCACGGGCGCCGGTGTGGCACGCCTGCGAGGGAGAGGCTGTGCACTATGAGGCACATGTGCTAAAAAAGGCGGTGAGTCTTGTACTCACGCCCGCTACTTGCACGAAACAAATGACCACGCGGCCAAAATGGATTCCCGGGTGCAGTAGATAGTCTCAGGGGAATCGGGGAGTAGGCGCGCTCCTCCTGCAAGTCACTGGCGTCGGCGTGACACGCCTGCGAGTGAGAGACTGTGCACTAAGAGGCACGTGTGCTAAAGAAGGCGGTGAGCCTTGTATGACAACGCATGCCACTTCCACGAAACGCATGACAACGCGGACAAAACGGATTCCCGGGTGCAGTAGATAGTCCCAGGGGAGTTGGAGAGTAGTCGGGCACCTCCTGCCAAATCACGGCAGCCGTAGTGGCACGCCTGCGAGTGAGAGGCTGTGCACTGTGAGGCACATGTGCTAAAGAAGGCGGTGAGCCTTGTACTTACGCCTGCCACTTCCACGAAACGCATGACAACGCCACCAGAATCAAATCCCAGGTGCACTAGAGCCAGCGGATCCTCGGCAATAGACGCGCAACTCTGGGAACTCACGGGCGACGGATTGGCATGCGTGAGAGTGAGAGGCTGTGCGAGAGGAAGGGGTGAGCCTTGTACTGACGCCTGCTACTTCCAAGAGACACATCACCACGCGGTCAAAACGGATTCGCGGGTGCACTAGATAGTCCCAGGGGAGTCGGCGAGTAGGCGCGCACCTCCTGCCAAATCACGGGCGCCGGTGTGGCACGCCTGCGAGTGAGAGGCTGTGCACTATGAGGCACATGTGCTAAAAAAGGCGGTGAGCCTTGTACTCACGCCTGCCACTTCCACAAAACGCATGAAAACGCCACCAAAATGAAATCCCAGGTGCACTAGACACAGGGGAGCCTCGGAAATAGAGCCGCAACTCCGAGAAATCACGGGCGACGGAGTGGCATGCGTGAGAGTGAGAGGCTGTGCAAAAGGAAGGGGTGAGCCTTGTAGTCACGCCTGCTACTTCCACCTATCACATGACCACGCGGCCAAAACGGATTCGCGGGTGCACTAGATAGTCCCAGGGGAGTCGGGGAGTAGGCGCGCACCTCCTGCCAAATCACGGGCGCCGGTGTGGCACGCCTGCGAGGGAGAGGCTGTGCACTATGAGGCACATGTGCTAAAAAAGGCGGTGAGCCTTGTACTCACGCCTGCCACTTCCACAAAACGCATGACAACGCCACCAGAATCAAATCCCAGGTGCACTAGACCCAGCGGATCCTCGGCAATAGACGCGCAACTCCGGGAACTCACGGGCGACGGAGTGGCATGCGTGAGAGTGAGACGGTGTGCAAGAGGAAGGGGTGAGCCTTGTACTCACGCTTGCTACTTCCAAGAAACACATCACCACGCGGTCAAAACGGATTCGCGGGTGCACTAGATAGTCCCAGGGGAGTCGGCGAGTAGGCGCGCACCTCCTGCCAAATCACGGGCGCCGGTGTGGCACGCCTGCGAGTGAGAGGCTGTGCACTATGAGGCACATGTGCTAAAAAAGGCGGTGAGTCTTGTACTCACGCCCGCTACTTGCACGAAACAAATGACCACGCGGCCAAAATGGATTCCCGGGTGCAGTAGATAGTCTCAGGGGAATCGGGGAGTAGGCGCGCTCCTCCTGCAAGTCACTGGCGTCGGCGTAACACGCCTGCGAGTGAGAGACTGTGCACTATGAGGCACATGTGCTAAAAAAGGCGGTGAGCCTTGTACTCACGCCTGCCACTTCCACAAAACGCATGAAAACGCCACCAAAATAAAATCCCAGGTGCACTAGACACAGGGGAGCCTCGGAAATAGAGCCGCAACTCCGAGAAATCACGGGCGACGGAGTGGCATGCGTGAGAGTGAGAGGCTGTGCAAAAGGAAGGGGTGAGCCTTGTAGTCACGCCTGCTACTTCCACCTATCACATGACCACGCGGCCAAAACGGATTCGCGGGTGCACTAGATAGTCCCAGGGGAGTCGGGGAGTAGGCGCGCACCTCCTGCCAAATCACGGGCGCCGGTGTGGCACGCCTGCGAGTGAGAGGCTGTGCACTATGAGGCACATGTGCTAAAAAAGGCGGTGAGCCTTGTACTCACGCCTGCCACTTCCACAAAACGCATGAAAACGCAACCAAAATGAAATCCCAGATGCACTAGACACAGGGGAGCCTCGGAAATAGAGCCGCAACTCCGAGAAATCACGGGCGACGGAGTGGCATGCGTGAGAGTGAGAGGCTGTGCAAAAGGAAGGGGTGAGCCTTGTAGTCACGCCTGCTACTTCCACCTATCACATGACCACGCGGCCAAAATGGATTCGCGGGTGCACTAGATAGTCCCAGGGGAGTCGGGGAGTAGGCGTGCACCTCCTGCCAAATCACGGGCGCCGGTGTGGCACGCCTGCGAGGGAGAGGCTGTGCACTATGAGGCACATGTGCTAAAAAAGGCGGTGAGTCTTGTACTCACGCCCGCTACTTGCACGAAACAAATGACCACGCGGCCAAAATGGATTCCCGGGTGCAGTAGATAGTCTCAGGGGAATCGGGGAGTAGGCGCGCTCCTCCTGCAAGTCACTGGCGTCGGCGTGACACGCCTGCGAGTGAGAGACTGTGCACTAAGAGGCACGTGTGCTAAAGAAGGCGGTGAGCCTTGTATGACAACGCATGCCACTTCCACGAAACGCATGACAACGCGGACAAAACGGATTCCCGGGTGCAGTAGATAGTCCCAGGGGAGTTGGAGAGTAGTCGGGCACCTCCTGCCAAATCACGGCAGCCGTAGTGGCACGCCTGCGAGTGAGAGGCTGTGCACTGTGAGGCACATGTGCTAAAGAAGGCGGTGAGCCTTGTACTCACGCCTGCCACTTCCACGAAACGCATGACAACGCCACCAGAATCAAATCCCAGGTGCACTAGAGCCAGCGGATCCTCGGCAATAGACGCGCAACTCTGGGAACTCACGGGCGACGGAGTGGCATGCGTGAGAGTGAGAGGCTGTGCGAGAGGAAGGGGTGAGCCTTGTACTGACGCCTGCTACTTCCAAGAGACACATCACCACGCGGTCAAAACGGATTCGCGGGTGCACTAGATAGTCCCAGGGGAGTCGGCGAGTAGGCGCGCACCTCCTGCCAAATCACGGGCGCCGGTGTGGCACGCCTGCGAGTGAGAGGCTGTGCACTATGAGGCACATGTGCTAAAAAAGGCGGTGAGCCTTGTACTCACGCCTGCCACTTCCACAAAACGCATGAAAACGCCACCAAAATGAAATCCCAGGTGCACTAGACACAGGGGAGCCTCGGAAATAGAGCCGCAACTCCGAGAAATCACGGGCGACGGAGTGGCATGCGTGAGAGTGAGAGGCTGTGCAAAAGGAAGGGGTGAGCCTTGTAGTCACGCCTGCTACTTCCACCTATCACATGACCACGCGGCCAAAACGGATTCGCGGGTGCACTAGATAGTCCCAGGGGAGTCGGGGAGTAGGCGCGCACCTCCTGCCAAATCACGGGCGCCGGTGTGGCACGCCTGCGAGGGAGAGGCTGTGCACTATGAGGCACATGTGCTAAAAAAGGCGGTGAGCCTTGTACTCACGCCTGCCACTTCCACAAAACGCATGACAACGCCACCAGAATCAAATCCCAGGTGCACTAGACCCAGCGGATCCTCGGCAATAGACGCGCAACTCCGGGAACTCACGGGCGACGGAGTGGCATGCGTGAGAGTGAGACGGTGTGCAAGAGGAAGGGGTGAGCCTTGTACTCACGCCTGCTACTTCCAAGAAACACATCACCACGCGGTCAAAACGGATTCGCGGGTGCACTAGATAGTCCCAGGGGAGTCGGCGAGTAGGCGCGCACCTCCTGCCAAATCACGGGCGCCGGTGTGGCACGCCTGCGAGTGAGAGGCTGTGCACTATGAGGCACATGTGCTAAAAAAGGCGGTGAGTCTTGTACTCACGCCCGCTACTTGCACGAAACAAATGACCACGCGGCCAAAATGGATTCCCGGGTGCAGTAGATAGTCTCAGGGGAATCGGGGAGTAGGCGCGCTCCTCCTGCAAGTCACTGGCGTCGGCGTAACACGCCTGCGAGTGAGAGACTGTGCACTATGAGGCACATGTGCTAAAAAAGGCGGTGAGCCTTGTACTCACGCCTGCCACTTCCACAAAACGCATGAAAACGCCACCAAAATGAAATCCCAGGTGCACTAGACACAGGGGAGCCTCGGAAATAGAGCCGCAACTCCGAGAAATCACGGGCGACGGAGTGGCATGAGTGAGAGTGAGAGGCTGTGCAAAAGGAAGGGGTGAGCCTTGTAGTCACGCCTGCTACTTCCACCTATCACATGACCACGCGGCCAAAACGGATTCGCGGGTGCACTAGATAGTCCCAGGGGAGTCGGGGAGTAGGCGCGCACCTCCTGCCAAATCACGGGCGCCGGTGTGGCACGCCTGCGAGTGAGAGGCTGTGCACTATGAGGCACATGTGCTAAAAAAGGCGGTGAGCCTTGTACTCACGCCTGCCACTTCCACAAAACGCATGAAAACGCCACCAAAATGAAATCCCAGATGCACTAGACACAGGGGAGCCTCGGAAATAGAGCCGCAACTCCGAGAAATCACGGGCGACGGAGTGGCATGCGTGAGAGTGAGAGGCTGTGCAAAAGGAAGGGGTGAGCCTTGTAGTCACGCCTGCTACTTCCACCTATCACATGACCACGCGGCCAAAATGGATTCGCGGGTGCACTAGATAGTCCCAGGGGAGTCGGGGAGTAGGCGTGCACCTCCTGCCAAATCACGGGCGCCGGTGTGGCACGCCTGCGAGGGAGAGGCTGTGCACTATGAGGCACATGTGCTAAAAAAGGCGGTGAGTCTTGTACTCACGCCCGCTACTTGCACGAAACAAATGACCACGCGGCCAAAATGGATTCCCGGGTGCAGTAGATAGTCTCAGGGGAATCGGGGAGTAGGCGCGCTCCTCCTGCAAGTCACTGGCGTCGGCGTGACACGCCTGCGAGTGAGAGACTGTGCACTAAGAGGCACGTGTGCTAAAGAAGGCGGTGAGCCTTGTATGACAACGCATGCCACTTCCACGAAACGCATGACAACGCGGACAAAACGGATTCCCGGGTGCAGTAGATAGTCCCAGGGGAGTTGGAGAGTAGTCGGGCACCTCCTGCCAAATCACGGCAGCCGTAGTGGCACGCCTGCGAGTGAGAGGCTGTGCACTGTGAAGCACATGTGCTAAAGAAGGCGGTGAGCCTTGTACTCACGCCTGCCACTTCCACGAAACGCATGACAACGCCACCAGAATCAAATCCCAGGTGCACTAGAGCCAGCGGATCCTCGGCAATAGACGCGCAACTCTGGGAACTCATGGGCGACGGAGTGGCATGCGTGAGAGTGAGAGGCTGTGCGAGAGGAAGGGGTGAGCCTTGTACTGACGCCTGCTACTTCCAAGAGACACATCACCACGCGGTCAAAACGGATTCGCGGGTGCACTAGATAGTCCCAGGGGAGTCGGCGAGTAGGCGCGCACCTCCTGCCAAATCACGGGCGCCGGTGTGGCACGCCTGCGAGTGAGAGGCTGTGCACTATGAGGCACATGTGCTAAAAAAGGCGGTGAGCCTTGTACTCACGCCTGCCACTTCCACAAAACGCATGAAAACGCCACCAAAATGAAATCCCAGGTGCACTAGACACAGGGGAGCCTCGGAAATAGAGCCGCAACTCCGAGAAATCACGGGCGACGGAGTGGCATGCGTGAGAGTGAGAGGCTGTGCAAAAGGAAGGGGTGAGCCTTGTAGTCACGCCTGCTACTTCCACCTATCACATGACCACGCGGCCAAAACGGATTTGCGGGTGCACTAGATAGTCCCAGGGGAGTCGGGGAGTAGGCGCGCACCTCCTGCCAAATCACGGGCGCCGGTGTGGCACGCCTGCGAGGGAGAGGCTGTGCACTATGAGGCACATGTGCTAAAAAAGGCGGTGAGCCTTGTACTCACGCCTGCCACTTCCACAAAACGCATGACAACGCCACCAGAATCAAATCCCAGGTGCACTAGACCCAGCGGATCCTCGGCAATAGACGCGCAACTCCGGGAACTCACGGGCGACGGAGTGGCATGCGTGAGAGTGAGACGGTGTGCAAGAGGAAGGGGTGAGCCTTGTACTCACGCCTGCTACTTCCAAGAAACACATCACCACGCGGTCAAAACGGATTCGCGGGTGCACTAGATAGTCCCAGGGGAGTCGGCGAGTAGGCGCGCACCTCCTGCCAAATCACGGGCGCCGGTGTGGCACGCCTGCGAGTGAGAGGCTGTGCACTATGAGGCACATGTGCTAAAAAAGGCGGTGAGTCTTGTACTCACGCCCGCTACTTGCACGAAACAAATGACCACGCGGCCAAAATGGATTCCCGGGTGCAGTAGATAGTCTCAGGGGAATCGGGGAGTAGGCGCGCTCCTCTTGCAAGTCACTGGCGTCGGCGTAACACGCCTGCGAGTGAGAGACTGTGCACTATGAGGCACATGTGCTAAAAAAGGCGGTGAGCCTTGTACTCACGCCTGCCACTTCCACAAAACGCATGAAAACGCCACCAAAATGAAATCCCAGGTGCACTAGACACAGGGGAGCCTCGGAAATAGAGCCGCAACTCCGAGAAATCACGGGCGACGGAGTGGCATGCGTGAGAGTGAGAGGCTGTGCAAAAGGAAGGGGTGAGCCTTGTAGTCACGCCTGCTACTTCCACCTATCACATGACCACGCGGCCAAAACGGATTCGCGGGTGCACTAGATAGTCCCAGGGGAGTCGGGGAGTAGGCGCGCACCTCCTGCCAAATCACGGGCGCCGGTGTGGCACGCCTGCGAGTGAGAGGCTGTGCACTATGAGGCACATGTGCTAAAAAAGGCGGTGAGCCTTGTACTCACGCCTGCCACTTCCACAAAACGCATGAAAACGCCACCAAAATGAAATCCCAGATGCACTAGACACAGGGGAGCCTCGGAAATAGAGCCGCAACTCCGAGAAATCACGGGCGACGGAGTGGCATGCGTGAGAGTGAGAGGCTGTGCAAAAGGAAGGGGTGAGCCTTGTAGTCACGCCTGCTACTTCCACCTATCACATGACCACGCGGCCAAAATGGATTCGCGGGTGCACTAGATAGTCCCAGGGGAGTCGGGGAGTAGGCGTGCACCTCCTGCCAAATCACGGGCGCCGGTGTGGCACGCCTGCGAGGGAGAGGCTGTGCACTATGAGGCACATGTGCTAAAAAAGGCGGTGAGTCTTGTACTCACGCCCGCTACTTGCACGAAACAAATGACCACGCGGCCAAAATGGATTCCCCGGTGCAGTAGATAGTCTCAGGGGAATCGGGGAGTAGGCGCGCTCCTCCTGCAAGTCACTGGCGTCGGCGTGACACGCCTGCGAGTGAGAGACTGTGCACTAAGAGGCACGTGTGCTAAAGAAGGCGGTGAGCCTTGTATGACAACGCATGCCACTTCCACGAAACGCATGACAACGCGGACAAAACGGATTCCCGGGTGCAGTAGATAGTCCCAGGGGAGTTGGAGAGTAGTCGGGCACCTCCTGCCAAATCACGGCAGCCGTAGTGGCACGCCTGCGAGTGAGAGGCTGTGCACTGTGAGGCACATGTGCTAAAGAAGGCGGTGAGCCTTGTACTCACGCCTGCCACTTCCACGAAACGCATGACAACGCCACCAGAATCAAATCCCAGGTGCACTAGAGCCAGCGGATCCCCGGCAATAGACGCGCAACTCTGGGAACTCACGGGCGACGGAGTGGCATGCGTGAGAGTGAGAGGCTGTGCGAGAGGAAGGGGTGAGCCTTGTACTGACGCCTGCTACTTCCAAGAGACACATCACCACGCGGTCAAAACGAATTCGCGGGTGCACTAGATAGTCCCAGGGGAGTCGGCGAGTAGGCGCGCACCTCCTGCCAAATCACGGGCGCCGGTGTGGCACGCCTGCGAGTGAGAGGCTGTGCACTATGAGGCACATGTGCTAAAAAAAGCGGTGAGCCTTGTACTCACGCCTGCCACTTCCACAAAACGCATGAAAACGCCACCAAAATGAAATCCCAGGTGCACTAGACACAGGGGAGCCTCGGAAATAGAGCCGCAACTCCGAGAAATCACGGGCGACGGAGTGGCATGCGTGAGAGTGAGAGGCTGTGCAAAAGGAAGGGGTGAGCCTTGTAGTCACGCCTGCTACTTCCACCTATCACATGACCACGCGGCCAAAACGGATTCGCGGGTGCACTAGATAGTCCCAGGGGAGTCGGGGAGTAGGCGCGCACCTCCTGCCAAATCACGGGCGCCGGTGTGGCACGCCTGCGAGGGAGAGGCTGTGCACTATGAGGCACATGTGCTAAAAAAGGCGGTGAGCCTTGTACTCACGCCTGCCACTTCCACAAAACGCATGACAACGCCACCAGAATCAAATCCCAGGTGCACTAGACCCAGCGGATCCTCGGCAATAGACGCGCAACTCCGGGAACTCACGGGCGACGGAGTGGCATGCGTGAGAGTGAGACGGTGTGCAAGAGGAAGGGGTGAGCCTTGTACTCACGCCTGCTACTTCCAAGAAACACATCACCACGCGGTCAAAACGGATTCGCGGGTGCACTAGATAGTCCCAGGGGAGTCGGCGAGTAGGCGCGCACCTCCTGCCAAATCACGGGCGCCGGTGTGGCACGCCTGCGAGTGAGAGGCTGTGCACTATGAGGCACATGTGCTAAAAAAGGCGGTGAGTCTTGTACTCACGCCCGCTACTTGCACGAAACAAATGACCACGCGGCCAAAATGGATTCCCGGGTGCAGTAGATAGTCTCAGGGGAATCGGGGAGTAGGCGCGCTCCTCCTGCAAGTCACTGGCGTCGGCGTAACACGCCTGCGAGTGAGAGACTGTGCACTATGAGGCACATGTGCTAAAAAAGGCGGTGAGCCTTGTACTCACGCCTGCCACTTCCACAAAACGCATGAAAACGCCACCAAAATGAAATCCCAGGTGCACTAGACACAGGGGAGCCTCGGAAATAGAGCCGCAACTCCGAGAAATCACGGGCGACGGAGTGGCATGCGTGAGAGTGAGAGGCTGTGCAAAAGGAAGGGGTGAGCCTTGTAGTCACGCCTGCTACTTCCACCTATCACATGACCACGCGGCCAAAACGGATTCGCGGGTGCACTAGATAGTCCCAGGGGAGTCGGGGAGTAGGCGCGCACCTCCTGCCAAATCACGGGCGCCGGTGTGGCACGCCTGCGAGTGAGAGGCTGTGCACTATGAGGCACATGTGCTAAAAAAGGCGGTGAGCCTTGTACTCACGCCTGCCACTTCCACAAAACGCATGAAAACGCCACCAAAATGAAATCCCAGATGCACTAGACACAGGGGAGCCTCGGAAATAGAGCCGCAACTCCGAGAAATCACGGGCGACGGAGTGGCATGCGTGAGAGTGAGAGGCTGTGCAAAAGGAAGGGGTGAGCCTTGTAGTCACGCCTGCTACTTCCACCTATCACATGACCACGCGGCCAAAATGGATTCGCGGGTGCACTAGATAGTCCCAGGGGAGTCGGGGAGTAGGCGTGCACCTCCTGCCAAATCACGGGCGCCGGTGTGGCACGCCTGCGAGGGAGAGGCTGTGCACTATGAGGCACATGTGCTAAAAAAGGCGGTGAGTCTTGTACTCACGCCCGCTACTTGCACGAAACAAATGACCACGCGGCCAAAATGGATTCCCGGGTGCAGTAGATAGTCTCAGGGGAATCGGGGAGTAGGCGCGCTCCTCCTGCAAGTCACTGGCGTCGGCGTGACACGCCTGCGAGTGAGAGACTGTGCACTAAGAGGCACGTGTGCTAAAGAAGGCGGTGAGCCTTGTATGACAACGCATGCCACTTCCACGAAACGCATGACAACGCGGACAAAACGGATTCCCGGGTGCAGTAGATAGTCCCAGGGGAGTTGGAGAGTAGTCGGGCACCTCCTGCCAAATCACGGCAGCCGTAGTGGCACGCCTGCGAGTGAGAGGCTGTGCACTGTGAGGCACATGTGCTAAAGAAGGCGGTGAGCCTTGTACTCACGCCTGCCACTTCCACGAAACGCATGACAACGCCACCAGAATCAAATCCCAGGTGCACTAGAGCCAGCGGATCCTCGGCAATAGACGCGCAACTCTGGGAACTCACGGGCGACGGATTGGCATGCGTGAGAGTGAGAGGCTGTGCGAGAGGAAGGGGTGAGCCTTGTACTGACGCCTGCTACTTCCAAGAGACACATCACCACGCGGTCAAAACGGATTCGCGGGTGCACTAGATAGTCCCAGGGGAGTCGGCGAGTAGGCGCGCACCTCCTGCCAAATCACGGGCGCCGGTGTGGCACGCCTGCGAGTGAGAGGCTGTGCACTATGAGGCACATGTGCTAAAAAAGGCGGTGAGCCTTGTACTCACGCCTGCCACTTCCACAAAACGCATGAAAACGCCACCAAAATAAAATCCCAGGTGCACTAGACACAGGGGAGCCTCGGAAATAGAGCCGCAACTCCGAGAAATCACGGGCGACGGAGTGGCATGCGTGAGAGTGAGAGGCTGTGCAAAAGGAAGGGGTGAGCCTTGTAGTCACGCCTGCTACTTCCACCTATCACATGACCACGCGGCCAAAACGGATTCGCGGGTGCACTAGATAGTCCCAGGGGAGTCGGGGAGTAGGCGCGCACCTCCTGCCAAATCACGGGCGCCGGTGTGGCACGCCTGCGAGGGAGAGGCTGTGCACTATGAGGCACATGTGCTAAAAAAGGCGGTGAGCCTTGTACTCACGCCTGCCACTTCCACAAAACGCATGACAACGCCACCAGAATCAAATCCCAGGTGCACTAGACCCAGCGGATCCTCGGCAATAGACGCGCAACTCCGGGAACTCACGGGCGACGGAGTGGCATGCGTGAGAGTGAGACGGTGTGCAAGAGGAAGGGGTGAGCCTTGTACTCACGCCTGCTACTTCCAAGAAACACATCACCACGCGGTCAAAACGGATTCGCGGGTGCACTAGATAGTCCCAGGGGAGTCGGCGAGTAGGCGCGCACCTCCTGCCAAATCACGGGCGCCGGTGTGGCACGCCTGCGAGTGAGAGGCTGTGCACTATGAGGCACATGTGCTAAAAAAGGCGGTGAGTCTTGTACTCACGCCCGCTACTTGCACGAAACAAATGACCACGCGGCCAAAATGGATTCCCGGGTGCAGTAGATAGTCTCAGGGGAATCGGGGAGTAGGCGCGCTCCTCCTGCAAGTCACTGGCGTCGGCGTAACACGCCTGCGAGTGAGAGACTGTGCACTATGAGGCACATGTGCTAAAAAAGGCGGTGAGCCTTGTACTCACGCCTGCCACTTCCACAAAACGCATGAAAACGCCACCAAAATAAAATCCCAGGTGCACTAGACACAGGGGAGCCTCGGAAATAGAGCCGCAACTCCGAGAAATCACGGGCGACGGAGTGGCATGCGTGAGAGTGAGAGGCTGTGCAAAAGGAAGGGGTGAGCCTTGTAGTCACGCCTGCTACTTCCACCTATCACATGACCACGCGGCCAAAACGGATTCGCGGGTGCACTAGATAGTCCCAGGGGAGTCGGGGAGTAGGCGCGCACCTCCTGCCAAATCACGGGCGCCGGTGTGGCACGCCTGCGAGTGAGAGGCTGTGCACTATGAGGCACATGTGCTAAAAAAGGCGGTGAGCCTTGTACTCACGCCTGCCACTTCCACAAAACGCATGAAAACGCAACCAAAATGAAATCCCAGATGCACTAGACACAGGGGAGCCTCGGAAATAGAGCCGCAACTCCGAGAAATCACGGGCGACGGAGTGGCATGCGTGAGAGTGAGAGGCTGTGCAAAAGGAAGGGGTGAGCCTTGTAGTCACGCCTGCTACTTCCACCTATCACATGACCACGCGGCCAAAATGGATTCGCGGGTGCACTAGATAGTCCCAGGGGAGTCGGGGAGTAGGCGTGCACCTCCTGCCAAATCACGGGCGCCGGTGTGGCACGCCTGCGAGGGAGAGGCTGTGCACTATGAGGCACATGTGCTAAAAAAGGCGGTGAGTCTTGTACTCACGCCCGCTACTTGCACGAAACAAATGACCACGCGGCCAAAATGGATTCCCGGGTGCAGTAGATAGTCTCAGGGGAATCGGGGAGTAGGCGCGCTCCTCCTGCAAGTCACTGGCGTCGGCGTGACACGCCTGCGAGTGAGAGACTGTGCACTAAGAGGCACGTGTGCTAAAGAAGGCGGTGAGCCTTGTATGACAACGCATGCCACTTCCACGAAACGCATGACAACGCGGACAAAACGGATTCCCGGGTGCAGTAGATAGTCCCAGGGGAGTTGGAGAGTAGTCGGGCACCTCCTGCCAAATCACGGCAGCCGTAGTGGCACGCCTGCGAGTGAGAGGCTGTGCACTGTGAGGCACATGTGCTAAAGAAGGCGGTGAGCCTTGTACTCACGCCTGCCACTTCCACGAAACGCATGACAACGCCACCAGAATCAAATCCCAGGTGCACTAGAGCCAGCGGATCCTCGGCAATAGACGCGCAACTCTGGGAACTCACGGGCGACGGAGTGGCATGCGTGAGAGTGAGAGGCTGTGCGAGAGGAAGGGGTGAGCCTTGTACTGACGCCTGCTACTTCCAAGAGACACATCACCACGCGGTCAAAACGGATTCGCGGGTGCACTAGATAGTCCCAGGGGAGTCGGCGAGTAGGCGCGCACCTCCTGCCAAATCACGGGCGCCGGTGTGGCACGCCTGCGAGTGAGAGGCTGTGCACTATGAGGCACATGTGCTAAAAAAGGCGGTGAGCCTTGTACTCACGCCTGCCACTTCCACAAAACGCATGAAAACGCCACCAAAATGAAATCCCAGGTGCACTAGACACAGGGGAGCCTCGGAAATAGAGCCGCAACTCCGAGAAATCACGGGCGACGGAGTGGCATGCGTGAGAGTGAGAGGCTGTGCAAAAGGAAGGGGTGAGCCTTGTAGTCACGCCTGCTACTTCCACCTATCACATGACCACGCGGCCAAAACGGATTCGCGGGTGCACTAGATAGTCCCAGGGGAGTCGGGGAGTAGGCGCGCACCTCCTGCCAAATCACGGGCGCCGGTGTGGCACGCCTGCGAGGGAGAGGCTGTGCACTATGAGGCACATGTGCTAAAAAAGGCGGTGAGCCTTGTACTCACGCCTGCCACTTCCACAAAACGCATGACAACGCCACCAGAATCAAATCCCAGGTGCACTAGACCCAGCGGATCCTCGGCAATAGACGCGCAACTCCGGGAACTCACGGGCGACGGAGTGGCATGCGTGAGAGTGAGACGGTGTGCAAGAGGAAGGGGTGAGCCTTGTACTCACGCCTGCTACTTCCAAGAAACACATCACCACGCGGTCAAAACGGATTCGCGGGTGCACTAGATAGTCCCAGGGGAGTCGGCGAGTAGGCGCGCACCTCCTGCCAAATCACGGGTGCCGGTGTGGCACGCCTGCGAGTGAGAGGCTGTGCACTATGAGGCACATGTGCTAAAAAAGGCGGTGAGTCTTGTACTCACGCCCGCTACTTGCACGAAACAAATGACCACGCGGCCAAAATGGATTCCCGGGTGCAGTAGATAGTCTCAGGGGAATCGGGGAGTAGGCGCGCTCCTCCTGCAAGTCACTGGCGTCGGCGTAACACGCCTGCGAGTGAGAGACTGTGCACTATGAGGCACATGTGCTAAAAAAGGCGGTGAGCCTTGTACTCACGCCTGCCACTTCCACAAAACGCATGAAAACGCCACCAAAATGAAATCCCAGGTGCACTAGACACAGGGGAGCCTCGGAAATAGAGCCGCAACTCCGAGAAATCACGGGCGACGGAGTGGCATGAGTGAGAGTGAGAGGCTGTGCAAAAGGAAGGGGTGAGCCTTGTAGTCACGCCTGCTACTTCCACCTATCACATGACCACGCGGCCAAAACGGATTCGCGGGTGCACTAGATAGTCCCAGGGGAGTCGGGGAGTAGGCGCGCACCTCCTGCCAAATCACGGGCGCCGGTGTGGCACGCCTGCGAGTGAGAGGCTGTGCACTATGAGGCACATGTGCTAAAAAAGGCGGTGAGCCTTGTACTCACGCCTGCCACTTCCACAAAACGCATGAAAACGCCACCAAAATGAAATCCCAGATGCACTAGACACAGGGGAGCCTCGGAAATAGAGCCGCAACTCCGAGAAATCACGGGCGACGGAGTGGCATGCGTGAGAGTGAGAGGCTGTGCAAAAGGAAGGGGTGAGCCTTGTAGTCACGCCTGCTACTTCCACCTATCACATGACCACGCGGCCAAAATGGATTCGCGGGTGCACTAGATAGTCCCAGGGGAGTCGGGGAGTAGGCGTGCACCTCCTGCCAAATCACGGGCGCCGGTGTGGCACGCCTGCGAGGGAGAGGCTGTGCACTATGAGGCACATGTGCTAAAAAAGGCGGTGAGTCTTGTACTCACGCCCGCTACTTGCACGAAACAAATGACCACGCGGCCAAAATGGATTCCCGGGTGCAGTAGATAGTCTCAGGGGAATCGGGGAGTAGGCGCGCTCCTCCTGCAAGTCACTGGCGTCGGCGTGACACGCCTGCGAGTGAGAGACTGTGCACTAAGAGGCACGTGTGCTAAAGAAGGCGGTGAGCCTTGTATGACAACGCATGCCACTTCCACGAAACGCATGACAACGCGGACAAAACGGATTCCCGGGTGCAGTAGATAGTCCCAGGGGAGTTGGAGAGTAGTCGGGCACCTCCTGCCAAATCACGGCAGCCGTAGTGGCACGCCTGCGAGTGAGAGGCTGTGCACTGTGAAGCACATGTGCTAAAGAAGGCGGTGAGCCTTGTACTCACGCCTGCCACTTCCACGAAACGCATGACAACGCCACCAGAATCAAATCCCAGGTGCACTAGAGCCAGCGGATCCTCGGCAATAGACGCGCAACTCTGGGAACTCACGGGCGACGGAGTGGCATGCGTGAGAGTGAGAGGCTGTGCGAGAGGAAGGGGTGAGCCTTGTACTGACGCCTGCTACTTCCAAGAGACACATCACCACGCGGTCAAAACGGATTCGCGGGTGCACTAGATAGTCCCAGGGGAGTCGGCGAGTAGGCGCGCACCTCCTGCCAAATCACGGGCGCCGGTGTGGCACGCCTGCGAGTGAGAGGCTGTGCACTATGAGGCACATGTGCTAAAAAAGGCGGTGAGCCTTGTACTCACGCCTGCCACTTCCACAAAACGCATGAAAACGCCACCAAAATGAAATCCCAGGTGCACTAGACACAGGGGAGCCTCGGAAATAGAGCCGCAACTCCGAGAAATCACGGGCGACGGAGTGGCATGCGTGAGAGTGAGAGGCTGTGCAAAAGGAAGGGGTGAGCCTTGTAGTCACGCCTGCTACTTCCACCTATCACATGACCACGCGGCCAAAACGGATTCGCGGGTGCACTAGATAGTCCCAGGGGAGTCGGGGAGTAGGCGCGCACCTCCTGCCAAATCACGGGCGCCGGTGTGGCACGCCTGCGAGGGAGAGGCTGTGCACTATGAGGCACATGTGCTAAAAAAGGCGGTGAGCCTTGTACTCACGCCTGCCACTTCCACAAAACGCATGACAACGCCACCAGAATCAAATCCCAGGTGCACTAGACCCAGCGGATCCTCGGCAATAGACGCGCAACTCCGGGAACTCACGGGCGACGGAGTGGCATGCGTGAGAGTGAGACGGTGTGCAAGAGGAAGGGGTGAGCCTTGTACTCACGCCTGCTACTTCCAAGAAACACATCACCACGCGGTCAAAACGGATTCGCGGGTGCACTAGATAGTCCCAGGGGAGTCGGCGAGTAGGCGCGCACCTCCTGCCAAATCACGGGCGCCGGTGTGGCACGCCTGCGAGTGAGAGGCTGTGCACTATGAGGCACATGTGCTAAAAAAGGCGGTGAGTCTTGTACTCACGCCCGCTACTTGCACGAAACAAATGACCACGCGGCCAAAATGGATTCCCGGGTGCAGTAGATAGTCTCAGGGGAATCGGGGAGTAGGCGCGCTCCTCCTGCAAGTCACTGGCGTCGGCGTAACACGCCTGCGAGTGAGAGACTGTGCACTATGAGGCACATGTGCTAAAAAAGGCGGTGAGCCTTGTACTCACGCCTGCCACTTCCACAAAACGCATGAAAACGCCACCAAAATGAAATCCCAGGTGCACTAGACACAGGGGAGCCTCGGAAATAGAGCCGCAACTCCGAGAAATCACGGGCGACGGAGTGGCATGCGTGAGAGTGAGAGGCTGTGCAAAAGGAAGGGGTGAGCCTTGTAGTCACGCCTGCTACTTCCACCTATCACATGACCACGCGGCCAAAACGGATTCGCGGGTGCACTAGATAGTCCCAGGGGAGTCGGGGAGTAGGCGCGCACCTCCTGCCAAATCACTGGCGCCGGTGTGGCACGCCTGCGAGTGAGAGGCTGTGCACTATGAGGCACATGTGCTAAAAAAGGCGGTGAGCCTTGTACTCACGCCTGCCACTTCCACAAAACGCATGAAAACGCCACCAAAATGAAATCCCAGATGCACTAGACACAGGGGAGCCTCGGAAATAGAGCCGCAACTCCGAGAAATCACGGGCGACGGAGTGGCATGCGTGAGAGTGAGAGGCTGTGCAAAAGGAAGGGGTGAGCCTTGTAGTCACGCCTGCTACTTCCACCTATCACATGACCACGCGGCCAAAATGGATTCGCGGGTGCACTAGATAGTCCCAGGGGAGTCGGGGAGTAGGCGTGCACCTCCTGCCAAATCACGGGCGCCGGTGTGGCACGCCTGCGAGGGAGAGGCTGTGCACTATGAGGCACATGTGCTAAAAAAGGCGGTGAGTCTTGTACTCACGCCCGCTACTTGCACGAAACAAATGACCACGCGGCCAAAATGGATTCCCGGGTGCAGTAGATAGTCTCAGGGGAATCGGGGAGTAGGCGCGCTCCTCCTGCAAGTCACTGGCGTCGGCGTGACACGCCTGCGAGTGAGAGACTGTGCACTAAGAGGCACGTGTGCTAAAGAAGGCGGTGAGCCTTGTATGACAACGCATGCCACTTCCACGAAACGCATGACAACGCGGACAAAACGGATTCCCGGGTGCAGTAGATAGTCCCAGGGGAGTTGGAGAGTAGTCGGGCACCTCCTGCCAAATCACGGCAGCCGTAGTGGCACGCCTGCGAGTGAGAGGCTGTGCACTGTGAGGCACATGTGCTAAAGAAGGCTGTGAGCCTTGTACTCACGCCTGCCACTTCCACGAAACGCATGACAACGCCACCAGAATCAAATCCCAGGTGCACTAGAGCCAGCGGATCCTCGGCAATAGACGCGCAACTCTGGGAACTCACGGGCGACGGAGTGGCATGCGTGAGAGTGAGAGGCTGTGCGAGAGGAAGGGGTGAGCCTTGTACTGACGCCTGCTACTTCCAAGAGACACATCACCACGCGGTCAAAACGGATTCGCGGGTGCACTAGATAGTCCCAGGGGAGTCGGCGAGTAGGCGCGCACCTCCTGCCAAATCACGGGCGCCGGTGTGGCACGCCTGCGAGTGAGAGGCTGTGCACTATGAGGCACATGTGCTAAAAAAGGCGGTGAGCCTTGTACTCACGCCTGCCACTTCCACAAAACGCATGAAAACGCCACCAAAATGAAATCCCAGGTGCACTAGACACAGGGGAGCCTCGGAAATAGAGCCGCAACTCCGAGAAATCACGGGCGACGGAGTGGCATGCGTGAGAGTGAGAGGCTGTGCAAAAGGAAGGGGTGAGCCTTGTAGTCACGCCTGCTACTTCCACCTATCACATGACCACGCGGCCAAAACGGATTCGCGGGTGCACTAGATAGTCCCAGGGGAGTCGGGGAGTAGGCGCGCACCTCCTGCCAAATCACGGGCGCCGGTGTGGCACGCCTGCGAGGGAGAGGCTGTGCACTATGAGGCACATGTGCTAAAAAAGGCGGTGAGCCTTGTACTCACGCCTGCCACTTCCACAAAACGCATGACAACGCCACCAGAATCAAATCCCAGGTGCACTAGACCCAGCGGATCCTCGGCAATAGACGCGCAACTCCGGGAACTCACGGGCGACGGAGTGGCATGCGTGAGAGTGAGACGGTGTGCAAGAGGAAGGGGTGAGCCTTGTACTCACGCCTGCTACTTCCAAGAAACACATCACCACGCGGTCAAAACGGATTCGCGGGTGCACTAGATAGTCCCAGGGGAGTCGGCGAGTAGGCGCGCACCTCCTGCCAAATCACGGGCGCCGGTGTGGCACGCCTGCGAGTGAGAGGCTGTGCACTATGAGGCACATGTGCTAAAAAAGGCGGTGAGTCTTGTACTCACGCCCGCTACTTGCACGAAACAAATGACCACGCGGCCAAAATGGATTCCCGGGTGCAGTAGATAGTCTCAGGGGAATCGGGGAGTAGGCGCGCTCCTCCTGCAAGTCACTGGCGTCGGCGTAACACGCCTGCGAGTGAGAGACTGTGCACTATGAGGCACATGTGCTAAAAAAGGCGGTGAGCCTTGTACTCACGCCTGCCACTTCCACAAAACGCATGAAAACGCCACCAAAATGAAATCCCAGGTGCACTAGACACAGGGGAGCCTCGGAAATAGAGCCGCAACTCCGAGAAATCACGGGCGACGGAGTGGCATGCGTGAGAGTGAGAGGCTGTGCAAAAGGAAGGGGTGAGCCTTGTAGTCACGCCTGCTACTTCCACCTATCACATGACCACGCGGCCAAAACGGATTCGCGGGTGCACTAGATAGTCCCAGGGGAGTCGGGGAGTAGGCGCGCACCTCCTGCCAAATCACTGGCGCCGGTGTGGCACGCCTGCGAGTGAGAGGCTGTGCACTATGAGGCACATGTGCTAAAAAAGGCGGTGAGCCTTGTACTCACGCCTGCCACTTCCACAAAACGCATGAAAACGCCACCAAAATGAAATCCCAGATGCACTAGACACAGGGGAGCCTCGGAAATAGAGCCGCAACTCCGAGAAATCACGGGCGACGGAGTGGCATGCGTGAGAGTGAGAGGCTGTGCAAAAGGAAGGGGTGAGCCTTGTAGTCACGCCTGCTACTTCCACCTATCACATGACCACGCGGCCAAAATGGATTCGCGGGTGCACTAGATAGTCCCAGGGGAGTCGGGGAGTAGGCGTGCACCTCCTGCCAAATCACGGGCGCCGGTGTGGCACGCCTGCGAGGGAGAGGCTGTGCACTATGAGGCACATGTGCTAAAAAAGGCGGTGAGTCTTGTACTCACGCCCGCTACTTGCACGAAACAAATGACCACGCGGCCAAAATGGATTCCCGGGTGCAGTAGATAGTCTCAGGGGAATCGGGGAGTAGGCGCGCTCCTCCTGCAAGTCACTGGCGTCGGCGTGACACGCCTGCGAGTGAGAGACTGTGCACTAAGAGGCACGTGTGCTAAAGAAGGCGGTGAGCCTTGTATGACAACGCATGCCACTTCCACGAAACGCATGACAACGCGGACAAAACGGATTCCCGGGTGCAGTAGATAGTCCCAGGGGAGTTGGAGAGTAGTCGGGCACCTCCTGCCAAATCACGGCAGCCGTAGTGGCACGCCTGCGAGTGAGAGGCTGTGCACTGTGAGGCACATGTGCTAAAGAAGGCTGTGAGCCTTGTACTCACGCCTGCCACTTCCACGAAACGCATGACAACGCCACCAGAATCAAATCCCAGGTGCACTAGAGCCAGCGGATCCTCGGCAATAGACGCGCAACTCTGGGAACTCACGGGCGACGGAGTGGCATGCGTGAGAGTGAGAGGCTGTGCGAGAGGAAGGGGTGAGCCTTGTACTGACGCCTGCTACTTCCAAGAGACACATCACCACGCGGTCAAAACGGATTCGCGGGTGCACTAGATAGTCCCAGGGGAGTCGGCGAGTAGGCGCGCACCTCCTGCCAAATCACGGGCGCCGGTGTGGCACGCCTGCGAGTGAGAGGCTGTGCACTATGAGGCACATGTGCTAAAAAAGGCGGTGAGCCTTGTACTCACGCCTGCCACTTCCACAAAACGCATGAAAACGCCACCAAAATGAAATCCCAGGTGCACTAGACACAGGGGAGCCTCGGAAATAGAGCCGCAACTCCGAGAAATCACGGGCGACGGAGTGGCATGCGTGAGAGTGAGAGGCTGTGCAAAAGGAAGGGGTGAGCCTTGTAGTCACGCCTGCTACTTCCACCTATCACATGACCACGCGGCCAAAACGGATTCGCGGGTGCACTAGATAGTCCCAGGGGAGTCGGGGAGTAGGCGCGCACCTCCTGCCAAATCACGGGCGCCGGTGTGGCACGCCTGCGAGGGAGAGGCTGTGCACTATGAGGCACATGTGCTAAAAAAGGCGGTGAGCCTTGTACTCACGCCTGCCACTTCCACAAAACGCATGACAACGCCACCAGAATCAAATCCCAGGTGCACTAGACCCAGCGGATCCTCGGCAATAGACGCGCAACTCCGGGAACTCACGGGCGACGGAGTGGCATGCGTGAGAGTGAGACGGTGTGCAAGAGGAAGGGGTGAGCCTTGTACTCACGCCTGCTACTTCCAAGAAACACATCACCACGCGGTCAAAACGGATTCGCGGGTGCACTAGATAGTCCCAGGGGAGTCGGCGAGTAGGCGCGCACCTCCTGCCAAATCACGGGCGCCGGTGTGGCACGCCTGCGAGTGAGAGGCTGTGCACTATGAGGCACATGTGCTAAAAAAGGCGGTGAGTCTTGTACTCACGCCCGCTACTTGCACGAAACAAATGACCACGCGGCCAAAATGGATTCCCGGGTGCAGTAGATAGTCTCAGGGGAATCGGGGAGTAGGCGCGCTCCTCCTGCAAGTCACTGGCGTCGGCGTAACACGCCTGCGAGTGAGAGACTGTGCACTATGAGGCACATGTGCTAAAAAAGGCGGTGAGCCTTGTACTCACGCCTGCCACTTCCACAAAACGCATGAAAACGCCACCAAAATGAAATCCCAGGTGCACTAGACACAGGGGAGCCTCGGAAATAGAGCCGCAACTCCGAGAAATCACGGGCGACGGAGTGGCATGCGTGAGAGTGAGAGGCTGTGCAAAAGGAAGGGGTGAGCCTTGTAGTCACGCCTGCTACTTCCACCTATCACATGACCACGCGGCCAAAACGGATTCGCGGGTGCACTAGATAGTCCCAGGGGAGTCGGGGAGTAGGCGCGCACCTCCTGCCAAATCACGGGCGCCGGTGTGGCACGCCTGCGAGTAAGAGGCTGTGCACTATGAGGCACATGTGCTAAAAAAGGCGGTGAGCCTTGTACTCACGCCTGCCACTTCCACAAAACGCATGAAAACGCCACCAAAATGAAATCCCAGATGCACTAGACACAGGGGAGCCTCGGAAATAGAGCCGCAACTCCGAGAAATCACGGGCGACGGAGTGGCATGCGTGAGAGTGAGAGGCTGTGCAAAAGGAAGGGGTGAGCCTTGTAGTCACGCCTGCTACTTCCACCTATCACATGACCACGCGGCCAAAATGGATTCGCGGGTGCACTAGATAGTCCCAGGGGAGTCGGGGAGTAGGCGTGCACCTCCTGCCAAATCACGGGCGCCGGTGTGGCACGCCTGCGAGGGAGAGGCTGTGCACTATGAGGCACATGTGCTAAAAAAGGCGGTGAGTCTTGTACTCACGCCCGCTACTTGCACGAAACAAATGACCACGCGGCCAAAATGGATTCCCGGGTGCAGTAGATAGTCTCAGGGGAATCGGGGAGTAGGCGCGCTCCTCCTGCAAGTCACTGGCGTCGGCGTGACACGCCTGCGAGTGAGAGACTGTGCACTAAGAGGCACGTGTGCTAAAGAAGGCGGTGAGCCTTGTATGACAACGCATGCCACTTCCACGAAACGCATGACAACGCGGACAAAACGGATTCCCGGGTGCAGTAGATAGTCCCAGGGGAGTTGGAGAGTAGTCGGGCACCTCCTGCCAAATCACGGCAGCCGTAGTGGCACGCCTGCGAGTGAGAGGCTGTGCACTGTGAGGCACATGTGCTAAAGAAGGCTGTGAGCCTTGTACTCACGCCTGCCACTTCCACGAAACGCATGACAACGCCACCAGAATCAAATCCCAGGTGCACTAGAGACAGCGGATCCTCGGCAATAGACGCGCAACTCTGGGAACTCACGGGCGACGGAGTGGCATGCGTGAGAGTGAGAGGCTGTGCGAGAGGAAGGGGTGAGCCTTGTACTGACGCCTGCTACTTCCAAGAGACACATCACCACGCAGTCAAAACGGATTTGCGGGTGCACTAGATAGTCCCAGGGGAGTCGGCGAGTAGGCGCGCACCTCCTGCCAAATCACGGGCGCCGGTGTGGCACGCCTGCGAGTGAGAGGCTGTGCACTATGAGGCACATGTGCTAAAAAAGGCGGTGAGCCTTGTACTCACGCCTGCCACTTCCACAAAACGCATGAAAACGCCACCAAAATGAAATCCCAGGTGCACTAGACACAGGGGAGCCTCGGAAATAGAGCCGCAACTCCGAGAAATCACGGGCGACGGAGTGGCATGCGTGAGAGTGAGAGGCTGTGCAAAAGGAAGGGGTGAGCCTTGTAGTCACGCCTGCTACTTCCACCTATCACATGACCACGCGGCCAAAACGGATTCGCTGGTGCACTAGATAGTCCCAGGGGAGTCGGGGAGTAGGCGCGCACCTCCTGCCAAATCACGGACGCCGGTGTGGCACGCCTGCGAGGGAGAGGCTGTGCACTATGAGGCACATGTGCTAAAAAAGGCGGTGAGCCTTGTACTCACGCCTGCCACTTCCACAAAACGCATGACAACGCCACCAGAATCAAATCCCAGGTGCACTAGACCCAGCGGATCCTCGGCAATAGACGCGCAACTCCGGGAACTCACGGGCGACGGAGTGGCATGCGTGAGAGTGAGACGGTGTGCAAGAGGAAGGGGTGGGCCTTGTACTCACGCCTGCTACTTCCAAGAAACACATCACCACGCGGTCAAAACGGATTCGCGGGTGCACTAGATGGTCCCAGGGGAGTCGGCGAGTAGGCGCGCACCTCCTGCCAAATCACGGGCGCCGGTGTGGCACGCCTGCGAGTGAGAGGCTGTGCACTATGAGGCACATGTGCTAAAAAAGGCGGTGAGTCTTGTACTCACGCCCGCTACTTGCACGAAACAAATGACCACGCGGCCAAAATGGATTCCCGGGTGCAGTAGATAGTCTCAGGGGAATCGGGGAGTAGGCGCGCTCCTCCTGCAAGTCACTGGCGTCGGCGTAACACGCCTGCGAGTGAGAGACTGTGCACTATGAGGCACATGTGCTAAAAAAGGCGGTGAGCCTTGTACTCACGCCTGCCACTTCCACAAAACGCATGAAAACGCCACCAAAATGAAATCCCAGGTGCACTAGACACAGGGGAGCCTCGGAAATAGAGCCGCAACTCCGAGAAATCACGGGCGACGGAGTGGCATGCGTGAGAGTGAGAGGCTGTGCAAAAGGAAGGGGTGAGCCTTGTAGTCACGCCTGCTACTTCCACCTATCACATGACCACGCGGCCAAAACGGATTCGCGGGTGCACTAGATAGTCCCAGGGGAGTCGGGGAGTAGGCGCGCACCTCCTGCCAAATCACGGGCGCCGGTGTGGCACGCCTGCGAGTGAGAGGCTGTGCACTATGAGGCACATGTGCTAAAAAAGGCGGTGAGCCTTGTACTCACGCCTGCCACTTCCACAAAACGCATGAAAACGCCACCAAAATGAAATCCCAGATGCACTAGACACAGGGGAGCCTCGGAAATAGAGCCGCAACTCCGAGAAATCACGGGCGACGGAGTGGCATGCGTGAGAGTGAGAGGCTGTGCAAAAGGAAGGGGTGAGCCTTGTAGTCACGCCTGCTACTTCCACCTATCACATGACCACGCGGCCAAAATGGATTCGCGGGTGCACTAGATAGTCCCAGGGGAGTCGGGGAGTAGGCGTGCACCTCCTGCCAAATCACGGGCGCCGGTGTGGCACGCCTGCGAGGGAGAGGCTGTGCACTATGAGGCACATGTGCTAAAAAAGGCGGTGAGTCTTGTACTCACGCCCGCTACTTGCACGAAACAAATGACCACGCGGCCAAAATGGATTCCCGGGTGCAGTAGATAGTCTCAGGGGAATCGGGGAGTAGGCGCGCTCCTCCTGCAAGTCACTGGCGTCGGCGTGACACGCCTGCGAGTGAGAGACTGTGCACTAAGAGGCACGTGTGCTAAAGAAGGCGGTGAGCCTTGTATGACAACGCATGCCACTTCCACGAAACGCATGACAACGCGGACAAAACGGATTCCCGGGTGCAGTAGATAGTCCCAGGGGAGTTGGAGAGTAGTCGGGCACCTCCTGCCAAATCACGGCAGCCGTAGTGGCACGCCTGCGAGTGAGAGGCTGTGCACTGTGAGGCACATGTGCTAAAGAAGGCGGTGAGCCTTGTACTCACGCCTGCCACTTCCACGAAACGCATGACAACGCCACCAGAATCAAATCCCAGGTGCACTAGAGCCAGCGGATCCTCGGCAATAGACGCGCAACTCTGGGAACTCACGGGCGACGGAGTGGCATGCGTGAGAGTGAGAGGCTGTGCGAGAGGAAGGGGTGAGCCTTGTACTGACGCCTGCTACTTCCAAGAGACACATCACCACGCGGTCAAAACGGATTCGCGGGTGCACTAGATAGTCCCAGGGGAGTCGGCGAGTAGGCGCGCACCTCCTGCCAAATCACGGGCGCCGGTGTGGCACGCCTGCGAGTGAGAGGCTGTGCACTATGAGGCACATGTGCTAAAAAAGGCGGTGAGCCTTGTACTCACGCCTGCCACTTCCACAAAACGCATGAAAACGCCACCAAAATGAAATGCCAGGTGCACTAGACACAGGGGAGCCTCGGAAATAGAGCCGCAACTCCGAGAAATCACGGGCGACGGAGTGGCATGCGTGAGAGTGAGAGGCTGTGCAAAAGGAAGGGGTGAGCCTTGTAGTCACGCCTGCTACTTCCACCTATCACATGACCACGCGGCCAAAACGGATTCGCGGGTGCACTAGATAGTCCCAGGGGAGTCGGGGAGTAGGCGCGCACCTCCTGCCAAATCACGGGCGCCGGTGTGGCACGCCTGCGAGGGAGAGGCTGTGCACTATGAGGCACATGTGCTAAAAAAGGCGGTGAGCCTTGTACTCACGCCTGCCACTTCCACAAAACGCATGACAACGCCACCAGAATCAAATCCCAGGTGCACTAGACCCAGCGGATCCTCGGCAATAGACGCGCAACTCCGGGAACTCACGGGCGACGGAGTGGCATGCGTGAGAGTGAGACGGTGTGCAAGAGGAAGGGGTGAGCCTTGTACTCACGCCTGCTACTTCCAAGAAACACATCACCACGCGGTCAAAACGGATTCGCGGGTGCACTAGATAGTCCCAGGGGAGTCGGCGAGTAGGCGCGCACCTCCTGCCAAATCACGGGCGCCGGTGTGGCACGCCTGCGAGTGAGAGGCTGTGCACTATGAGGCACATGTGCTAAAAAAGGCGGTGAGTCTTGTACTCACGCCCGCTACTTGCACGAAACAAATGACCACGCGGCCAAAATGGATTCCCGGGTGCAGTAGATAGTCTCAGGGGAATCGGGGAGTAGGCGCGCTCCTCCTGCAAGTCACTGGCGTCGGCGTAACACGCCTGCGAGTGAGAGACTGTGCACTATGAGGCACATGTGCTAAAAAAGGCGGTGAGCCTTGTACTCACGCCTGCCACTTCCACAAAACGCATGAAAACGCCACCAAAATGAAATCCCAGGTGCACTAGACACAGGGGAGCCTCGGAAATAGAGCCGCAACTCCGAGAAATCACGGGCGACGGAGTGGCATGCGTGAGAGTGAGAGGCTGTGCAAAAGGAAGGGGTGAGCCTTGTAGTCACGCCTGCTACTTCCACCTATCACATGACCACGCGGCCAAAACGGATTCGCGGGTGCACTAGATAGTCCCAGGGGAGTCGGGGAGTAGGCGCGCACCTCCTGCCAAATCACGGGCGCCGGTGTGGCACGCCTGCGAGTGAGAGGCTGTGCACTATGAGGCACATGTGCTAAAAAAGGCGGTGAGCCTTGTACTCACGCCTGCCACTTCCACAAAACGCATGAAAACGCCACCAAAATGAAATCCCAGATGCACTAGACACAGGGGAGCCTCGGAAATAGAGCCGCAACTCCGAGAAATCACGGGCGACGGAGTGGCATGCGTGAGAGTGAGAGGCTGTGCAAAAGGAAGGGGTGAGCCTTGTAGTCACGCCTGCTACTTCCACCTATCACATGACCACGCGGCCAAAATGGATTCGCGGGTGCACTAGATAGTCCCAGGGGAGTCGGGGAGTAGGCGTGCACCTCCTGCCAAATCACGGGCGCCGGTGTGGCACGCCTGCGAGGGAGAGGCTGTGCACTATTAGGCACATGTGCTAAAAAATGCGGTGAGTCTTGTACTCACGCCCGCTACTTGCACGAAACAAATGACCACGCGGCCAAAATGGATTCCCGGGTGCAGTAGATAGTCTCAGGGGAATCGGGGAGTAGGCGCGCTCCTCCTGCAAGTCACTGGCGTCGGCGTGACACGCCTGCGAGTGAGAGACTGTGCACTAAGAGGCACGTGTGCTAAAGAAGGCGGTGAGCCTTGTATGACAACGCATGCCACTTCCACGAAACGCATGACAACGCGGACAAAACGGATTCCCGGGTGCAGTAGATAGTCCCAGGGGAGTTGGAGAGTAGTCGGGCACCTCCTGCCAAATCACGGCAGCCGTAGTGGCACGCCTGCGAGTGAGAGGCTGTGCACTGTGAGGCACATGTGCTAAAGAAGGCGGTGAGCCTTGTACTCACGCCTGCCACTTCCACGAAACAAATGACAACGCCACCAGAATCAAATCCCAGGTGCACTAGAGCCAGCGGATCCTCGGCAATAGACGCGCAACTCTGGGAACTCACGGGCGACGGAGTGGCATGCGTGAGAGTGAGAGGCTGTGCGAGAGGAAGGGGTGAGCCTTGTACTGACGCCTGCTACTTCCAAGAGACACATCACCACGCGGTCAAAACGGATTCGCGGGTGCACTAGATAGTCCCAGGGGAGTCGGCGAGTAGGCGCGCACCTCCTGCCAAATCACGGGCGCCGGTGTGGCACGCCTGCGAGTGAGAGGCTGTGCACTATGAGGCACATGTGCTAAAAAAGGCGGTGAGCCTTGTACTCACGCCTGCCACTTCCACAAAACGCATGAAAACGCCACCAAAATGAAATCCCAGGTGCACTAGACACAGGGGAGCCTCGGAAATAGAGCCGCAACTCCGAGAAATCACGGGCGACGGAGTGGCATGCGTGAGAGTGAGAGGCTGTGCAAAAGGAAGGGGTGAGCCTTGTAGTCACGCCTGCTACTTCCACCTATCACATGACCACGCGGCCAAAACGGATTCGCGGGTGCACTAGATAGTCCCAGGGGAGTCGGGGAGTAGGCGCGCACCTCCTGCCAAATCACGGGCGCCGGTGTGGCACGCCTGCGAGGAAGAGGCTGTGCACTATGAGGCACATGTGCTAAAAAAGGCGGTGAGCCTTGTACTCACGCCTGCCACTTCCACAAAACGCATGACAACGCCACCAGAATCAAATCCCAGGTGCACTAGACCCAGCGGATCCTCGGCAATAGACGCGCAACTCCGGGAACTCACGGGCGACGGAGTGGCATGCGTGAGAGTGAGACGGTGTGCAAGAGGAAGGGGTGAGCCTTGTACTCACGCCTGCTACTTCCAAGAAACACATCACCACGCGGTCAAAACGGATTCGCGGGTGCACTAGATAGTCCCAGGGGAGTCGGCGAGTAGGCGCGCACCTCCTGCCAAATCACGGGCGCCGGTGTGGCACGCCTGCGAGTGAGAGGCTGTGCACTATGAGGCACATGTGCTAAAAAAGGCGGTGAGTCTTGTACTCACGCCCGCTACTTGCACGAAACAAATGACCACGCGGCCAAAATGGATTCCCGGGTGCAGTAGATAGTCTCAGGGGAATCGGGGAGTAGGCGCGCTCCTCCTGCAAGTCACTGGCGTCGGCGTAACACGCCTGCGAGTGAGAGACTGTGCACTATGAGGCACATGTGCTAAAAAAGGCGGTGAGCCTTGTAGTCACGCCTGCCACTTCCACAAAACGCATGAAAACGCCACCAAAATGAAATCCCAGGTGCACTAGACACAGGGGAGCCTCGGAAATAGAGCCGCAACTCCGAGAAATCACGGGCGACGGAGTGGCATGCGTGAGAGTGAGAGGCTGTGCAAAAGGAAGGGGTGAGCCTTGTAGTCACGCCTGCTACTTCCACCTATCACATGACCACGCAGCCAAAACGGATTCGCGGGTGCACTAGATAGTCCCAGGGGAGTCGGGGAGTAGGCGCGCACCTCCTGCCAAATCACGGGCGCCGGTGTGGCACGCCTGCGAGTGAGAGGCTGTGCACTATGAGGCACATGTGCTAAAAAAGGCGGTGAGCCTTGTACTCACGCCTGCCACTTCCACAAAACGCATGAAAACGCCACCAAAATGAAATCCCAGATGCACTAGACACAGGGGAGCCTCGGAAATAGAGCCGCAACTCCGAGAAATCACGGGCGACGGAGTGGCATGCGTGAGAGTGAGAGGCTGTGCAAAAGGAAGGGGTGAGCCTTGTAGTCACGCCTGCTACTTCCACCTATCACATGACCACGCGGCCAAAATGGATTCGCGGGTGCACTAGATAGTCCCAGGGGAGTCGGGGAGTAGGCGTGCACCTCCTGCCAAATCACGGGCGCCGGTGTGGCACGCCTGCGAGGGAGAGGCTGTGCACTATGAGGCACATGTGCTAAAAAAGGCGGTGAGTCTTGTACTCACGCCCGCTACTTGCACGAAACAAATGACCACGCGGCCAAAATGGATTCCCGGGTGCAGTAGATAGTCTCAGGGGAATCGGGGAGTAGGCGCGCTCCTCCTACAAGTCACTGGCGTCGGCGTGACACGCCTGCGAGTGAGAGACTGTGCACTAAGAGGCACGTGTGCTAAAGAAGGCGGTGAGCCTTGTATGACAACGCATGCCACTTCCACGAAACGCATGACAACGCGGACAAAACGGATTCCCGGGTGCAGTAGATAGTCCCAGGGGAGTTGGAGAGTAGTCGGGCACCTCCTGCCAAATCACGGCAGCCGTAGTGGCACGCCTGCGAGTGAGAGGCTGTGCACTGTGAGGCACATGTGCTAAAGAAGGCGGTGAGCCTTGTACTCACGCCTGCCACTTCCACGAAACGCATGACAACGCCACCAGAATCAAATCCCAGGTGCACTAGAGCCAGCGGATCCTCGGCAATAGACGCGCAACTCTGGGAACTCACGGGCGACGGAGTGGCATGCGTGAGAGTGAGAGGCTGTGCGAGAGGAAGGGGTGAGCCTTGTACTGACGCCTCCTACTTCCAAGAGACACATCACCACGCGGTCAAAACGGATTCGCGGGTGCACTAGATAGTCCCAGGGGAGTCGGCGAGTAGGCGCGCACCTCCTGCCAAATCACGGGCGCCGGTGTGGCACGCCTGCGAGTGAGAGGCTGTGCACTATGAGGCACATGTGCTAAAAAAGGCGGTGAGCCTTGTACTCACGCCTGCCACTTCCACAAAACGCATGAAAACGCCACCAAAATGAAATCCCAGGTGCACTAGACACAGGGGAGCCTCGGAAATAGAGCCGCAACTCCGAGAAATCACGGGCGACGGAGTGGCATGCGTGAGAGTGAGAGGCTGTGCAAAAGGAAGGGGTGAGCCTTGTAGTCACGCCTGCTACTTCCACCTATCACATGACCACGCGGCCAAAACGGATTCGCGGGTGCACTAGATAGTCCCAGGGGAGTCGGGGAGTAGGCGCGCACCTCCTGCCAAATCACGGGCGCCGGTGTGGCACGCCTGCGAGGGAGAGGCTGTGCACTATGAGGCACATGTGCTAAAAAAGGCGGTGAGCCTTGTACTCACGCCTGCCACTTCCACAAAACGCATGACAACGCCACCAGAATCAAATCCCAGGTGCACTAGACCCAGCGGATCCTCGGCAATAGACGCGCAACTCCGGGAACTCACGGGCGACGGAGTGGCATGCGTGAGAGTGAGACGGTGTGCAAGAGGAAGGGGTGAGCCTTGTACTCACGCCTGCTACTTCCAAGAAACACATCACCACGCGGTCAAAACGGATTCGCGGGTGCACTAGATAGTCCCAGGGGAGTCGGCGAGTAGGCGCGCACCTCCTGCCAAATCACGGGCGCCGGTGTGGCACGCCTGCGAGTGAGAGGCTGTGCACTATGAGGCACATGTGCTAAAAAAGGCGGTGAGTCTTGTACTCACGCCCGCTACTTGCACGAAACAAATGACCACGCGGCCAAAATGGATTCCCGGGTGCAGTAGATAGTCTCAGGGGAATCGGGGAGTAGGCGCGCTCCTCCTGCAAGTCACTGGCGTCGGCGTAACACGCCTGCGAGTGAGAGACTGTGCACTATGAGGCACATGTGCTAAAAAAGGCGGTGAGCCTTGTACTCACGCCTGCCACTTCCACAAAACGCATGAAAACGCCACCAAAATGAAATCCCAGGTGCACTAGACACAGGGGAGCCTCGGAAATAGAGCCGCAACTCCGAGAAATCACGGGCGACGGAGTGGCATGCGTGAGAGTGAGAGGCTGTGCAAAAGGAAGGGGTGAGCCTTGTAGTCACGCCTGCTACTTCCACCTATCACATGACCACGCGGCCAAAACGGATTCGCGGGTGCACTAGATAGTCCCAGGGGAGTCGGGGAGTAGGCGCGCACCTCCTGCCAAATCACGGGCGCCGGTGTGGCACGCCTGCGAGTGAGAGGCTGTGCACTATGAGGCACATGTGCTAAAAAAGGCGGTGAGCCTTGTACTCACGCCTGCCACTTCCACAAAACGCATGAAAACGCCACCAAAATGAAATCCCAGATGCACTAGACACAGGGGAGCCTCGGAAATAGAGCCGCAACTCCGAGAAATCACGGGCGACGGAGTGGCATGCGTGAGAGTGAGAGGCTGTGCAAAAGGAAGGGGTGAGCCTTGTAGTCACGCCTGCTACTTCCACCTATCACATGACCACGCGGCCAAAATGGATTCGCGGGTGCACTAGATAGTCCCAGGGGAGTCGGGGAGTAGGCGTGCACCTCCTGCCAAATCACGGGCGCCGGTGTGGCACGCCTGCGAGGGAGAGGCTGTGCACTATTAGGCACATGTGCTAAAAAATGCGGTGAGTCTTGTACTCACGCCCGCTACTTGCACGAAACAAATGACCACGCGGCCAAAATGGATTCCCGGGTGCAGTAGATAGTCTCAGGGGAATCGGGGAGTAGGCGCGCTCCTCCTGCAAGTCACTGGCGTCGGCGTGACACGCCTGCGAGTGAGAGACTGCGCACTAAGAGGCACGTGTGCTAAAGAAGGCGGTGAGCCTTGTATGACAACGCATGCCACTTCCACGAAACGCATGACAACGCGGACAAAACGGATTCCCGGGTGCAGTAGATAGTCCCAGGGGAGTTGGAGAGTAGTCGGGCACCTCCTGCCAAATCACGGCAGCCGTAGTGGCACGCCTGCGAGTGAGAGGCTGTGCACTGTGAGGCACATGTGCTAAAGAAGGCGGTGAGCCTTGTACTCACGCCTGCCACTTCCACGAAACGCATGACAACGCCACCAGAATCAAATCCCAGGTGCACTAGAGCCAGCGGATCCTCGGCAATAGACGCGCAACTCTGGGAACTCACGGGCGACGGAGTGGCATGCGTGAGAGTGAGAGGCTGTGCGAGAGGAAGGGGTGAGCCTTGTACTGACGCCTGCTACTTCCAAGAGACACATCACCACGCGGTCAAAACGGATTCGCGGGTGCACTAGATAGTCCCAGGGGAGTCGGCGAGTAGGCGCGCACCTCCTGCCAAATCACGGGCGCCGGTGTGGCACGCCTGCGAGTGAGAGGCTGTGCACTATGAGGCACATGTGCTAAAAAAGGCGGTGAGCCTTGTACTCACGCCTGCCACTTCCACAAAACGCATGAAAACGCCACCAAAATGAAATCCCAGGTGCACTAGACACAGGGGAGCCTCGGAAATAGAGCCGCAACTCCGAGAAATCACGGGCGACGGAGTGGCATGCGTGAGAGTGAGAGGCTGTGCAAAAGGAAGGGGTGAGCCTTGTAGTCACGCCTGCTACTTCCACCTATCACATGACCACGCGGCCAAAACGGATTCGCGGGTGCACTAGATAGTCCCAGGGGAGTCGGGGAGTAGGCGCGCACCTCCTGCCAAATCACGGGCGCCGGTGTGGCACGCCTGCGAGGAAGAGGCTGTGCACTATGAGGCACATGTGCTAAAAAAGGCGGTGAGCCTTGTACTCACGCCTGCCACTTCCACAAAACGCATGACAACGCCACCAGAATCAAATCCCAGGTGCACTAGACCCAGCGGATCCTCGGCAATAGACGCGCAACTCCGGGAACTCACGGGCGACGGAGTGGCATGCGTGAGAGTGAGACGGTGTGCAAGAGGAAGGGGTGAGCCTTGTACTCACGCCTGCTACTTCCAAGAAACACATCACCACGCGGTCAAAACGGATTCGCGGGTGCACTAGATAGTCCCAGGGGAGTCGGCGAGTAGGCGCGCACCTCCTGCCAAATCACGGGCGCCGGTGTGGCACGCCTGCGAGTGAGAGGCTGTGCACTATGAGGCACATGTGCTAAAAAAGGCGGTGAGTCTTGTACTCACGCCCGCTACTTGCACGAAACAAATGACCACGCGGCCAAAATGGATTCCCGGGTGCAGTAGATAGTCTCAGGGGAATCGGGGAGTAGGCGCGCTCCTCCTGCAAGTCACTGGCGTCGGCGTAACACGCCTGCGAGTGAGAGACTGTGCACTATGAGGCACATGTGCTAAAAAAGGCGGTGAGCCTTGTACTCACGCCTGCCACTTCCACAAAACGCATGAAAACGCCACCAAAATGAAATCCCAGGTGCACTAGACACAGGGGAGCCTCGGAAATAGAGCCGCAACTCCGAGAAATCACGGGCGACGGAGTGGCATGCGTGAGAGTGAGAGGCTGTGCAAAAGGAAGGGGTGAGCCTTGTAGTCACGCCTGCTACTTCCACCTATCACATGACCACGCAGCCAAAACGGATTCGCGGGTGCACTAGATAGTCCCAGGGGAGTCGGGGAGTAGGCGCGCACCTCCTGCCAAATCACGGGCGCCGGTGTGGCACGCCTGCGAGTGAGAGGCTGTGCACTATGAGGCACATGTGCTAAAAAAGGCGGTGAGCCTTGTACTCACGCCTGCCACTTCCACAAAACGCATGAAAACGCCACCAAAATGAAATCCCAGATGCACTAGACACAGGGGAGCCTCGGAAATAGAGCCGCAACTCCGAGAAATCACGGGCGACGGAGTGGCATGCGTGAGAGTGAGAGGCTGTGCAAAAGGAAGGGGTGAGCCTTGTAGTCACGCCTGCTACTTCCACCTATCACATGACCACGCGGCCAAAATGGATTCGCGGGTGCACTAGATAGTCCCAGGGGAGTCGGGGAGTAGGCGTGCACCTCCTGCCAAATCACGGGCGCCGGTGTGGCACGCCTGCGAGGGAGAGGCTGTGCACTATGAGGCACATGTGCTAAAAAAGGCGGTGAGTCTTGTACTCACGCCCGCTACTTGCACGAAACAAATGACCACGCGGCCAAAATGGATTCCCGGGTGCAGTAGATAGTCTCAGGGGAATCGGGGAGTAGGCGCGCTCCTCCTGCAAGTCACTGGCGTCGGCGTGACACGCCTGCGAGTGAGAGACTGTGCACTAAGAGGCACGTGTGCTAAAGAAGGCGGTGAGCCTTGTATGACAACGCATGCCACTTCCACGAAACGCATGACAACGCGGACAAAACGGATTCCCGGGTGCAGTAGATAGTCCCAGGGGAGTTGGAGAGTAGTCGGGCACCTCCTGCCAAATCACGGCAGCCGTAGTGGCACGCCTGCGAGTGAGAGGCTGTGCACTGTGAGGCACATGTGCTAAAGAAGGCGGTGAGCCTTGTACTCACGCCTGCCACTTCCACGAAACGCATGACAACGCCACCAGAATCAAATCCCAGGTGCACTAGAGCCAGCGGATCCTCGGCAATAGACGCGCAACTCTGGGAACTCACGGGCGACGGAGTGGCATGCGTGAGAGTGAGAGGCTGTGCGAGAGGAAGGGGTGAGCCTTGTACTGACGCCTGCTACTTCCAAGAGACACATCACCACGCGGTCAAAACGGATTCGCGGGTGCACTAGATAGTCCCAGGGGAGTCGGCGAGTAGGCGCGCACCTCCTGCCAAATCACGGGCGCCGGTGTGGCACGCCTGCGAGTGAGAGGCTGTGCACTATGAGGCACATGTGCTAAAAAAGGCGGTGAGCCTTGTACTCACGCCTGCCACTTCCACAAAACGCATGAAAACGCCACCAAAATGAAATCCCAGGTGCACTAGACACAGGGGAGCCTCGGAAATAGAGCCGCAACTCCGAGAAATCACGGGCGACGGAGTGGCATGCGTGAGAGTGAGAGGCTGTGCAAAAGGAAGGGGTGAGCCTTGTAGTCACGCCTGCTACTTCCACCTATCACATGACCACGCGGCCAAAACGGATTCGCGGGTGCACTAGATAGTCCCAGGGGAGTCGGGGAGTAGGCGCGCACCTCCTGCCAAATCACGGGCGCCGGTGTGGCACGCCTGCGAGGGAGAGGCTGTGCACTATGAGGCACATGTGCTAAAAAAGGCGGTGAGCCTTGTACTCACGCCTGCCACTTCCACAAAACGCATGACAACGCCACCAGAATCAAATCCCAGGTGCACTAGACCCAGCGGATCCTCGGCAATAGACGCGCAACTCCGGTAACTCACGGGCGACGGAGTGGCATGCGTGAGAGTGAGACGGTGTGCAAGAGGAAGGGGTGAGCCTTGTACTCACGCCTGCTACTTCCAAGAAACACATCACCACGCGGTCAAAACGGATTCGCGGGTGCACTAGATAGTCCCAGGGGAGTCGGCGAGTAGGCGCGCACCTCCTGCCAAATCACGGTCGCCGGTGTGGCACGCCTGCGAGTGAGAGGCTGTGCACTATGAGGCACATGTGCTAAAAAAGGCGGTGAGTCTTGTACTCACGCCCGCTACTTGCACGAAACAAATGACCACGCGGCCAAAATGGATTCCCGGGTGCAGTAGATAGTCTCAGGGGAATCGGGGAGTAGGCGCGCTCCTCCTGCAAGTCACTGGCGTCGGCGTAACACGCCTGCGAGTGAGAGACTGTGCACTATGAGGCACATGTGCTAAAAAAGGCGGTGAGCCTTGTACTCACGCCTGCCACTTCCACAAAACGCATGAAAACGCCACCAAAATGAAATCCCAGGTGCACTAGACACAGGGGAGCCTCGGAAATAGAGCCGCAACTCCGAGAAATCACGGGCGACGGAGTGGCATGCGTGAGAGTGAGAGGCTGTGCAAAAGGAAGGGGTGAGCCTTGTAGTCACGCCTGCTACTTCCACCTATCACATGACCACGCGGCCAAAACGGATTCGCGGGTGCACTAGATAGTCCCAGGGGAGTCGGGGAGTAGGCGCGCACCTCCTGCCAAATCACGGGCGCCGGTGTGGCACGCCTGCGAGTGAGAGGCTGTGCACTATGAGGCACATGTGCTAAAAAAGGCGGTGAGCCTTGTACTCACGCCTGCCACTTCCACAAAACGCATGAAAACGCCACCAAAATGAAATCCCAGATGCACTAGACACAGGGGAGCCTCGGAAATAGAGCCGCAACTCCGAGAAGTCACGGGCGACGGAGTGGCATGCGTGAGAGTGAGAGGCTGTGCAAAAGGAAGGGGTGAGCCTTGTAGTCACGCCTGCTACTTCCACCTATCACATGACCACGCGGCCAAAATGGATTCGCGGGTGCACTAGATAGTCCCAGGGGAGTCGGGGAGTAGGCGTGCACCTCCTGCCAAATCACGGGCGCCGGTGTGGCACGCCTGCGAGGGAGAGGCTGTGCACTATGAGGCACATGTGCTAAAAAAGGCGGTGAGTCTTGTACTCACGCCCGCTACTTGCACGAAACAAATGACCACGCGGCCAAAATGGATTCCCGGGTGCAGTAGATAGTCTCAGGGGAATCGGGGAGTAGGCGCGCTCCTCCCGCAAGTCACTGGCGTCGGCGTGACACGCCTGCGAGTGAGAGACTGTGCACTAAGAGGCACGTGTGCTAAAGAAGGCGGTGAGCCTTGTATGACAACGCATGCCACTTCCACGAAACGCATGACAACGCGGACAAAACGGATTCCCGGGTGCAGTAGATAGTCCCAGGGGAGTTGGAGAGTAGTCGGGCACCTCCTGCCAAATCACGGCAGCCGTAGTGGCACGCCTGCGAGTGAGAGGCTGTGCACTGTGAGGCACATGTGCTAAAGAAGGCGGTGAGCCTTGTACTCACGCCTGCCACTTCCACGAAACGCATGACAACGCCACCAGAATCAAATCCCAGGTGCACTAGAGCCAGCGGATCCTCGGCAATAGACGCGCAACTCTGGGAACTCACGGGCGACGGAGTGGCATGCGTGAGAGTGAGAGGCTGTGCGAGAGGAAGGGGTGAGCCTTGTACTGACGCCTGCTACTTCCAAGAGACACATCACCACGCGGTCAAAACGGATTCGCGGGTGCACTAGATAGTCCCAGGGGAGTCGGCGAGTAGGCGCGCACCTCCTGCCAAATCACGGGCGCCGGTGTGGCACGCCTGCGAGTGAGAGGCTGTGCACTATGAGGCACATGTGCTAAAAAAGGCGATGAGCCTTGTACTCACGCCTGCCACTTCCACAAAACGCATGAAAACGCCACCAAAATGAAATCCCAGGTGCACTAGACACAGGGGAGCCTCGGAAATAGAGCCGCAACTCCGAGAAATCACGGGCGACGGAGTGGCATGCGTGAGAGTGAGAGGCTGTGCAAAAGGAAGGGGTGAGCCTTGTAGTCACGCCTGCTACTTCCACCTATCACATGACCACGCGGCCAAAACGGATTCGCGGGTGCACTAGATAGTCCCAGGGGAGTCGGGGAGTAGGCGCGCACCTCCTGCCAAATCACGGGCGCCGGTGTGGCACGCCTGCGAGGGAGAGGCTGTGCACTATGAGGCACATGTGCTAAAAAAGGCGGTGAGCCTTGTACTCACGCCTGCCACTTCCACAAAACGCATGACAACGCCACCAGAATCAAATCCCAGGTGCACTAGACCCAGCGGATCCTCGGCAATAGACGCGCAACTCCGGGAACTCACGGGCGACGGAGTGGCATGCGTGAGAGTGAGACGGTGTGCAAGAGGAAGGGGTGAGCCTTGTACTCACGCCTGCTACTTCCAAGAAACACATCACCACGCGGTCAAAACGGATTCGCGGGTGCACTAGATAGTCCCAGGGGAGTCGGCGAGTAGGCGCGCACCTCCTGCCAAATCACGGGCGCCGGTGTGGCACGCCTGCGAGTGAGAGGCTGTGCACTATGAGGCACATGTGCTAAAAAAGGCGGTGAGTCTTGTACTCACTCCCGCTACTTGCACGAAACAAATGACCACGCGGCCAAAATGGATTCCCGGGTGCAGTAGATAGTCTCAGGGGAATCGGGGAGTAGGCGCGCTCCTCCTGCAAGTCACTGGCGTCGGCGTAACACGCCTGCGAGTGAGAGACTGTGCACTATGAGGCACATGTGCTAAAAAAGGCGGTGAGCCTTGTACTCACGCCTGCCACTTCCACAAAACGCATGAAAACGCCACCAAAATGAAATCCCAGGTGCACTAGACACAGGGGAGCCTCGGAAATAGAGCCGCAACTCCGAGAAATCACGGGCGACGGAGTGGCATGCGTGAGAGTGAGAGGCTGTGCAAAAGGAAGGGGTGAGCCTTGTAGTCACGCCTGCTACTTCCACCTATCACATGACCACGCGGCCAAAACGGATTCGCGGGTGCACTAGATAGTCCCAGGGGAGTCGGGGAGTAGGCGCGCACCTCCTGCCAAATCACGGGCGCCGGTGTGGCACGCCTGCGAGTGAGAGGCTGTGCACTATGAGGCACATGTGCTAAAAAAGGCGGTGAGCCTTGTACTCACGCCTGCCACTTCCACAAAACGCATGAAAACGCCACCAAAATGAAATCCCAGATGCACTAGACACAGGGGAGCCTCGGAAATAGAGCCGCAACTCCGAGAAATCACGGGCGACGGAGTGGCATGCGTGAGAGTGAGAGGCTGTGCAAAAGGAAGGGGTGAGCCTTGTAGTCACGCCTGCTACTTCCACCTATCACATGACCACGCGGCCAAAATGGATTCGCGGGTGCACTAGATAGTCCCAGGGGAGTCGGGGAGTAGGCGTGCACCTCCTGCCAAATCACGGGCGCCGGTGTGGCACGCCTGCGAGGGAGAGGCTGTGCACTATGAGGCACATGTGCTAAAAAAGGCGGTGAGTCTTGTACTCACGCCCGCTACTTGCACGAAACAAATGACCACGCGGCCAAAATGGATTCCCGGGTGCAGTAGATAGTCTTAGGGGAATCGGGGAGTAGGCGCGCTCCTCCTGCAAGTCACTGGCGTCGGCGTGACACGCCTGCGAGTGAGAGACTGTGCACTAAGAGGCACGTGTGCTAAAGAAGGCGGTGAGCCTTGTATGACAACGCATGCCACTTCCACGAAACGCATGACAACGCGGACAAAACGGATTCCCGGGTGCAGTAGATAGTCCCAGGGGAGTTGGAGAGTAGTCGGGCACCTCCTGCCAAATCACGGCAGCCGTAGTGGCACGCCTGCGAGTGAGAGGCTGTGCACTGTGAGGCACATGTGCTAAAGAAGGCGGTGAGCCTTGTACTCACGCCTGCCACTTCCACGAAACGCATGACAACGCCACCAGAATCAAATCCCAGGTGCACTAGAGCCAGCGGATCCTCGGCAATAGACGCGCAACTCTGGGAACTCACGGGCGACGGAGTGGCATGCGTGAGAGTGAGAGGCTGTGCGAGAGGAAGGGGTGAGCCTTGTACTGACGCCTGCTACTTCCAAGAGACACATCACCACGCGGTCAAAACGGATTCGTGGGTGCACTAGATAGTCCCAGGGGAGTCGGCGAGTAGGCGCGCACCTCCTGCCAAATCACGGGCGCCGGTGTGGCACGCCTGCGAGTGAGAGGCTGTTCACTATGAGGCACATGTGCTAAAAAAGGCGGTGAGCCTTGTACTCACGCCTGCCACTTCCACAAAACGCATGAAAACGCCACCAAAATGAAATCCCAGGTGCACTAGACACAGGGGAGCCTCGGAAATAGAGCCGCAACTCCGAGAAATCACGGGCGACGGAGTGGCATGCGTGAGAGTGAGAGGCTGTGCAAAAGGAAGGGGTGAGCCTTGTAGTCACGCCTGCTACTTCCACCTATCACATGACCACGCGGCCAAAACGGATTCGCGGGTGCACTAGATAGTCCCAGGGGAGTCGGGGAGTAGGCGCGCACCTCCTGCCAAATCACGGGCGCCGGTGTGGCACGCCTGCGAGGGAGAGGCTGTGCACTATGAGGCACATGTGCTAAAAAAGGCGGTGAGCCTTGTACTCACGCCTGCCACTTCCACAAAACGCATGACAACGCCACCAGAATCAAATCCCAGGTGCACTAGACCCAGCGGATCCTCGGCAATAGACGCGCAACTCCGGGAACTCACGGGCGACGGAGTGGCATGCGTGAGAGTGAGACGGTGTGCAAGAGGAAGGGGTGAGCCTTGTACTCACGCCTGCTACTTCCAAGAAACACATCACCACGCGGTCAAAACGGATTCGCGGGTGCACTAGATAGTCCCAGGGGAGTCGGCGAGTAGGCGCGCACCTCCTGCCAAATCACGGGCGCCGGTGTGGCACGCCTGCGAGTGAGAGGCTGTGCAATATGAGGCACATGTGCTAAAAAAGGCGGTGAGTCTTGTACTCACGCCCGCTACTTGCACGAAACAAATGACCACGCGGCCAAAATGGATTCCCGGGTGCAGTAGATAGTCTCAGGGGAATCGGGGAGTAGGCGCGCTCCTCCTGCAAGTCACTGGCGTCGGCGTAACACGCCTGCGAGTGAGAGACTGTGCACTATGAGGCACATGTGCTAAAAAAGGCGGTGAGCCTTGTACTCACGCCTGCCACTTCCACAAAACGCATGAAAACGCCACCAAAATGAAATCCCAGGTGCACTAGACACAGGGGAGCCTCGGAAATAGAGCCGCAACTCCGAGAAATCACGGGCGACGGAGTGGCATGCGTGAGAGTGAGAGGCTGTGCAAAAGGAAGGGGTGAGCCTTGTAGTCACGCCTGCTACTTCCACCTATCACATGACCACGCGGCCAAAACGGATTCGCGGGTGCACTAGATAGTCCCAGGGGAGTCGGGGAGTAGGCGCGCACCTCCTGCCAAATCACGGGCGCCGGTGTGGCACGCCTGCGAGTGAGAGGCTGTGCACTATGAGGCACATGTGCTAAAAAAGGCGGTGAGCCTTGTACTCACGCCTGCCACTTCCACAAAACGCATGAAAACGCCACCAAAATGAAATCCCAGATGCACTAGACACAGGGGAGCCTCGGAAATAGAGCCGCAACTCCGAGAAATCACGGGCGACGGAGTGGCATGCGTGAGAGTGAGAGGCTGTGCAAAAGGAAGGGGTGAGCCTTGTAGTCACGCCTGCTACTTCCACTTATCACATGACCACGCGGCCAAAATGGATTCGCGGGTGCACTAGATAGTCCCAGGGGAGTCGGGGAGTAGGCGTGCACCTCCTGCCAAATCACGGGCGCCGGTGTGGCACGCCTGCGAGGGAGAGGCTGTGCACTATGAGGCACATGTGCTAAAAAAGGCGGTGAGTCTTGTACTCACGCCCGCTACTTGCACGAAACAAATGACCACGCGGCCAAAATGGATTCCCGGGTGCAGTAGATAGTCTCAGGGGAATCGGGGAGTAGGCGCGCTCCTCCTGCAAGTCACTGGCGTCGGCGTGACACGCCTGCGAGTGAGAGACTGTGCACTAAGAGGCACGTGTGCTAAAGAAGGCGGTGAGCCTTGTATGACAACGCATGCCACTTCCACGAAACGCATGACAACGCGGACAAAACGGATTCCCGGGTGCAGTAGATAGTCCCAGGGGAGTTGGAGAGTAGTCGGGCACCTCCTGCCAAATCACGGCAGCCGTAGTGGCACGCTTGCGAGTGAGAGGCTGTGCACTGTGAGGCATATGTGCTAAAGAAGGCGGTGAGCCTTGTACTCACGCCTGCCACTTCCACGAAACGCATGACAACGCCACCAGAATCAAATCCCAGGTGCACTAGAGCCAGCGGATCCTCGGCAATAGACGCGCAACTCTGGGAACTCACGGGCGACGGAGTGGCATGCGTGAGAGTGAGAGGCTGTGCGAGAGGAAGGGGTGAGCCTTGTACTGACGCCTGCTACTTCCAAGAGACACATCACCACGCGGTCAAAACGGATTCGAGGTTGCACTAGATAGTCCCAGGGGAGTCGGCGAGTAGGCGCGCACCTCCTGCCAAATCACGGGCGCCGGTGTGGCACGCCTGCGAGTGAGAGGCTGTGCACTATGAGGCACATGTGCTAAAAAAGGCAGTGAGCCTTGTACTCACGCCTGCCACTTCCACAAAACGCATGAAAACGCCACCAAAATGAAATCCCAGGTGCACTAGACACAGGGGAGCCTCGGAAATAGAGCCGCAACTCCGAGAAATCACGGGCGACGGAGTGGCATGCGTGAGAGTGAGAGGCTGTGCAAAAGGAAGGGGTGAGCCTTGTAGTCACGCCTGCTACTTCCACCTATCACATGACCACGCGGCCAAAACGGATTCGCGGGTGCACTAGATAGTCCCAGGGGAGTCGGGGAGTAGGCGCGCACCTCCTGCCAAATCACGGGCGCCGGTGTGGCACGCCTGCGAGGGAGAGGCTGTGCACTATGAGGCACATGTGCTAAAAAAGGCGGTGAGCCTTGTACTCACGCCTGCCACTTCCACAAAACGCATGACAACGCCACCAGAATCAAATCCCAGGTGCACTAGACCCAGCGGATCCTCGGCAATAGACGCG
This sequence comes from Stylophora pistillata, assembly GCF_964205215.1. Classification (NCBI taxonomy): domain Eukaryota; kingdom Metazoa; phylum Cnidaria; class Anthozoa; order Scleractinia; family Pocilloporidae; genus Stylophora; species Stylophora pistillata. The sequence goes on from NW_028290859.1 coordinate 172,936, forward strand.
CAACTCCGGGAACTCACGGGCGACGGAGTGGCATGCGTGAGAGTGAGACGGTGTGCAAGAGGAAGGGGTGAGCCTTGTACTCACGCCTGCTACTTCCAAGAAACACATCACCACGCGGTCAAAACGGATTCGCGGGTGCACTAGATAGTCCCAGGGGAGTCGGCGAGTAGGCGCGCACCTCCTGCCAAATCACGGGCGCCGGTGTGGCACGCCTGCGAGTGAGAGGCTGTGCACTATGAGGCACATGTGCTAAAAAAGGCGGTGAGTCTTGTACTCACGCCCGCTACTTGCACGAAACAAATGACCACGCGGCCAAAATGGATTCCCGGGTGCAGTAGATAGTCTCAGGGGAATCGGGGAGTAGGCGCGCTCCTCCTGCAAGTCACTGGCGTCGGCGTAACACGCCTGCGAGTGAGAGACTGTGCACTATGAGGCACATGTGCTAAAAAAGGCGGTGAGCCTTGTACTCACGCCTGCCACTTCCACAAAACGCATGAAAACGCCACCAAAATGAAATCCCAGGTGCACTAGACACAGGGGAGCCTCGGAAATAGAGCCGCAACTCCGAGAAATCACGGGCGACGGAGTGGCATGCGTGAGAGTGAGAGGCTGTGCAAAAGGAAGGGGTGAGCCTTGTAGTCACGCCTGCTACTTCCACCTATCACATGACCACGCGGCCAAAACGGATTCGCGGGTGCACTAGATAGTCCCAGGGGAGTCGGGGAGTAGGCGCGCACCTCCTGCCAAATCACGGGCGCCGGTGTGGCACGCCTGCGAGTGAGAGGCTGTGCACTATGAGGCACATGTGCTAAAAAAGGCGGTGAGCCTTGTACTCACGCCTGCCACTTCCACAAAACGCATGAAAACGCCACCAAAATGAAATCCCAGATGCACTAGACACAGGGGAGCCTCGGAAATAGAGCCGCAACTCCGAGAAATCACGGGCGACGGAGTGGCATGCGTGAGAGTGAGAGGCTGTGCAAAAGGAAGGGGTGAGCCTTGTAGTCACGCCTGCTACTTCCACCTATCACATGACCACGCGGCCAAAATGGATTCGCGGGTGCACTAGATAGTCCCAGGGGAGTCGGGGAGTAGGCGTGCACCTCCTGCCAAATCACGGGCGCCGGTGTGGCACGCCTGCGAGGGAGAGGCTGTGCACTATGAGGCACATGTGCTAAAAAAGGCGGTGAGTCTTGTACTCACGCCCGCTACTTGCACGAAACAAATGACCACGCGGCCAAAATGGATTCCCGGGTGCAGTAGATAGTCTCAGGGGAATCGGGGAGTAGGCGCGCTCCTCCTGCAAGTCACTGGCGTCGGCGTGACACGCCTGCGAGTGAGAGACTGTGCACTAAGAGGCACGTGTGCTAAAGAAGGCGGTGAGCCTTGTATGACAACGCATGCCACTTCCACGAAACGCATGACAACGCGGACAAAACGGATTCCCGGGTGCAGTAGATAGTCCCAGGGGAGTTGGAGAGTAGTCGGGCACCTCCTGCCAAATCACGGCAGCCGTAGTGGCACGCCTGCGAGTGAGAGGCTGTGCACTGTGAGGCACATGTGCTAAAGAAGGCGGTGAGCCTTGTACTCACGCCTGCCACTTCCACGAAACGCATGACAACGCCACCAGAATCAAATCCCAGGTGCACTAGAGCCAGCGGATCCTCGGCAATAGACGCGCAACTCTGGGAACTCACGGGCGACGGAGTGGCATGCGTGAGAGTGAGAGGCTGTGCGAGAGGAAGGGGTGAGCCTTGTACTGACGCCTGCTACTTCCAAGAGACACATCACCACGCGGTCAAAACGGATTCGCGGGTGCACTAGATAGTCCCAGGGGAGTCGGGGAGTAGGCGCGCACCTCCTGCCAAATCACGGGCGCCGGTGTGGCACGCCTGCGAGGGAGAGGCTGTGCACTATGAGGCACATGTGCTAAAAAAGGCGGTGAGCCTTGTACTCACGCCTGCCACTTCCACAAAACGCATGACAACGCCACCAGAATCAAATCCCAGGTGCACTAGACCCAGCGGATCCTCGGCAATAGACGCGCAACTCCGGGAACTCACGGGCGACGGAGTGGCATGCGTGAGAGTGAGACGGTGTGCAAGAGGAAGGGGTGAGCCTTGTACTCACGCCTGCTACTTCCAAGAAACACATCACCAAGCGGTCAAAACGGATTCGCGGGTGCACTAGATAGTCCCAGGGGAGTCGGCGAGTAGGCGCGCACCTCCTGCCAAATCACGGGCGCCGGTGTGGAACGCCTGCGAGTGAGAGGCTGTGCACTATGAGGCACATGTGCTAAAAAAGGCGGTGAGTCTTGTACTCACGCCCGCTACTTGCACGAAACAAATGACCACGCGGCCAAAATGGATTCCCGGGTGCAAGTAGATAGTCTCAGGGGAATGGGGGAGTAGGCGCGCTCCTCCTGCAAGTCACTGGCGTCGGCGTAACACGCCTGCGAGTGAGAGACTGTGCACTATGAGGCACATGTGCTAAAAAAGGCGGTGAGCCTTGTACTCACGCCTGCCACTTCCACAAAACGCATGAAAACGCCACCAAAATGAAATCCCAGGTGCACTAGACACAGGGGAGCCTCGGAAATAGAGCCGCAACTCCGAGAAATCACGGGCGACGGAGTGGCATGCGTGAGAGTGAGAGGCTGTGCAAAAGGAAGGGGTGAGCCTTGTAGTCACGCCTGCTACTTCCACCTATCACATGACCACGCGGCCAAAACGGATTCGCGGGTGCACTAGATAGTCCCAGGGGAGTCGGGGAGTAGGCGCGCACCTCCTGCCAAATCACGGGCGCCGGTGTGGCACGCCTGCGAGTGAGAGGCTGTGCACTATGAGGCACATGTGCTAAAAAAGGCGGTGAGCCTTGTACTCACGCCTGCCACTTCCACAAAACGCATGAAAACGCCACCAAAATGAAATCCCAGATGCACTAGACACAGGGGAGCCTCGGAAATAGAGCCGCAACTCCGAGAAATCACGGGCGACGGAGTGGCATGCGTGAGAGTGAGAGGCTGTGCAAAAGGAAGGGGTGAGCCTTGTAGTCACGCCTGCTACTTCCACCTATCACATGACCACGCGGCCAAAATGGATTCGCGGGTGCACTAGATAGTCCCAGGGGAGTCGGGGAGTAGGCGTGCACCTCCTGCCAAATCACGGGCGCCGGTGTGGCACGCCTGCGAGTGAGAGGCTGTGCACTATGAGGCACATGTGCTAAAAAAGGCGGTGAGTCTTGTACTCACGCCCGCTACTTGCACGAAACAAATGACCACGCGGCCAAAATGGATTCCCGGGTGCAGTAGATAGTCTCAGGGGAATCGGGGAGTAGGCGCGCTCCTCCTGCAAGTCACTGGCGTCGGCGTGACACGCCTGCGAGTGAGAGACTGTGCACTAAGAGGCACGTGTGCTAAAGAAGGCGGTGAGCCTTGTATGACAACGCATGCCACTTCCACGAAACGCATGACAACGCGGACAAAACGGATTCCCGGGTGCAGTAGATAGTCCCAGGGGAGTTGGAGAGTAGTCGGGCACCTCCTGCCAAATCACGGCAGCCGTAGTGGCACGCCTGCGAGTGAGAGGCTGTGCACTGTGAGGCACATGTGCTAAAGAAGGCGGTGAGCCTTGTACTCACGCCTGCCACTTCCACGAAACGCATGACAACGCCACCAGAATCAAATCCCAGGTGCACTAGAGCCAGCGGATCCTCGGCAATAGACGCGCAACTCTGGGAACTCACGGGCGACGGAGTGGCATGCGTGAGAGTGAGAGGCTGTGCGAGAGGAAGGGGTGAGCCTTGTACTGACGCCTGCTACTTCCAAGAGACACATCACCACGCGGTCAAAACGGATTCGCGGGTGCACTAGATAGTCCCAGGGGAGTCGGCGAGTAGGCGCGCACCTCCTGCCAAATCACGGGCGCCGGTGTGGCACGCCTGCGAGTGAGAGGCTGTGCACTATGAGGCACATGTGCTAAAAAAGGCGGTGAGCCTTGTACTCACGCCTGCCACTTCCACAAAACGCATGAAAACGCCACCAAAATGAAATCCCAGGTGCACTAGACACAGGGGAGCCTCGGAAATAGAGCCGCAACTCCGAGAAATCACGGGCGACGGAGTGGCATGCGTGAGAGTGAGAGGCTGTGCAAAAGGAAGGGGTGAGCCTTGTAGTCACGCCTGCTACTTCCACCTATCACATGACCACGCGGCCAAAACGGATTCGCGGGTGCACTAGATAGTCCCAGGGGAGTCGGGGAGTAGGCGCGCACCTCCTGCCAAATCACGGGCGCCGGTGTGGCACGCCTGCGAGGGAGAGGCTGTGCACTATGAGGGACATGTGCTAAAAAAGGCGGTGAGCCTTGTACTCACGCCTGCCACTTCCACAAAACGCATGACAACGCCACCAGAATCAAATCCCAGGTGCACTAGACCCAGCGGATCCTCGGCAATAGACGCGCAGCTCCGGGAACTCACGGGCGACGGAGTGGCATGCGTGAGAGTGAGACGGTGTGCAAGAGGAAGGGGTGAGCCTTGTACTCACGCCTGCTACTTCCAAGAAACACATCACCACGCGGTCAAAACGGATTCGCGGGTGCACTAGATAGTCCCAGGGGAGTCGGCGAGTAGGCGCGCACCTCCTGCCAAATCACGGGCGCCGGTGTGGCACGCCTGCGAGTGAGAGGCTGTGCACTATGAGGCACATGTGCTAAAAAAGGCGGTGAGTCTTGTACTCACGCCCGCTACTTGCACGAAACAAATGACCACGCGGCCAAAATGGATTCCCGGGTGCAGTAGATAGTCTCAGGGGAATCGGGGAGTAGGCGCGCTCCTCCTGCAAGTCACTGGCGTCGGCGTAACACGCCTGCGAGTGAGAGACTGTGCACTATGAGGCACATGTGCTAAAAAAGGCGGTGAGCCTTGTACTCACGCCTGCCACTTCCACAAAACGCATGAAAACGCCACCAAAATGAAATCCCAGGTGCACTAGACACAGGGGAGCCTCGGAAATAGAGCCGCAACTCCGAGAAATCACGGGCGACGGAGTGGCATGCGTGAGAGTGAGAGGCTGTGCAAAAGGAAGGGGTGAGCCTTGTAGTCACGCCTGCTACTTCCACCTATCACATGACCACGCGGCCAAAACGGATTCGCGGGTGCACTAGATAGTCCCAGGGGAGTCGGGGAGTAGGCGCGCACCTCCTGCCAAATCACGGGCGCCGGTGTGGCACGCCTGCGAGTGAGAGGCTGTGCACTATGAGGCACATGTGCTAAAAAAGGCGGTGAGCCTTGTACTCACGCCTGCCACTTCCACAAAACGCATGAAAACGCCACTAAAATGAAATCCCAGATGCACTAGACACAGGGGAGCCTCGGAAATAGAGCCGCAACTCCGAGAAATCACGGGCGACGGAGTGGCATGCGTGAGAGTGAGAGGCTGTGCAAAAGGAAGGGGTGAGCCTTGTAGTCACGCCTGCTACTTCCACCTATCACATGACCACGCGGCCAAAATGGATTCGCGGGTGCACTAGATAGTCCCAGGGGAGTCGGGGAGTAGGCGTGCACCTCCTGCCAAATCACGGGCGCCGGTGTGGCACGCCTGCGAGGGAGAGGCTGTGCACTATGAGGCACATGTGCTAAAAAAGGCGGTGAGTCTTGTACTCACGCCCGCTACTTGCACGAAACAAATGACCACGCGGCCAAAATGGATTCCCGGGTGCAGTAGATAGTCTCAGGGGAATCGGGGAGTAGGCGCGCTCCTCCTGCAAGTCACTGGCGTCGGCGTGACACGCCTGCGAGTGAGAGACTGTGCACTAAGAGGCACGTGTGCTAAAGAAGGCGGTGAGCCTTGTATGACAACGCATGCCATTTCCACGAAACGCATGACAACGCGGACAAAACGGATTCCCGGTTGCAGTAGATAGTCCCAGGGGAGTTGGAGAGTAGTCGGGCACCTCCTGCCAAATCACGGCAGCCGTAGTGGCACGCCTGCGAGTGAGAGGCTGTGCACTGTGAGGCACATGTGCTAAAGAAGGCGGTGAGCCTTGTACTCACGCCTGCCACTTCCACGAAACGCATGACAACGCCACCAGAATCAAATCCCAGGTGCACTAGAGCCAGCGGATCCTCGGCAATAGACGCGCAACTCTGGGAACTCACGGGCGACGGAGTGGCATGCGTGAGAGTGAGAGGCTGTGCGAGAGGAAGGGGTGAGCCTTGTACTGACGCCTGCTACTTCCAAGAGACACATCACCACGCGGTCAAAACGGATTCGCGGGTGCACTAGATAGTCCCAGGGGAGTCGGCGAGTAGGCGCGCACCTCCTGCCAAATCACGGGCGCCGGTGTGGCACGCCTTCGAGTGAGAGGCTGTGCACTATGAGGCACATGTGCTAAAAAAGGCGGTGAGCCTTGTACTCACGCCTGCCACTTCCACAAAACGCATGAAAACGCCACCAAAATGAAATCCCAGGTGCACTAGACACAGGGGAGCCTCGGAAATAGAGCCGCAACTCCGAGAAATCACGGGCGACGGAGTGGCATGCGTGAGAGTGAGAGGCTGTGCAAAAGGAAGGGGTGAGCCTTGTAATCACGCCTGCTACTTCCACCTATCACATGACCACGCGGCCAAAACGGATTCGCGGGTGCACTAGATAGTCCCAGGGGAGTCGGGGAGTAGGCGCGCACCTCCTGCCAAATCACGGGCGCCGGTGTGGCACGCCTGCGAGTGAGAGGCTGTGCACTATGAGGCACATGTGCTAAAAAAGGCGGTGAGCCTTGTACTCACGCCTGCCACTTCCACAAAACGCATGAAAACGCCACCAGAATCAAATCCCAGGTGCACTAGACCCAGCGGATCCTCGGCAATAGAGGCGCAGCTCCGGGAACTCACGGGCGACGGAGTGGCATGCGTGAGAGTGAGACGGTGTGCAAGAGGAAGGGGTGAGCCTTGTACTCACGCCTGCTACTTCCAAGAAACACATCACCACGCGGTCAAAACGGATTCGCGGGTGCACTAGATAGTCCCAGGGGAGTCGGCGAGTAGGCGCGCACCTCCTGCCAAATCACGGGCGCCGGTGTGGCACGCCTGCGAGTGAGAGGCTGTGCACTATGAGGCACATGTGCTAAAAAAGGCGGTGAGTCTTGTACTCACGCCCGCTACTTGCACGAAACAAATGACCACGCGGCCAAAATGGATTCCCGGGTGCAGTAGATAGTCTCAGGGGAATCGGGGAGTAGGCGCGCTCCTCCTGCAAGTCACTGGCGTCGGCGTAACACGCCTGCGAGTGAGAGACTGTGCACTATGAGGCACATGTGCTAAAAAAGGCGGTGAGCCTTGTACTCACGCCTGCCACTTCCACAAAACGCATGAAAACGCCACCAAAATGAAATCCCAGGTGCACTAGACACAGGGGAGCCTCGGAAATAGAGCCGCAACTCCGAGAAATCACGGGCGACGGAGTGGCATGCGTGAGAGTGAGAGGCTGTGCAAAAGGAAGGGGTGAGCCTTGTAGTCACGCCTGCTACTTCCACCTATCACATGACCACGCGGCCAAAACGGATTCGCGGGTGCACTAGATAGTCCCAGGGGAGTCGGGGAGTAGGCGCGCACCTCCTGCCAAATCACGGGCGCCGGTGTGGCACGCCTGCGAGTGAGAGGCTGTGCACTATGAGGCACATGTGCTAAAAAAGGCGGTGAGCCTTGTACTCACGCCTGCCACTTCCACAAAACGCATGAAAACGCCACCAAAATGAAATCCCAGATGCACTAGACACAGGGGAGCCTCGGAAATAGAGCCGCAACTCCGAGAAATCACGGGCGACGGAGTGGCATGCGTGAGAGTGAGAGGCTGTGCAAAAGGAAGGGGTGAGCCTTGTAGTCACGCCTGCTACTTCCACCTATCACATGACCACGCGGCCAAAATGGATTCGCGGGTGCACTAGATAGTCCCAGGGGAGTCGGGGAGTAGGCGTGCACCTCCTGCCAAATCACGGGCGCCGGTGTGGCACGCCTGCGAGGGAGAGGCTGTGCACTATGAGGCACATGTGCTAAAAAAGGCGGTGAGTCTTGTACTCACGCCCGCTACTTGCACGAAACAAATGACCACGCGGCCAAAATGGATTCCCGGGTGCAGTAGATAGTCTCAGGGGAATCGGGGAGTAGGCGCGCTCCTCCTGCAAGTCACTGGCGTCGGCGTGACACGCCTGCGAGTGAGAGACTGTGCACTAAGAGGCACGTGTGCTAAAGAAGGCGGTGAGCCTTGTATGACAACGCATGCCACTTCCACGAAACGCATGACAACGCGGACAAAACGGATTCCCGGTTGCAGTAGATAGTCCCAGGGGAGTTGGAGAGTAGTCGGGCACCTCCTGCCAAATCACGGCAGCCGTAGTGGCACGCCTGCGAGTGAGAGGCTGTGCACTGTGAGGCACATGTGCTAAAGAAGGCGGTGAGCCTTGTACTCACGCCTGCCACTTCCACGAAACGCATGACAACGCCACCAGAATCAAATCCCAGGTGCACTAGAGCCAGCGGATCCTCGGCAATAGACGCGCAACTCTGGGAACTCACGGGCGACGGAGTGGCATGCGTGAGAGTGAGAGGCTGTGCGAGAGGAAGGGGTGAGCCTTGTACTGACGCCTGCTACTTCCAAGAGACACATCACCACGCGGTCAAAACGGATTCGCGGGTGCACTAGATAGTCCCAGGGGAGTCGGCGAGTAGGCGCGCACCTCCTGCCAAATCACGGGCGCCGGTGTGGCACGCCTGCGAGTGAGAGGCTGTGCACTATGAGGCACATGTGCTAAAAAAGGCGGTGAGCCTTGTACTCACGCCTGCCACTTCCACAAAACGCATGAAAACGCCACCAAAATGAAATCCCAGGTGCACTAGACACAGGGGAGCCTCGGAAATAGAGCCGCAACTCCGAGAAATCACGGGCGACGGAGTGGCATGCGTGAGAGTGAGAGGCTGTGCAAAAGGAAGGGGTGAGCCTTGTAGTCACGCCTGCTACTTCCACCTATCACATGACCACGCGGCCAAAACGGATTCGCGGGTGCACTAGATAGTCCCAGGGGAGTCGGGGAGTAGGCGCGCACCTCCTGCCAAATCACGGGCGCCGGTGTGGCACGCCTGCGAGGGAGAGGCTGTGCACTATGAGGCACATGTGCTAAAAAAGGCGGTGAGCCTTGTACTCACGCCTGCCACTTCCACAAAACGCATGACAACGCCACCAGAATCAAATCCCAGGTGCACTAGACCCAGCGGATCCTCGGCAATAGACGCGCAACTCCGGGAACTCACGGGCGACGGAGTGGCATGCGTGAGAGTGAGACGGTGTGCAAGAGGAAGGGGTGAGCCTTGTACTCACGCCTGCTACTTCCAAGAAACACATCACCACGCGGTCAAAACGGATTCGCGGGTGCACTAGATAGTCCCAGGGGAGTCGGCGAGTAGGCGCGCACCTCCTGCCAAATCACGGGCGCCGGTGTGGCACGCCTGCGAGTGAGAGGCTGTGCACTATGAGGCACATGTGCTAAAAAAGGCGGTGAGTCTTGTACTCACGCCCGCTACTTGCACGAAACAAATGACCACGCGGCCAAAATGGATTCCCGGGTGCAGTAGATAGTCTCAGGGGAATCGGGGAGTAGGCGCGCTCCTCCTGCAAGTCACTGGCGTCGGCGTAACACGCCTGCGAGTGAGAGACTGTGCACTATGAGGCACATGTGCTAAAAAAGGCGGTGAGCCTTGTACTCACGCCTGCCACTTCCACAAAACGCATGAAAACGCCACCAAAATGAAATCCCAGGTGCACTAGACACAGGGGAGCCTCGGAAATAGAGCCGCAACTCCGAGAAATCACGGGCGACGGAGTGGCATGCGTGAGAGTGAGAGGCTGTGCAAAAGGAAGGGGTGAGCCTTGTAGTCACGCCTGCTACTTCCACCTATCACATGACCACGCGGCCAAAACGGATTCGCGGGTGCACTAGATAGTCCCAGGGGAGTCGGGGAGTAGGCGCGCACCTCCTGCCAAATCACGGGCGCCGGTGTGGCACGCCTGCGAGTGAGAGGCTGTGCACTATGAGGCACATGTGCTAAAAAAGGCGGTGAGCCTTGTACTCACGCCTGCCACTTCCACAAAACGCATGAAAACGCCACCAAAATGAAATCCCAGATGCACTAGACACAGGGGAGCCTCGGAAATAGAGCCGCAACTCCGAGAAATCACGGGCGACGGAGTGGCATGCGTGAGAGTGAGAGGCTGTGCAAAAGGAAGGGGTGAGCCTTGTAGTCACGCCTGCTACTTCCACCTATCACATGACCACGCGGCCAAAATGGATTCGCGGGTGCACTAGATAGTCCCAGGGGAGTCGGGGAGTAGGCGTGCACCTCCTGCCAAATCACGGGCGCCGGTGTGGCACGCCTGCGAGGGAGAGGCTGTGCACTATGAGGCACATGTGCTAAAAAAGGCGGTGAGTCTTGTACTCACGCCCGCTACTTGCACGAAACAAATGACCACGCGGCCAAAATGGATTCCCCGGTGCAGTAGATAGTCTCAGGGGAATCGGGGAGTAGGCGCGCTCCTCCTGCAAGTCACTGGCGTCGGCGTGACACGCCTGCGAGTGAGAGACTGTGCACTAAGAGGCACGTGTGCTAAAGAAGGCGGTGAGGCTTGTATGACAACGCATGCCACTTCCACGAAACGCATGACAACGCGGACAAAACGGATTCAAGGGTGCAGTAGATAGTCCCAGGGGAGTTGGAGAGTAGTCGGGCACCTCCTGCCAAATCACGGCAGCCGTATTGGCACGCCTGCGAGTGAGAGGCTGTGCACTGTGAGGCACATGTGCTAAAGAAGGCGGTGAGCCTTGTACTCACGCCTGCCACTTCCACGAAACGCATGACAACGCCACCAGAATCAAATCCCAGGTGCACTAGAGCCAGCGGATCCTCGGCAATAGACGCGCAACTCTGGGAACTCACGGGCGACGGAGTGGCATGCGTGAGAGTGAGAGGCTGTGCGAGAGGAAGGGGTGAGCCTTGTACTGACGCCTGCTACTTCCAAGAGACACATCACCACGAAGTCAAAACGGATTCGCGGGTGCACTAGATAGTCCCAGGGGAGTCGGCGAGTAGGCGCGCACCTCCTGCCAAATCACGGGCGCCGGTGTGGCACGCCTGCGAGTGAGAGGCTGTGCACTATGAGGCACATGTGCTAAAAAAGGCGGTGAGCCTTGTACTCACGCCTGCCACTTCCACAAAACGCATGAAAACGCCACCAAAATGAAATCCCAGGTGCACTAGACACAGGGGAGCCTCGGAAATAGAGCCGCAACTCCGAGAAATCACGGGCGACGGAGTGGCATGCGTGAGAGTGAGAGGCTGTGCAAAAGGAAGGGGTGAGCCTTGTAGTCACGCCTGCTACTTCCACCTATCACATGACCACGCGGCCAAAACGGATTCGCGGGTGCACTAGATAGTCCCAGGGGAGTCGGGGAGTAGGCGCGCACCTCCTGCCAAATCACGGGCGCCGGTGTGGCACGCCTGCGAGGGAGAGGCTGTGCACTATGAGGCACATGTGCTAAAAAAGGCGGTGAGCCTTGTACTCACGCCTGCCACTTCCACAAAACGCATGACAACGCCACCAGAATCAAATCCCAGGTGCACTAGACCCAGCGGATCCTCGGCAATAGACGCGCAACTCCGGGAACTCACGGGCGACGGAGTGGCATGCGTGAGAGTGAGACGGTGTGCAAGAGGAAGGGGTGAGCCTTGTACTCACGCCTGCTACTTCCAAGAAACACATCACCACGCGGTCAAAACGGATTCGCGGGTGCACTAGATAGTCCCAGGGGAGTCGGCGAGTAGGCGCGCACCTCCTGCCAAATCACGGGCGCCGGTGTGGCACGCCTGCGAGTGAGAGGCTGTGCACTATGAGGCACATGTGCTAAAAAAGGCGGTGAGTCTTGTACTCACGCCCGCTACTTGCACGAAACAAATGACCACGCGGCCAAAATGGATTCCCGGGTGCAGTAGATAGTCTCAGGGGAATCGGGGAGTAGGCGCGCTCCTCCTGCAAGTCACTGGCGTCGGCGTAACACGCCTGCGAGTGAGAGACTGTGCACTATGAGGCACATGTGCTAAAAAAGGCGGTGAGCCTTGTACTCACGCCTGCCACTTCCACAAAACGCATGAAAACGCCACCAAAATGAAATCCCAGGTGCACTAGACACAGGGGAGCCTCGGAAATAGAGCCGCAACTCCGAGAAATCACGGGCGACGGAGTGGCATGCGTGAGAGTGAGAGGCTGTGCAAAAGGAAGGGGTGAGCCTTGTAGTCACGCCTGCTACTTCCACCTATCACATGACCACGCGGCCAAAACGGATTCGCGGGTGCACTAGATAGTCCCAGGGGAGTCGGGGAGTAGGCGCGCACCTCCTGCCAAATCACGGGCGCCGGTGTGGCACGCCTGCGAGTGAGAGGCTGTGCACTATGAGGCACATGTGCTAAAAAAGGCGGTGAGCCTTGTACTCACGCCTGCCACTTCCACAAAACGCATGAAAACGCCACCAAAATGAAATCCCAGATGCACTAGACACAGGGGAGCCTCGGAAATAGAGCCGCAACTCCGAGAAATCACGGGCGACGGAGTGGCATGCGTGAGAGTGAGAGGCTGTGCAAAAGGAAGGGGTGAGCCTTGTAGTCACGCCTGCTACTTCCACCTATCACATGACCACGCGGCCAAAATGGATTCGCGGGTGCACTAGATAGTCCCAGGAGAGTCGGGGAGTAGGCGTGCACCTCCTGCCAAATCACGGGCGCCGGTGTGGCACGCCTGCGAGGGAGAGGCTGTGCACTATGAGGCACATGTGCTAAAAAAGGCGGTGAGTCTTGTACTCACGCCCGCTACTTGCACGAAACAAATGACCACGCGGCCAAAATGGATTCCCGGGTGCAGTAGATAGTCTCAGGGGAATCGGGGAGTAGGCGCGCTCCTCCTGCAAGTCACTGGCGTCGGCGTGACACGCCTGCGAGTGAGAGACTGTGCACTAAGAGGCACGTGTGCTAAAGAAGGCGGTGAGCCTTGTATGACAACGCATGCCACTTCCACGAAACGCATGACAACGCGGACAAAACGGATTCCCGGGTGCAGTAGATAGTCCCAGGGGAGTTGGAGAGTAGTCGGGCACCTCCTGCCAAATCACGGCAGCCGTAGTGGCACGCCTGCGAGTGAGAGGCTGTGCACTGTGAGGCACATGTGCTAAAGAAGGCGGTGAGCCTTGTACTCACGCCTGCCACTTCCACGAAACGCATGACAACGCCACCAGAATCAAATCCCAGGTGCACTAGAGCCAGCGGATCCTCGGCAATAGACGCGCAACTCTGGGAACTCACGGGCGACGGAGTGGCATGCGAGAGAGTGAGAGGCTGTGCGAGAGGAAGGGGTGAGCCTTGTACTGACGCCTGCTACTTCCAAGAGACACATCACCACGCGGTCAAAACGGATTCGCGGGTGCACTAGATAGTCCCAGGGGAGTCGGCGAGTAGGCGCGCACCTCCTGCCAAATCACGGGCGCCGGTGTGGCACGCCTGCGAGTGAGAGGCTGTGCACTATGAGGCACATGTGCTAAAAAAGGCGGTGAGCCTTGTACTCACGCCTGCCACTTCCACAAAACGCATGAAAACGCCACCAAAATGAAATCCCAGGTGCACTAGACACAGGGGAGCCTCGGAAATAGAGCCGCAACTCCGAGAAATCACGGGCGACGGAGTGGCATGCGTGAGAGTGAGAGGCTGTGCAAAAGGAAGGGGTGAGCCTTGTAGTCACGCCTGCTACTTCCACCTATCACATGACCACGCGGCCAAAACGGATTCGCGGGTGCACTAGATAGTCCCAGGGGAGTCGGGGAGTAGGCGCGCACCTCCTGCCAAATCACGGGCGCCGGTGTGGCACGCCTGCGAGGGAGAGGCTGTGCACTATGAGGCACATGTGCTAAAAAAGGCGGTGAGCCTTGTACTCACGCCTGCCACTTCCACAAAACGCATGACAATGCCACCAGAATCAAATCCCAGGTGCACTAGACCCAGCGGATCCTCGGCAATAGACGCGCAACTCCGGGAACTCACGGGCGACGGAGTGGCATGCGTGAGAGTGAGACGGTGTGCAAGAGGAAGGGGTGAGCCTTGTACTCACGCCTGCTACTTCCAAGAAACACATCACCACGCGGTCAAAACGGATTCGCGGGTGCACTAGATAGTCCCAGGGGAGTCGGCGAGTAGGCGCGCACCTCCTGCCAAATCACGGGCGCCGGTGTGGCACGCCTGCGAGTGAGAGGCTGTGCACTATGAGGCACATGTGCTAAAAAAGGCGGTGAGTCTTGTACTCACGCCCGCTACTTGCACGAAACAAATGACCACGCGGCCAAAATGGATTCCCGGGTGCAGTAGATAGTCTCAGGGGAATCGGGGAGTAGGCGCGCTCCTCCTGCAAGTCACTGGCGTCGGCGTAACACGCCTGCGAGTGAGAGACTGTGCACTATGAGGCACATGTGCTAAAAAAGGCGGTGAGCCTTGTACTCACGCCTGCCACTTCCACAAAACGCATGAAAACGCCACCAAAATGAAATCCCAGGTGCACTAGACACAGGGGAGCCTCGGAAATAGAGCCGCAACTCCGAGAAATCACGGGCGACGGAGTGGCATGCGTGAGAGTGAGAGGCTGTGCAAAAGGAAGGGGTGAGCCTTGTAGTCACGCCTGCTACTTCCACCTATCACATGACCACGCGGCCAAAACGGATTCGCGGGTGCACTAGATAGTCCCAGGGGAGTCGGGGAGTAGGCGCGCACCTCCTGCCAAATCACGGGCGCCGGTGTGGCACGCCTGCGAGTGAGAGGCTGTGCACTATGAGGCACATGTGCTAAAAAAGGCGGTGAGCCTTGTACTCACGCCTGCCACTTCCACAAAACGCATGAAAACGCCACCAAAATGAAATCCCAGATGCACTAGACACAGGGGAGCCTCGGAAATAGAGCCGCAACTCCGAGAAATCACGGGCGACGGAGTGGCATGCGTGAGAGTGAGAGGCTGTGCAAAAGGAAGGGGTGAGCCTTGTAGTCACGCCTGCTACTTCCACCTATCACATGACCACGCGGCCAAAATGGATTCGCGGGTGCACTAGATAGTCCCAGGGGAGTCGGGGAGTAGGCGTGCACCTCCTGCCAAATCACGGGCGCCGGTGTGGCACGCCTGCGAGGGAGAGGCTGTGCACTATGAGGCACATGTGCTAAAAAAGGCGGTGAGTCTTGTACTCACGCCCGCTACTTGCACGAAACAAATGACCACGCGGCCAAAATGGATTCCCGGGTGCAGTAGATAGTCTCAGGGGAATCGGGGAGTAGGCGCGCTCCTCCTGCAAGTCACTGGCGTCGGCGTGACACGCCTGCGAGTGAGAGACTGTGCACTAAGAGGCACGTGTGCTAAAGAAGGCGGTGAGCCTTGTATGACAACGCATGCCACTTCCACGAAACGCATGACAACGCGGACAAAACGGATTCCCGGGTGCAGTAGATAGTCCCAGGGGAGTTGGAGAGTAGTCGGGCACCTCCTGCCAAATCACGGCAGCCGTAGTGGCACGCCTGCGAGTGAGAGGCTGTGCACTGTGAGGCACATGTGCTAAAGAAGGCGGTGAGCCTTGTACTCACGCCTGCCACTTCCACGAAACGCATGACAACGCCACCAGAATCAAATCCCAGGTGAACTAGAGCCAGCGGATACTCGGCAATAGACGCGCAACTCTGGGAACTCACGGGCGACGGAGTGGCATGCGTGAGAGTGAGAGGCTGTGCGAGAGGAAGGGGTGAGCCTTGTACTGACGCCTGCTACTTCCAAGAGACACATCACCACGCGGTCAAAACGGATTCGCGGGTGCACTAGATAGTCCCAGGGGAGTCGGCGAGTAGGCGCGCACCTCCTGCCAAATCACGGGCGCCGGTGTGGCACGCCTGCGAGTGAGAGGCTGTGCACTATGAGGCACATGTGCTAAAAAAGGCGGTGAGCCTTGTACTCACGCCTGCCACTTCCACAAAACGCATGAAAACGCCACCAAAATGAAATCCCAGGTGCACTAGACACAGGGGAGCCTCGGAAATAGAGCCGCAACTCCGAGAAATCACGGGCGACGGAGTGGCATGCGTGAGAGTGAGAGGCTGTGCAAAAGGAAGGGGTGAGCCTTGTAGTCACGCCTGCTACTTCCACCTATCACATGACCACGCGGCCAAAACGGATTCGCGGGTGCACTAGATAGTCCCAGGGGAGTCGGGGAGTAGGCGCGCACCTCCTGCCAAATCACGGGCGCCGGTGTGGCACGCCTGCGAGGGAGAGGCTGTGCACTATGAGGCACATGTGCTAAAAAAGGCGGTGAGCCTTGTACTCACGCCTGCCACTTCCACAAAACGCATGACAACGCCACCAGAATCAAATCCCAGGTGCACTAGACCCAGCGGATCCTCGGCAATAGACGCGCAACTCCGGGAACTCACGGGCGACGGAGTGGCATGCGTGAGAGTGAGACGGTGTGCAAGAGGAAGGGGTGAGTCTTGTACTCACGCCTGCTACTTCCAAGAAACACATCACCACGCGGTCAAAACGGATTCGCGGGTGCACTAGATAGTCCCAGGGGAGTCGGCGAGTAGGCGCGCACCTCCTGCCAAATCACGGGCGCCGGTGTGGCACGCCTGCGAGTGAGAGGCTGTGCACTATGAGGCACATGTGCTAAAAAAGGCGGTGAGTCTTGTACTCACGCCCGCTACTTGCACGAAACAAATGACCACGCGGCCAAAATGGATTCCCGGGTGCAGTAGATAGTCTCAGGGGAATCGGGGAGTAGGCGCGCTCCTCCTGCAAGTCACTGGCGTCGGCGTAACACGCCTGCGAGTGAGAGACTGTGCACTATGAGGCACATGTGCTAAAAAAGGCGGTGAGCCTTGTACTCACGCCTGCCACTTCCACAAAACGCATGAAAACGCCACCAAAATGAAATCCCAGGTGCACTAGACACAGGGGAGCCTCGGAAATAGAGCCGCAACTCCGAGAAATCACGGGCGACGGAGTGGCATGCGTGAGAGTGAGAGGCTGTGCAAAAGGAAGGGGTGAGCCTTGTAGTCACGCCTGCTACTTCCACCTATCACATGACCACGCGGCCAAAACGGATTCGCGGGTGCACTAGATAGTCCCAGGGGAGTCGGGGAGTAGGCGCGCACCTCCTGCCAAATCACGGGTTCCGGTGTGGCACGCCTGCGAGTGAGAGGCTGTGCACTATGAGGCACATGTGCTAAAAAAGGCGGTGAGCCTTGTACTCACGCCTGCCACTTCCACAAAACGCATGAAAACGCCACCAAAATGAAATCCCAGATGCACTAGACACAGGGGAGCCTCGGAAATAGAGCCGCAACTCCGAGAAATCACGGGCGACGGAGTGGCATGCGTGAGAGTGAGAGGCTGTGCAAAAGGAAGGGGTGAGCCTTGTAGTCACGCCTGCTACTTCCACCTATCACATGACCACGCGGCCAAAATGGATTCGCGGGTGCACTAGATAGTCCCAGGGGAGTCGGGGAGTAGGCGTGCACCTCCTGCCAAATCACGGGCGCCGGTGTGGCACGCCTGCGAGGGAGAGGCTGTGCAATATGAGGCACATGTGCTAAAAAAGGCGGTGAGTCTTGTACTCACGCCCGCTACTTGCACGAAAGGAATGACCACGCGGCCAAAATGGATTCCCGGGTGCAGTAGATAGTCTCAGGGGAATCGGGGAGTAGGCGCGCTCCTCCTGCAAGTCACTGGCGTCGGCGTGACACGCCTGCGAGTGAGAGACTGTGCACTAAGAGGCACGTGTGCTAAAGAAGGCGGTGAGCCTTGTATGACAACGCATGCCACTTCCACGAAACGCTTGACAACGCGGACAAAACGGATTCCCGGGTGCAGTAGATAGTCCCAGGGGAGTTGGAGAGTAGTCGGGCACCTCCTGCCAAATCACGGCAGCCGTAGTGGCACGCCTGCGAGTGAGAGGCTGTGCACTGTGAGGCACATGTGCTAAAGAAGGCGGTGAGCCTTGTACTCACGCCTGCCACTTCCACGAAACGCATGACAACGCAACCAGAATCAAATCCCAGGTGCACTAGAGCCAGCGGATCCTCGGCAATAGACGCGCAACTCTGGGAACTCACGGGCGACGGAGTGGCATGCGTGAGAGTGAGAGGCTGTGCGAGAGGAAGGGGTGAGCCTTGTACTGACGCCTGCTACTTCCAAGAGACACATCACCACGCGGTCAAAACGGATTCGCGGGTGCACTAGATAGTCCCAGGGGAGTCGGCGAGTAGGCGCGCACCTCCTGCCAAATCACGGGCGCCGGTGTGGCACGCCTGCGAGTGAGAGGCTGTGCACTATGAGGCACATGTGCTAAAAAAGGCGGTGAGCCTTGTACTCACGCCTGCCACTTCCACAAAACGCATGAAAACGCCACCAAAATGAAATCCCAGGTGCACTAGACACAGGGGAGCCTCGGAAATAGAGCCGCAACTCCGAGAAATCACGGGCGACGGAGTGGCATGCGTGAGAGTGAGAGGCTGTGCAAAAGGAAGGGGTGAGCCTTGTAGTCACGCCTGCTACTTCCACCTATCACATGACCACGCGGCCAAAACGGATTCGCGGGTGCACTAGATAGTCCCAGGGGAGTCGGGGAGTAGGCGCGCACCTCCTGCCAAATCACGGGCGCCGGTGTGGCACGCCTGCGAGGGAGAGGCTGTGCACTATGAGGCACATGTGCTAAAAAAGGCGGTGAGCCTTGTACTCACGCCTGCCACTTCCACAAAACGCATGACAACGCCACCAGAATCAAATCCCAGGTGCACTAGACCCAGTGGATCCTCGGCAATAGACGCGCAACTCCTGGAACTCACGGGCGACGGAGTGGCATGCGTGAGAGTGAGACGGTGTGCAAGAGGAAGGGGTGAGCCTTGTACTCACGCCTGCTACTTCCAAGAAACACATCACCACGCGGTCAAAACGGATTCGCGGGTGCACTAGATAGTCCCAGGGGAGTCGGCGGGTAGGCGCGCACCTCCTGCCAAATCACGGGCGCCGGTGTGGCACGCCTGCGAGTGAGAGGCTGTGCACTATGAGGCACATGTGCTAAAAAAGGCGGTGAGTCTTGTACTCACGCCCGCTACTTGCACGAAACAAATGACCACGCGGCCAAAATGGATTCCCGGGTGCAGTAGATAGTCTCAGGGGAATCGGGGAGTAGGCGCGCTCCTCCTGCAAGTCACTGGCGTCGGCGTAACACGCCTGCGAGTGAGAGACTGTGCACTATGAGGCACATGTGCTAAAAAAGGCGGTGAGCCTTGTACTCACGCCTGCCACTTCCACAAAACGCATGAAAACGCCACCAAAATGAAATCCCAGGTGCACTAGACACAGGGGAGCCTCGGAAATAGAGCCGCAACTTCGAGAAATCACGGGCGACGGAGTGGCATGCGTGAGAGTGAGAGGCTGTGCAAAAGGAAGGGGTGAGCCTTGTAGTCACGCCTGCTACTTCCACCTATCACATGACCACGCGGCCAAAACGGATTCGCGGGTGCACTAGATAGTCCCAGGGGAGTCGGGGAGTAGGCGCGCACCTCCTGCCAAATCACGGGCGCCGGTGTGGCACGCCTGCGAGTGAGAGGCTGTGCACTATGAGGCACATGTGCTAAAAAAGGCGGTGAGCCTTGTACTCACGCCTGCCACTTCCACAAAACGCATGAAAACGCCACCAAAATGAAATCCCAGATGCACTAGACACAGGGGAGCCTCGGAAATAGAGCCGCAACTCCGAGAAATCACGGGCGACGGAGTGGCATGCGTGAGAGTGAGAGGCTGTGCAAAAGGAAGGGGTGAGCCTTGTAGTCACGCCTGCTACTTCCACCTATCACATGACCACGCGGCCAAAATGGATTCGCGGGTGCACTAGATAGTCCCAGGGGAGTCGGGGAGTAGGCGTGCACCTCCTGCCAAATCACGGGCGCCGGTGTGGCACGCCTGCGAGGGAGAGGCTGTGCACTATGAGGCACATGTGCTAAAAAAGGCGGTGAGTCTTGTACTCACGCCCGCTACTTGCACGAAACAAATGACCACGCGGCCAAAATGGATTCCCGGGTGCAGTAGATAGTCTCAGGGGAATCGGGGAGTAGGCGCGCTCCTCCTGCAAGTCACTGGCGTCGGCGTGACACGCCTGCGAGTGAGAGACTGTGCACTATGAGGCACATGTGCTAAAAAAGGCGGTGAGTCTTGTACTCACGCCCACTACTTGCACGAAACAAATGACCACGCGGCCAAAATTGATTCCCGGGTGCAGTAGATAGTCTCAGGGGAATCGGGGAGTAGGCGCGCTCCTCCTGCAAGTCACTGGCGTCGGCGTAACACGCCTGCGAGTGAGAGACTGTGCACTATGAGGCACATGTGCTAAAAAAGGCGGTGAGCCTTGTACTCACGCCTGCCACTTCCACAAAACGCATGAAAACGCCACCAAAATGAAATCCCAGGTGCACTAGACACAGGGGAGCCTCGGAAATAGAGCCGCAACTCCGAGAAATCACGGGCGACGGAGTGGCATGCGTGAGAGTGAGAGGCTGTGCAAAAGGAAGGGGTGAGCCTTGTAGTCACGCCTGCTACTTCCACCTATCACATGACCACGCGGCCAAAACGGATTCGCGGGTGCACTAGATAGTCCCAGGGGAGTCGGGGAGTAGGCGCGCACCTCCTGCCAAATCACGGGCGCCGGTGTGGCACGCCTGCGAGTGAGAGGCTGTGCACTATGAGGCACATGTGCTAAAAAAGGCGGTGAGCCTTGTACTCACGCCTGCCACTTCCACAAAACGCATGAAAACGCCACCAAAATGAAATCCCAGATGCACTAGACACAGGGGAGCCTCGGAAATAGAGCCGCAACTCCGAGAAATCACGGGCGACGGAGTGGCATGCGTGAGAGTGAGAGGCTGTGCAAAAGGAAGGGGTGAGCCTTGTAGTCACGCCTGCTACTTCCACCTATCACATGACCACGCGGCCAAAATGGATTCGCGGGTGCACTAGATAGTCCCAGGGGAGTCGGGGAGTAGGCGTGCACCTCCTGCCAAATCACGGGCGCCGGTGTGGCACGCCTGCGAGGGAGAGGCTGTGCACTATGAGGCACATGTGCTAAAAAAGGCGGTGAGTCTTGTACTCACGCCCGCTACTTGCACGAAACAAATGACCACGCGGCCAAAATGGATTCCCCGGTGCAGTAGATAGTCTCAGGGGAATCGGGGAGTAGGCGCGCTCCTCCTGCAAGTCACTGGCGTCGGCGTGACACGCCTGCGAGTGAGAGACTGTGCACTAAGAGGCACGTGTGCTAAAGAAGGCGGTGAGCCTTGTATGACAACGCATGCCACTTCCACGAAACGCATGACAACGCGGACAAAACGGATTCCCGGGTGCAGTAGATAGTCCCAGGGGAGTTGGAGAGTAGTCGGGCACTTCCTGCCAAATCACGGCAGCCGTAGTGGCACGCCTGCGAGTGAGAGGCTGTGCACTGTGAGGCACATGTGCTAAAGAAGGCGGTGAGCCTTGTACTCACGCCTGCCACTTCCACGAAACGCATGACAACGCCACCAGAATCAAATCCCAGGTGCACTAGAGCCAGCGGATCCTCGGCAATAGACGCGCAACTCTGGGAACTCACGGGCGACGGAGTGGCATGCGTGAGAGTGAGAGGCTGTGCGAGAGGAAGGGGTGAGCCTTGTACTGACGCCTGCTACTTCCAAGAGACACATCACCACGCGGTCAAAACGGATTCGCGGGTGCACTAGATAGTCCCAGGGGAGTCGGCGAGTAGGCGCGCACCTCCTGCCAAATCACGGGCGCCGGTGTGGCACGCCTGCGAGTGAGAGGCTGTGCACTATGAGGCACATGTGCTAAAAAAGGCGGTGAGCCTTGTACTCACGCCTGCCACTTCCACAAAACGCATGAAAACGCCACCAAAATGAAATCCCAGGTGCACTAGACACAGGGGAGCCTCGGAAATAGAGCCGCAACTCCGAGAAATCACGGGCGACGGAGTGGCATGCGTGAGAGTGAGAGGCTGTGCAAAAGGAAGGGGTGAGCCTTGTAGTCACGCCTGCTACTTCCACCTATCACATGACCACGCGGCCAAAACGGATTCGCGGGTGCACTAGATAGTCCCAGGGGAGTCGGGGAGTAGGCGCGCACCTCCTGCCAAATCACGGGCGCCGGTGTGGCACGCCTGCGAGGGAGAGGCTGTGCACTATGAGGCACATGTGCTAAAAAAGGCGGTGAGCCTTGTACTCACGCCTGCCACTTCCACAAAACGCATGACAACGCCACCAGAATCAAATCCATGGTGCACTAGACCCAGCGGATCCTCGGCAATAGACGCGCAACTCCGGGAACTCACGGGCGACGGAGTGGCATGCGTGAGAGTGAGACGGTGTGCAAGAGGAAGGGGTGAGCCTTGTACTCACGCCTGCTACTTCCAAGAAACACATCACCACGCGGTCAAAACGGATTCGCGAGTGCACTAGATAGTCCCAGGGGAGTCGGCGAGTAGGCGCGCACCTCCTGCTAAATCACGGGCGCCGGTGTGGCACGCCTGCGAGTGAGAGGCTGTGCACTATGAGGCACATGTGCTAAAAAAGGCGGTGAGTCTTGTACTCACGCCCGCTACTTGCACGAAACAAATGACCACGCGGCCAAAATGGATTCCCGGGTGCAGTAGATAGTCTCAGGGGAATCGGGGAGTAGGCGCGCTCCTCCTGCAAGTCACTGGCGTCGGCGTAACACGCCTGCGAGTGAGAGACTGTGCACTATGAGGCACATGTGCTAAAAAAGGCGGTGAGCCTTGTACTCACGCCTGCCACTTCCACAAAACGCATGAAAACGCCACCAAAATGAAATCCCAGGTGCACTAGACACAGGGGAGCCTCGGAAATAGAGCCGCAACTCCGAGAAATCACGGGCGACGGAGTGGCATGCGTGAGAGTGAGAGGCTGTGCAAAAGGAAGGGGTGAGCCTTGTAGTCACGCCTGCTACTTCCACCTATCACATGACCACGCGGCCAAAACGGATTCGCGGGTGCACTAGATAGTCCCAGGGGAGTCGGGGAGTAGGCGCGCACCTCCTGCCAAATCACGGGCGCCGGTGTGGCACGCCTGCGAGTGAGAGGCTGTGCACTATGAGGCACATGTGCTAAAAAAGGCGGTGAGCCTTGTACTCACGCCTGCCACTTCCACAAAACGCATGAAAACGCCACCAAAATGAAATCCCAGATGCACTAGACACAGGGGAGCCTCGGAAATAGAGCCGCAACTCCGAGAAATCACGGGCGACGGAGTGGCATGCGTAAGAGTGAGAGGCTGTGCAAAAGGAAGGGGTGAGCCTTGTAGTCACGCCTGCTACTTCCACCTATCACATGACCACGCGGCCAAAATGGATTCGCGGGTGCACTAGATAGTCCCAGGGGGGTCGGGGAGTAGGCGTGCACCTCCTACCAAATCACGGGCGCCGGTGTGGCACGCCTGCGAGGGAGAGGCTGTGCACTATGAGGCACATGTGCTAAAAAAGGCGGTGAGTCTTGTACTCACGCCCGCTACTTGCACGAAACAAATGACCACGCGGCCAAAATGGATTCCCCGGTGCAGTAGATAGTCTCAGGGGAATCGGGGAGTAGGCGCGCTCCTCCTGCAAGTCACTGGCGTCGGCGTGACACGCCTGCGAGTGAGAGACTGTGCACTAAGAGGCACGTGTGCTAAAGAAGGCGGTGAGCCTTGTATGACAACGCATGCCACTTCAACGAAACGCATGACAACGCGGACAAAACGGATTCCCGGGTGAAGTAGATAGTCCCAGGGGAGTTGGAGAGTAGTCGGGCACCTCCTGCCAAATCACGGCAGCCGTAGTGGCACGCCTGCGAGTGAGAGGCTGTGCACTGTGAGGCACATGTGCTAAAGAAGGCGGTGAGCCTTGTACTCACGCCTGCCACTTCCACGAAACGCATGACAACGCCACCAGAATCAAATCCCAGGTGCACTAGAGCCAGCGGATCCTCGGCAATAGACGCGCAACTCTGGGAACTCACGGGCGACGGAGTGGCATGCGTGAGAGTGAGAGGCTGTGCGAGAGGAAGGGGTGAGCCTTGTACTGACGCCTGCTACTTCCAAGAGACACATCACCACGCGGTCAAAACGGATTCGCGGGTGCACTAGATAGTCCCAGGGGAGTCGGCGAGTAGGCGCGCACCTCCTGCCAAATCACGGGCGCCGGTGTGGCACGCCTGCGAGTGAGAGGCTGTGCACTATGAGGCACATGTGCTAAAAAAGGCGGTGAGCCTTGTACTCACGCCTGCCACTTCCACAAAACGCATGAAAACGCCACCAAAATAAAATCCCAGGTGCACTAGACACAGGGGAGCCTCGGAAATAGAGCCGCAACTCCGAGAAATCACGGGCGACGGAGTGGCATGCGTGAGAGTGAGAGGCTGTGCAAAAGGAAGGGGTGAGCCTTGTAGTCACGCCTGCTACTTCCACCTATCACATGACCACGCTGCCAAAACGGATTCGCGGGTGCACTAGATAGTCCCAGGGGAGTCGGGGAGTAGGCGCGCACCTCCTGCCAAATCACGGGCGCCGGTGTGGCACGCCTGCGAGGGAGAGGCTGTGCACTATGAGGCACATGTGCTAAAAAAGGCGGTGAGCCTTGTACTCACGCCTGCCACTTCCACAAAACGCATGACAACGCCACCAGAATCAAATCCCAGGTGCACTAGACTCAGCGGATCCTCGGCAATAGACGCGCAACTCCGGGAACTCACGGGCGACGGAGTGGCATGCGTGAGAGTGAGACGGTGTGCAAGAGGAAGGGGTGAGCCTTGTACTCACGCCTGCTACTTCCAAGAAACACATCACCACGCGGTCAAAACGGATTCGCGGGTGCACTAGATAGTCCCAGGGGAGTCGGCGAGTAGGCGCGCACCTCCTGCCAAATCACGGGCGCCGGTGTGGCACGCCTGCGAGTGAGAGGCTGTGCACTATGAGGCACATGTGCTAAAAAAGGCGGTGAGTCTTGTACTCACGCCCGCTACTTGCACGAAACAAATGACCACGCGGCCAAAATGGATTCCCGGGTGCAGTAGATAGTCTCAGGGGAATCGGGGAGTAGGCGCGCTCCTCCTGCAAGTCACTGGCGTCGGCGTAACACGCCTGCGAGTGAGAGACTGTGCACTATGAGGCACATGTGCTAAAAAAGGCGGTGAGCCTTGTACTCACGCCTGCCACTTCCACAAAACGCATGAAAACGCCACCAAAATGAAATCCCAGGTGCACTAGACACAGGGGAGCCTCGGAAATAGAGCCGCAACTCCGAGAAATCACGGGCGACGGAGTGGCATGCGTGAGAGTGAGAGGCTGTGCAAAAGGAAGGGGTGAGCCTTGTAGTCACGCCTGCTACTTCCACCTATCACATGACCACGCGGCCAAAACGGATTCGCGGGTGCACTAGATAGTCCCAGGGGAGTCGGGGAGTAGGCGCGCACCTCCTGCCAAATCACGGGCGCCGGTGTGGCACGCCTGCGAGTGAGAGGCTGTGCACTATGAGGCACATGTGCTAAAAAAGGCGGTGAGCCTTGTACTCACGCCTGCCACTTCCACAAAACGCATGAAAACGCCACCAAAATGAAATCCCAGATGCACTAGACACAGGGGAGCCTCGGAAATAGAGCCGCAACTCCGAGAAATCACGGGCGACGGAGTGGCATGCGTGAGAGTGAGAGGCTGTGCAAAAGGAAGGGGTGAGCCTTGTAGTCACGCCTGCTACTTCCACCTATCACATGACCACGCGGCCAAAATGGATTCGCGGGTGCACTAGATAGTCCCAGGGGAGTCGGGGAGTAGGCGTGCACCTCCTGCCAAATCACGGGCGCCGGTGTGGCACGCCTGCGAGGGAGAGGCTGTGCACTATGAGGCACATGTGCTAAAAAAGGTGGTGAGTCTTGTACTCACGCCCGCTACTTGCACGAAACAAATGACCACGCGGCCAAAATGGATTCCCCGGTGCAGTAGATAGTCTCAGGGGAATCGGGGAGTAGGCGCGCTCCTCCTGCAAGTCACTGGCGTCGGCGTGACACGCCTGCGAGTGAGAGACTGTGCACTAAGAGGCACGTGTTCTAAAGAAGGCGGTGAGCCTTGTATGACAACGCATGCCACTTCCACGAAACGCATGACAACGCGGACAAAACGGATTCCCGGGTGCAGTAGATAGTCTCAGGGGAGTTGGAGAGTAGTCGGGCACCTCCTGCCAAATCACGGCAGCCGTAGTGGCACGCCTGCAAGTGAGAGGCTGTGCACTGTGAGGCAATTGTGCTAAAGAAGGCGGTGAGCCTTGTACTCACGCCTGCCACTTCCACGAAACGCATGACAACGCCACCAGAATCAAATCTCAGGTGCACTAGAGCCAGCGGATCCTCGGCAATAGACGCGCAACTCTGGGAACTCACGGGCGACGGAGTGGCATGCGTGAGAGTGAGAGGCTGTGCGAGAGGAAGGGGTGAGCCTTGTACTGACGCCTGCTACTTCCAAGAGACACATCACCACGCGGTCAAAACGGATTCGCGGGTGCACTAGATAGTCCCAGGGGAGTCGGCGAGTAGGCGCGCACCTCCTGCCAAATCACGGGCGCCGGTGTGGCACGCCTGCGAGTGAGAGGCTGTGCACTATGAGGCACATGTGCTAAAAAAGGCGGTGAGCCTTGTACTCACGCCTGCCACTTCCACAAAACGCATGAAAACGCCACCAAAATGAAATCCCAGGTGCTCTAGACACAGGGGAGCCTCGGAAATAGAGCCGCAACTCCGAGAAATCACGGGCGACGGAGTGGCATGCGTGAGAGTGAGAGGCTGTGCAAAAGGAAGGGGTGAGCCTTGTAGTCACGCCTGCTACTTCCACCTATCACATGACCACGCGGCCAAAACGGATTCGCGGGTGCACTAGATAGTCCCAGGGGAGTCGGGGAGTAGGCGCGCACCTCCTGCCAAATCACGGGCGCCGGTGTGGCACGCCTTCGAGGGAGAGGCTGTGCACTATGAGGCACATGTGCTAAAAAAGGCGGTGAGCCTTGTACTCACGCCTGCCACTTCCACAAAACGCATGACAACGCCACCAGAATCAAATCCCAGGTGCACTAGACCCAGCGGATCCTCGGCAATAGACGCGCAACTCCGGGAACTCACGGGCGACGGAGTGGCATGCGTGAGAGTGAGACGGTGTGCAAGAGGAAGGGGTGAGCCTTGTACTCACGCCTGCTACTTCCAAGAAACACATCACCACGCGGTCAAAACGGATTCGCGGGTGCACTAGATAGTCCCAGGGGAGTCGGCGAGTAGGCGCGCACCTCCTGCCAAATCACGGGCGCCGGTGTGGCACGCCTGCGAGTGAGAGGCTGTGCACTATGAGGCACATGTGCTAAAAAAGGCGGTGAGTCTTGTACTCACGCCCGCTACTTGCACGAAACAAATGACCACGCGGCCAAAATGGATTCCCGGGTGCAGTAGATAGTCTCAGGGGAATCGGGGAGTAGGCGCGCTCCTCCTGCAAGTCACTGGCGTCGGCGTAACACGCCTGCGAGTGAGAGACTGTGCACTATGAGGCACATGTGCTAAAAAAGGCGGTGAGCCTTGTACTCACGCCTGCCACTTCCACAAAACGCATGAAAACGCCACCAAAATGAAATCCCAGGTGCACTAGACACAGGGGAGCCTCGGAAATAGAGCCGCAACTCCGAGAAATCACGGGCGACGGAGTGGCATGCGTGAGAGTGAGAGGCTGTGCAAAAGGAAGGGGTGAGCCTTGTAGTCACGCCTGCTACTTCCACCTATCACATGACCACGCGGCCAAAACGGATTCGCGGGTGCACTAGATAGTCCCAGGGGAGTCGGGGAGTAGGCGCGCACCTCCTGCCAAATCACGGGCGCCGGTGTGGCACGCCTGCGAGTGAGAGGCTGTGCACTATGAGGCACATGTGCTAAAAAAGGCGGTGAGCCTTGTACTCACGCCTGCCACTTCCACAAAACGCATGAAAACGCCACCAAAATGAAATCCCAGATGCACTAGACACAGGGGAGCCTCGGAAATAGAGCCGCAACTCCGAGAAATCACGGGCGACGGAGTGGCATGCGTGAGAGTGAGAGGCTGTGCAAAAGGAAGGGGTGAGCCTTGTAGTCACGCCTGCTACTTCCACCTATCACATGACCACGCGGCCAAAATGGATTCGCGGGTGCACTAGATAGTCCCAGGGGAGTCGGGGAGTAGGCGTGCACCTCCTGCCAAATCACGGGCGCCGGTGTGGCACGCCTGCGAGGGAGAGGCTGTGCACTATGAGGCACATGTGCTAAAAAAGGCGGTGAGTCTTGTACTCACGCCCGCTACTTGCACGAAACAAATGACCACGCGGCCAAAATGGATTCCCCGGTGCAGTAGATAGTCTCAGGGGAATCGGGGAGTAGGCGCGCTCCTCCTGCAAGTCACTGGCGTCGGCGTGACACGCCTGCGAGTGAGAGACTGTGCACTAAGAGGCACGTGTGCTAAAGAAGGCGGTGAGCCTTGTATGACAACGCATGCCACTTCCACGAAACGCATGACAACGCGGACAAAACGGATTCCCGGGTGCAGTAGATAGTCCCAGGGGAGTTGGAGAGTAGTCGGGCACTTCCTGCCAAATCACGGCAGCCGTAGTGGCACGCCTGCGAGTGAGAGGCTGTGCACTGTGAGGCACATGTGCTAAAGAAGGCGGTGAGCCTTGTACTCACGCCTGCCACTTCCACGAAACGCATGACAACGCCACCAGAATCAAATCCCAGGTGCACTAGAGCCAGCGGATCCTCGGCAATAGACGCGCAACTCTGGGAACTCACGGGCGACGGAGTGGCATGCGTGAGAGTGAGAGGCTGTGCGAGAGGAAGGGGTGAGCCTTGTACTGACGCCTGCTACTTCCAAGAGACACATCACCACGCGGTCAAAACGGATTCGCGGGTGCACTAGATAGTCCCAGGGGAGTCGGCGAGTAGGCGCGCACCTCCTGCCAAATCACGGGCGCCGGTGTGGCACGCCTGCGAGTGAGAGGCTGTGCACTATGAGGCACATGTGCTAAAAAAGGCGGTGAGCCTTGTACTCACGCCTGCCACTTCCACAAAACGCATGAAAACGCCACCAAAATGAAATCCCAGGTGCACTAGACACAGGGGAGCCTCGGAAATAGAGCCGCAACTCCGAGAAATCACGGGCGACGGAGTGGCATGCGTGAGAGTGAGAGGCTGTGCAAAAGGAAGGGGTGAGCCTTGTAGTCACGCCTGCTACTTCCACCTATCACATGACCACGCGGCCAAAACGGATTCGCGGGTGCACTAGATAGTCCCAGGGGAGTCGGGGAGTAGGCGCGCACCTCCTGCCAAATCACGGGCGCCGGTGTGGCACGCCTGCGAGGGAGAGGCTGTGCACTATGAGGCACATGTGCTAAAAAAGGCGGTGAGCCTTGTACTCACGCCTGCCACTTCCACAAAACGCATGACAACGCCACCAGAATCAAATCCATGGTGCACTAGACCCAGCGGATCCTCGGCAATAGACGCGCAACTCCGGGAACTCACGGGCGACGGAGTGGCATGCGTGAGAGTGAGACGGTGTGCAAGAGGAAGGGGTGAGCCTTGTACTCACGCCTGCTACTTCCAAGAAACACATCACCACGCGGTCAAAACGGATTCGCGAGTGCACTAGATAGTCCCAGGGGAGTCGGCGAGTAGGCGCGCACCTCCTGCTAAATCACGGGCGCCGGTGTGGCACGCCTGCGAGTGAGAGGCTGTGCACTATGAGGCACATGTGCTAAAAAAGGCGGTGAGTCTTGTACTCACGCCCGCTACTTGCACGAAACAAATGACCACGCGGCCAAAATGGATTCCCGGGTGCAGTAGATAGTCTCAGGGGAATCGGGGAGTAGGCGCGCTCCTCCTGCAAGTCAC
Source organism: Stylophora pistillata (assembly GCF_964205215.1). Classification (NCBI taxonomy): domain Eukaryota; kingdom Metazoa; phylum Cnidaria; class Anthozoa; order Scleractinia; family Pocilloporidae; genus Stylophora; species Stylophora pistillata. The sequence continues at coordinate 203,019 of NW_028290859.1, forward strand.
TGGCGTCGGCGTAACACGCCTGCGAGTGAGAGACTGTGCACTATGAGGCACATGTGCTAAAAAAGGCGGTGAGCCTTGTACTCACGCCTGCCACTTCCACAAAACGCATGAAAACGCCACCAAAATGAAATCCCAGGTGCACTAGACACAGGGGAGCCTCGGAAATAGAGCCGCAACTCCGAGAAATCACGGGCGACGGAGTGGCATGCGTGAGAGTGAGAGGCTGTGCAAAAGGAAGGGGTGAGCCTTGTAGTCACGCCTGCTACTTCCACCTATCACATGACCACGCGGCCAAAACGGATTCGCGGGTGCACTAGATAGTCCCAGGGGAGTCGGGGAGTAGGCGCGCACCTCCTGCCAAATCACGGGCGCCGGTGTGGCACGCCTGCGAGTGAGAGGCTGTGCACTATGAGGCACATGTGCTAAAAAAGGCGGTGAGCCTTGTACTCACGCCTGCCACTTCCACAAAACGCATGAAAACGCCACCAAAATGAAATCCCAGATGCACTAGACACAGGGGAGCCTCGGAAATAGAGCCGCAACTCCGAGAAATCACGGGCGACGGAGTGGCATGCGTAAGAGTGAGAGGCTGTGCAAAAGGAAGGGGTGAGCCTTGTAGTCACGCCTGCTACTTCCACCTATCACATGACCACGCGGCCAAAATGGATTCGCGGGTGCACTAGATAGTCCCAGGGGGGTCGGGGAGTAGGCGTGCACCTCCTACCAAATCACGGGCGCCGGTGTGGCACGCCTGCGAGGGAGAGGCTGTGCACTATGAGGCACATGTGCTAAAAAAGGCGGTGAGTCTTGTACTCACGCCCGCTACTTGCACGAAACAAATGACCACGCGGCCAAAATGGATTCCCCGGTGCAGTAGATAGTCTCAGGGGAATCGGGGAGTAGGCGCGCTCCTCCTGCAAGTCACTGGCGTCGGCGTGACACGCCTGCGAGTGAGAGACTGTGCACTAAGAGGCACGTGTGCTAAAGAAGGCGGTGAGCCTTGTATGACAACGCATGCCACTTCAACGAAACGCATGACAACGCGGACAAAACGGATTCCCGGGTGAAGTAGATAGTCCCAGGGGAGTTGGAGAGTAGTCGGGCACCTCCTGCCAAATCACGGCAGCCGTAGTGGCACGCCTGCGAGTGAGAGGCTGTGCACTGTGAGGCACATGTGCTAAAGAAGGCGGTGAGCCTTGTACTCACGCCTGCCACTTCCACGAAACGCATGACAACGCCACCAGAATCAAATCCCAGGTGCACTAGAGCCAGCGGATCCTCGGCAATAGACGCGCAACTCTGGGAACTCACGGGCGACGGAGTGGCATGCGTGAGAGTGAGAGGCTGTGCGAGAGGAAGGGGTGAGCCTTGTACTGACGCCTGCTACTTCCAAGAGACACATCACCACGCGGTCAAAACGGATTCGCGGGTGCACTAGATAGTCCCAGGGGAGTCGGCGAGTAGGCGCGCACCTCCTGCCAAATCACGGGCGCCGGTGTGGCACGCCTGCGAGTGAGAGGCTGTGCACTATGAGGCACATGTGCTAAAAAAGGCGGTGAGCCTTGTACTCACGCCTGCCACTTCCACAAAACGCATGAAAACGCCACCAAAATAAAATCCCAGGTGCACTAGACACAGGGGAGCCTCGGAAATAGAGCCGCAACTCCGAGAAATCACGGGCGACGGAGTGGCATGCGTGAGAGTGAGAGGCTGTGCAAAAGGAAGGGGTGAGCCTTGTAGTCACGCCTGCTACTTCCACCTATCACATGACCACGCTGCCAAAACGGATTCGCGGGTGCACTAGATAGTCCCAGGGGAGTCGGGGAGTAGGCGCGCACCTCCTGCCAAATCACGGGCGCCGGTGTGGCACGCCTGCGAGGGAGAGGCTGTGCACTATGAGGCACATGTGCTAAAAAAGGCGGTGAGCCTTGTACTCACGCCTGCCACTTCCACAAAACGCATGACAACGCCACCAGAATCAAATCCCAGGTGCACTAGACTCAGCGGATCCTCGGCAATAGACGCGCAACTCCGGGAACTCACGGGCGACGGAGTGGCATGCGTGAGAGTGAGACGGTGTGCAAGAGGAAGGGGTGAGCCTTGTACTCACGCCTGCTACTTCCAAGAAACACATCACCACGCGGTCAAAACGGATTCGCGGGTGCACTAGATAGTCCCAGGGGAGTCGGCGAGTAGGCGCGCACCTCCTGCCAAATCACGGGCGCCGGTGTGGCACGCCTGCGAGTGAGAGGCTGTGCACTATGAGGCACATGTGCTAAAAAAGGCGGTGAGTCTTGTACTCACGCCCGCTACTTGCACGAAACAAATGACCACGCGGCCAAAATGGATTCCCGGGTGCAGTAGATAGTCTCAGGGGAATCGGGGAGTAGGCGCGCTCCTCCTGCAAGTCACTGGCGTCGGCGTAACACGCCTGCGAGTGAGAGACTGTGCACTATGAGGCACATGTGCTAAAAAAGGCGGTGAGCCTTGTACTCACGCCTGCCACTTCCACAAAACGCATGAAAACGCCACCAAAATGAAATCCCAGGTGCACTAGACACAGGGGAGCCTCGGAAATAGAGCCGCAACTCCGAGAAATCACGGGCGACGGAGTGGCATGCGTGAGAGTGAGAGGCTGTGCAAAAGGAAGGGGTGAGCCTTGTAGTCACGCCTGCTACTTCCACCTATCACATGACCACGCGGCCAAAACGGATTCGCGGGTGCACTAGATAGTCCCAGGGGAGTCGGGGAGTAGGCGCGCACCTCCTGCCAAATCACGGGCGCCGGTGTGGCACGCCTGCGAGTGAGAGGCTGTGCACTATGAGGCACATGTGCTAAAAAAGGCGGTGAGCCTTGTACTCACGCCTGCCACTTCCACAAAACGCATGAAAACGCCACAAAAATGAAATCCCAGATGCACTAGACACAGGGGAGCCTCGGAAATAGAGCCGCAACTCCGAGAAATCACGGGCGACGGAGTGGCATGCGTGAGAGTGAGAGGCTGTGCAAAAGGAAGGGGTGAGCCTTGTAGTCACGCCTGCTACTTCCACCTATCACATGACCACGCGGCCAAAATGGATTCGCGGGTGCACTAGATAGTCCCAGGGGAGTCGGGGAGTAGGCGTGCACCTCCTGCCAAATCACGGGCGCCGGTGTGGCACGCCTGCGAGGGAGAGGCTGTGCACTATGAGGCACATGTGCTAAAAAAGGTGGTGAGTCTTGTACTCACGCCCGCTACTTGCACGAAACAAATGACCACGCGGCCAAAATGGATTCCCCGGTGCAGTAGATAGTCTCAGGGGAATCGGGGAGTAGGCGCGCTCCTCCTGCAAGTCACTGGCGTCGGCGTGACACGCCTGCGAGTGAGAGACTGTGCACTAAGAGGCACGTGTTCTAAAGAAGGCGGTGAGCCTTGTATGACAACGCATGCCACTTCCACGAAACGCATGACAACGCGGACAAAACGGATTCCCGGGTGCAGTAGATAGTCTCAGGGGAGTTGGAGAGTAGTCGGGCACCTCCTGCCAAATCACGGCAGCCGTAGTGGCACGCCTGCGAGTGAGAGGCTGTGCACTGTGAGGCACTTGTGCTAAAGAAGGCGGTGAGCCTTGTACTCACGCCTGCCACTTCCACGAAACGCATGACAACGCCACCAGAATCAAATCTCAGGTGCACTAGAGCCAGCGGATCCTCGGCAATAGACGCGCAACTCTGGGAACTCACGGGCGACGGAGTGGCATGCGTGAGAGTGAGAGGCTGTGCGAGAGGAAGGGGTGAGCCTTGTACTGACGCCTGCTACTTCCAAGAGACACATCACCACGCGGTCAAAACGGATTCGCGGGTGCACTAGATAGTCCCAGGGGAGTCGGCGAGTAGGCGCGCACCTCCTGCCAAATCACGGGCGCCGGTGTGGCACGCCTGCGAGTGAGAGGCTGTGCACTATGAGGCACATGTGCTAAAAAAGGCGGTGAGCCTTGTACTCACGCCTGCCACTTCCACAAAACGCATGAAAACGCCACCAAAATGAAATCCCAGGTGCTCTAGACACAGGGGAGCCTCGGAAATAGAGCCGCAACTCCGAGAAATCACGGGCGACGGAGTGGCATGCGTGAGAGTGAGAGGCTGTGCAAAAGGAAGGGGTGAGCCTTGTAGTCACGCCTGCTACTTCCACCTATCACATGACCACGCGGCCAAAACGGATTCGCGGGTGCACTAGATAGTCCCAGGGGAGTCGGGGAGTAGGCGCGCACCTCCTGCCAAATCACGGGCGCCGGTGTGGCACGCCTTCGAGGGAGAGGCTGTGCACTATGAGGCACATGTGCTAAAAAAGGCGGTGAGCCTTGTACTCACGCCTGCCACTTCCACAAAACGCATGACAACGCCACCAGAATCAAATCCCAGGTGCACTAGACCCAGCGGATCCTCGGCAATAGACGCGCAACTCCGGGAACTCACGGGCGACGGAGTGGCATGCGTGAGAGTGAGACGGTGTGCAAGAGGAAGGGGTGAGCCTTGTACTCACGCCTGCTACTTCCAAGAAACACATCACCACGCGGTCAAAACGGATTCGCGGGTGCACTAGATAGTCCCAGGGGAGTCGGCGAGTAGGCGCGCACCTCCTGCCAAATCACGGGCGCCGGTGTGGCACGCCTGCGAGTGAGAGGCTGTGCACTATGAGGCACATGTGCTAAAAAAGGCGGTGAGTCTTGTACTCACGCCCGCTACTTGCACGAAACAAATGACCACGCGGCCAAAATGGATTCCCGGGTGCAGTAGATAGTCTCAGGGGAATCGGGGAGTAGGCGCGCTCCTCCTGCAAGTCACTGGCGTCGGCGTAACACGCCTGCGAGTGAGAGACTGTGCACTATGAGGCACATGTGCTAAAAAAGGCGGTGAGCCTTGTACTCACGCCTGCCACTTCCACAAAACGCATGAAAACGCCACCAAAATGAAATCCCAGGTGCACTAGACACAGGGGAGCCTCGGAAATAGAGCCGCAACTCCGAGAAATCACGGGCGACGGAGTGGCATGCGTGAGAGTGAGAGGCTGTGCAAAAGGAAGGGGTGAGCCTTGTAGTCACGCCTGCTACTTCCACCTATCACATGACCACGCGGCCAAAACGGATTCGCGGGTGCACTAGATAGTCCCAGGGGAGTCGGGGAGTAGGCGCGCACCTCCTGCCAAATCACGGGCGCCGGTGTGGCACGCCTGCGAGTGAGAGGCTGTGCACTATGAGGCACATGTGCTAAAAAAGGCGGTGAGCCTTGTACTCACGCCTGCCACTTCCACAAAACGCATGAAAACGCCACCAAAATGAAATCCCAGATGCACTAGACACAGGGGAGCCTCGGAAATAGAGCCGCAACTCCGAGAAATCACGGGCGACGGAGTGGCATGCGTGAGAGTGAGAGGCTGTGCAAAAGGAAGGGGTGAGCCTTGTAGTCACGCCTGCTACTTCCACCTATCACATGACCACGCGGCCAAAATGGATTCGCGGGTGCACTAGATAGTCCCAGGGGAGTCGGGGAGTAGGCGTGCACCTCCTGCCAAATCACGGGCGCCGGTGTGGCACGCCTGCGAGGGAGAGGCTGTGCACTATGAGGCACATGTGCTAAAAAAGGCGGTGAGTCTTGTACTCACGCCCGCTACTTGCACGAAACAAATGACCACGCGGCCAAAATGGATTCCCCGGTGCAGTAGATAGTCTCAGGGGAATCGGGGAGTAGGCGCGCTCCTCCTGCAAGTCACTGGCGTCGGCGTGACACGCCTGCGAGTGAGAGACTGTGCACTAAGAGGCACGTGTGCTAAAGAAGGCGGTGAGCCTTGTATGACAACGCATGCCACTTCCACGAAACGCATGACAACGCGGACAAAACGGATTCCCGGGTGCAGTAGATAGTCTCAGGGGAGTTGGAGAGTAGTCGGGCACCTCCTGCCAAATCACGGCAGCCGTAGTGGCACGCCTGCGAGTGAGAGGCTGTGCACTGTGAGGCACATGTGCTAAAGAAGGCGGTGAGCCTTGTACTCACGCCTGCCACTTCCACGAAACGCATGACAACGCCACCAGAATCAAATCTCAGGTGCACTAGAGCCAGCGGATCCTCGGCAATAGACGCGCAACTCTGGGAACTCACGGGCGACGGAGTGGCATGCGTGAGAGTGAGAGGCTGTGCGAGAGGAAGGGGTGAGCCTTGTACTGACGCCTGCTACTTCCAAGAGACACATCACCACGCGGTCAAAACGGATTCGCGGGTGCACTAGATAGTCCCAGGGGAGTCGGCGAGTAGGCGCGCACCTCCTGCCAAATCACGGGCGCCGGTGTGGCACGCCTGCGAGTGAGAGGCTGTGCACTATGAGGCACATGTGCTAAAAAAGGCGGTGAGCCTTGTACTCACGCCTGCCACTTCCACAAAACGCATGAAAACGCCACCAAAATGAAATCCCAGGTGCACTAGACACAGGGGAGCCTCGGAAATAGAGCCGCAACTCCGAGAAATCACGGGCGACGGAGTGGCATGCGTGAGAGTGAGAGGCTGTGCAAAAGGAAGGGGTGAGCCTTGTAGTCACGCCTGCTACTTCCACCTATCACATGACCACGCGGCCAAAACGGATTCGCGGGTGCACTAGATAGTCCCAGGGGAGTCGGGGAGTAGGCGCGCACCTCCTGCCAAATCACGGGCGCCGGTGTGGCACGCCTGCGAGGGAGAGGCTGTGCACTATGAGGCACATGTGCTAAAAAAGGCGGTGAGCCTTGTACTCACGCCTGCCACTTCCACAAAACGCATGACAACGCCACCAGAATCAAATCCCAGGTGCACTAGACCCAGCGGATCCTCGGCAATAGACGCGCAACTCCGGGAACTCACGGGCGACGGAGTGGCATGCGTGAGAGTGAGACGGTGTGCAAGAGGAAGGGGTAAGCCTTGTACTCACGCCTGCTACTTCCAAGAAACACATCACTACGCGGTCAAAACGGATTCGCGGGTGCACTAGATAGTCCCAGGGGAGTCGGCGAGTAGGCGCGCACCTCCTGCCAAATCACGGGCGCCGGTGTGGCACGCCTGCGAGTGAGAGGCTGTGCACTATGAGGCACATGTGCTAAAAAAGGCGGTGAGTCTTGTACTCACGCCCGCTACTTGCACGAAACAAATGACCACGCGGCCAAAATGGATTCCCGGGTGCAGTAGATAGTCTCAGGGGAATCGGGGAGTAGGCGCGCTCCTCCTGCAAGTCACTGGCGTCGGCGTAACACGCCTGCGAGTGAGAGACTGTGCACTATGAGGCACATGTGCTAAAAAAGGCGGTGAGCCTTGTACTCACGCCTGCCACTTCCACAAAACGCATGAAAACGCCACCAAAATGAAATGCCAGGTGCACTAGACACAGGGGAGCCTCGGAAATAGAGCCGCAACTCCGAGAAATCACGGGCGACGGAGTGGCATGCGTGAGAGTGAGAGGCTGTGCAAAAGGAAGGGGTGAGCCTTGTAGTCACGCCTGCTACTTCCACCTATCACATGACCACGCGGCCAAAACGGATTCGCGGGTGCACTAGATAGTCCCAGGGGAGTCGGGGAGTAGGCGCGCACCTCCTGCCAAATCACGGGCGCCGGTGTGGCACGCCTGCGAGTGAGAGGCTGTGCACTATGAGGCACATGTGCTAAAAAAGGCGGTGAGCCTTGTACTCACGCCTGCCACTTCCACAAAACGCATGAAAACGCCACCAAAATGAAATCCCAGATGCACTAGACACAGGGGAGCCTCGGAAATAGAGCCGCAACTCCGAGAAATCACGGGCGACGGAGTGGCATGCGTGAGAGTGAGAGGCTGTGCAAAAGGAAGGGGTGAGCCTTGTAGTCACGCCTGCTACTTCCACCTATCACATGACCACGCGGCCAAAATGGATTCGCGGGTGCACTAGATAGTCCCAGGGGAGTCGGGGAGTAGGCGTGCACCTCCTGCCAAATCACGGGCGCCGGTGTGGCACGCCTGCGAGGGAGAGTCTGTGCACTATGAGGCACATGTGCTAAAAAAGGCGGTGAGTCTTGTACTCACGCCCGCTACTTGCACGAAACAAATGACCACGCGGCCAAAATGGATTCCCCGGTGCAGTAGATAGTCTCAGGGGAATCGGGGAGTAGGCGCGCTCCTCCTGCAAGTCACTGGCGTCGGCGTGACACGCCTGCGAGTGAGAGACTGTGCACTAAGAGGCACGTGTGCTAAAGAAGGCGGTGAGCCTTGTATGACAACGCATGCCACTTCCACGAAACGCATGACAACGCGGACAAAACGGATTCCCGGGTGCAGTAGATAGTCCCAGGGGAGTTGGAGAGTAGTCGGGCACCTCCTGCCAAATCACGGCAGCCGTAGTGGCACGCCTGCGAGTGAGAGGCTGTGCACTGTGAGGCACATGTGCTAAAGAAGGCGGTGAGCCTTGTACTCACGCCTGCCACTTCCACGAAACGCATGACAACGCCACCAGAATCAAATCCCAGGTGCACTAGAGCCAGCGGATCCTCGGCAATAGACGCGCAACTCTGGGAACTCACGGGCGACGGAGTGGCATGCGTGAGAGTGAGAGGCTGTGCGAGAGGAAGGGGTGAGCCTTGTACTGACGCCTGCTACTTCCAAGAGACACATCACCACGCGGTCAAAACGGATTCGCGGGTGCACTAGATAGTCCCAGAAGAGTCGGCGAGTAGGCGCGCACCTCCTGCCAAATCACGGGCGCCGGTGTGGCACGCCTGCGAGTGAGAGGCTGTGCACTATGAGGCACATGTGCTAAAAAAGGCGGTGAGCCTTGTACTCACGCCTGCCACTTCCACAAAACGCATGAAAACGCCACCAAAATGAAATCCCAGGTGCACTAGACACAGGGGAGCCTCGGAAATAGAGCCGCAACTCCGAGAAATCACGGGCGACGGAGTGGCATGCGTGAGAGTGAGAGGCTGTGCAAAAGGAAGGGGTGAGCCTTGTAGTCACGCCTGCTACTTCCACCTATCACATGACCACGCGGCCAAAACGGATTCGCGGGTGCACTAGATAGTCCCAGAGGAGTCGGCGAGTAGGCGCGCACCTCCTGCCAAATCACGGGCGCCGGTGTGGCACGCCTGCGAGTGAGAGGCTGTGCACTATGAGGCACATGTGCTAAAAAAGGCGGTGAGTCTTGTACTCACGCCCGCTACTTGCACGAAACAAATGACCACGCGGCCAAAATGGATTCCCGGGTGCAGTAGATAGTCTCAGGGGAATCGGGGAGTAGGCGCGCTCCTCCTGCAAGTCACTGGCGTCGGCGTAACACGCCTGCGAGTGAGAGACTGTGCACTATGAGGCACATGTGCTAAAAAAGGCGGTGAGCCTTGTACTCACGCCTGCCACTTCCACAAAACGCATGAAAACGCCACCAAAATGAAATGCCAGGTGCACTAGACACAGGGGAGCCTCGGAAATAGAGCCGCAACTCCGAGAAATCACGGGCGACGGAGTGGCATGCGTGAGAGTGAGAGGCTGTGCAAAAGGAAGGGGTGAGCCTTGTAGTCACGCCTGCTACTTCCACCTATCACATGACCACGCGGCCAAAACGGATTCGCGGGTGCACTAGATAGTCCCAGGGGAGTCGGGGAGTAGGCGCGCACCTCCTGCCAAATCACGGGCGCCGGTGTGGCACGCCTGCGAGTGAGAGGCTGTGCACTATGAGGCACATGTGCTAAAAAAGGCGGTGAGCCTTGTACTCACGCCTGCCACTTCCACAAAACGCATGAAAACGCCACCAAAATGAAATCCCAGATGCACTAGACACAGGGGAGCCTCGGAAATAGAGCCGCAACTCCGAGAAATCACGGGCGACGGAGTGGCATGCGTGAGAGTGAGAGGCTGTGCAAAAGGAAGGGGTGAGCCTTGTAGTCACGCCTGCTACTTCCACCTATCACATGACCACGCGGCCAAAATGGATTCGCGGGTGCACTAGATAGTCCCAGGGGAGTCGGGGAGTAGGCGTGCACCTCCTGCCAAATCACGGGCGCCGGTGTGGCACGCCTGCGAGGGAGAGGCTGTGCACTATGAGGCACATGTGCTAAAAAAGGCGGTGAGTCTTGTACTCACGCCCGCTACTTGCACGAAACAAATGACCACGCGGCCAAAATGGATTCCCCGGTGCAGTAGATAGTCTCAGGGGAATCGGGGAGTAGGCGCGCTCCTCCTGCAAGTCACTGGCGTCGGCGTGACACGCCTGCGAGTGAGAGACTGTGCACTAAGAGGCACGTGTGCTAAAGAAGGCGGTGAGCCTTGTATGACAACGCATGCCACTTCCACGAAACGCATGACAACGCGGACAAAACGGATTCCCGGGTGCAGTAGATAGTCCCAGGGGAGTTGGAGAGTAGTCGGGCACCTCCTGCCAAATCACGGCAGCCGTAGTGGCACGCCTGCGAGTGAGAGGCTGTGCACTGTGAGGCACATGTGCTAAAGAAGGCGGTGAGCCTTGTACTCACGCCTGCCACTTCCACGAAACGCATGACAACGCCACCAGAATCAAATCCCAGGTGCACTAGAGCCAGCGGATCCTCGGCAATAGACGCGCAATTCTGGGAACTCACGGGCGACGGAGTGGCATGCGTGAGAGTGAGAGGCTGTGCGAGAGGAAGGGGTGAGCCTTGTACTGACGCCTGCTACTTCCAAGAGACACATCACCACGCGGTCAAAACGGATTCGCGGGTGCACTAGATAGTCCCAGGGGAGTCGGCGAGTAGGCGCGCACCTCCTGCCAAATCACGGGCGCCGGTGTGGCACGCCTGCGAGTGAGAGGCTGTGCACTATGAGGCACATGTGCTAAAAAAGGCGGTGAGCCTTGTACTCACGCCTGCCACTTCCACAAAACGCATGAAAACGCCACCAAAATGAAATGCCAGGTGCACTAGACACAGGGGAGCCTCGGAAATAGAGCCGCAACTCCGAGAAATCACGGGCGACGGAGTGGCATGCGTGAGAGTGAGAGGCTGTGCAAAAGGAAGGGGTGAGCCTTGTAGTCACGCCTGCTACTTCCACCTATCACATGACCACGCGGCCAAAACGGATTCGCGGGTGCACTAGATAGTCCCAGGGGAGTCGGCGAGTAGGCGCGCACCTCCTGCCAAATCACGGGCGCCGGTGTGGCACGCCTGCGAGTGAGAGGCTGTGCACTATGAGGCACATGTGCTAAAAAAGGCGGTGAGTCTTGTACTCACGCCCGCTACTTGCACGAAACAAATGACCACGCGGCCAAAATGGATTCCCGGGTGCAGTAGATAGTCTCAGGGGAATCGGGGAGTAGGCGCGCTCCTCCTGCAAGTCACTGGCGTCGGCGTAACACGCCTGCGAGTGAGAGACTGTGCACTATGAGGCACATGTGCTAAAAAAGGCGGTGAGCCTTGTACTCACGCCTGCCACTTCCACAAAACGCATGAAAACGCCACCAAAATGAAATGCCAGGTGCACTAGACACAGGGGAGCCTCGGAAATAGAGCCGCAACTCCGAGAAATCACGGGCGACGGAGTGGCATGCGTGAGAGTGAGAGGCTGTGCAAAAGGAAGGGGTGAGCCTTGTAGTCACGCCTGCTACTTCCACCTATCACATGACCACGCGGCCAAAACGGATTCGCGGGTGCACTAGATAGTCCCAGGGGAGTCGGGGAGTAGGCGCGCACCTCCTGCCAAATCACGGGCGCCGGTGTGGCACGCCTGCGAGTGAGAGGCTGTGCACTATGAGGCACATGTGCTAAAAAAGGCGGTGAGCCTTGTACTCACGCCTGCCACTTCCACAAAACGCATGAAAACGCCACCAAAATGAAATCCCAGATGCACTAGACACAGGGGAGCCTCGGAAATAGAGCCGCAACTCCGAGAAATCACGGGCGACGGAGTGGCATGCGTGAGAGTGAGAGGCTGTGCAAAAGGAAGGGGTGAGCCTTGTAGTCACGCCTGCTACTTCCACCTATCACATGACCACGCGGCCAAAATGGATTCGCGGGTGCACTAGATAGTCCCAGGGGAGTCGGGGAGTAGGCGTGCACCTCCTGCCAAATCACGGGCGCCGGTGTGGCACGCCTGCGAGGGAGAGGCTGTGCACTATGAGGCACATGTGCTAAAAAAGGCGGTGAGTCTTGTACTCACGCCCGCTACTTGCACGAAACAAATGACCACGCGGCCAAAATGGATTCCCCGGTGCAGTAGATAGTCTCAGGGGAATCGGGGAGTAGGCGCGCTCCTCCTGCAAGTCACTGGCGTCGGCGTGACACGCCTGCGAGTGAGAGACTGTGCACTAAGAGGCACGTGTGCTAAAGAAGGCGGTGAGCCTTGTATGACAACGCATGCCACTTCCACGAAACGCATGACAACGCGGACAAAACGGATTCTCGGGTGCAGTAGAGAGTCCCAGGGGAGTTGGAGAGTAGTCGGGCACCTCCTGCCAAATCACGGCAGCCGTAGTGGCACGCCTGCGAGTGAGAGGCTGTGCACTGTGAGGCACATGTGCTAAAGAAGGCGGTGAGCCTTGTACTCACGCCTGCCACTTCCACGAAACGCATGACAACGCCACCAGAATCAAATCCCAGGTGCACTAGAGCCAGCGGATCCTCGGCAATAGACGCGCAACTCTGGGAACTCACGGGCGACGGAGTGGCATGCGTGAGAGTGAGAGGCTGTGCGAGAGGAAGGGGTGAGTCTTGTACTGACGCCTGCTACTTCCAAGAGACACATCACCACGCGGTCAAAACGGATTCGCGGGTGCACTAGATAGTCCCAGGGGAGTCGGCGAGTAGGCGCGCACCTCCTGCCAAATCACGGGCGCCGGTGTGGCACGCCTGCGAGTGAGAGGCTGTGCACTATGAGGCACATGTGCTAAAAAAGGCGGTGAGCCTTGTACTCACGCCTGCCACTTCCACAAAACGCATGAAAACGCCACCAAAATGAAATGCCAGGTGCACTAGACACAGGGGAGCCTCGGAAATAGAGCCGCAATTCCGAGAAATCACGGGCGACGGAGTGGCATGCGTGAGAGTGAGAGGCTGTGCAAAAGGAAGGGGTGAGCCTTGTAGTCACGCCTGCTACTTCCACCTATCACATGACCACGCGGCCAAAACGGATTCGCGGGTGCACTAGATAGTCCCAGGGGAGTCGGGGAGTAGGCGCGCACCTCCTGCCAAATCACGGGCGCCGGTGTGGCACGCCTGCGAGGGAGAGGCTGTGCACTATGAGGCACATGTGCTAAAAAAGGCGGTGAGCCTTGTACTCACGCCTGCCACTTCCACAAAACGCATGACAACGCCACCAGAATCAAATCCCAGGTGCACTAGACCCAGCGGATCCTCGGCAATAGACGCGCAACTCCGGGAACTCACGGGCGACGGAGTGGCATGCGTGAGAGTGAGACGGTGTGCAAGAGGAAGGGGTGAGCCTTGTACTCACGCCTGCTACTTCCAAGAAACACATCACCACGCGGTCAAAACGGATTCGCGGGTGCACTAGATAGTCCCAGCGGAGTCGGCGAGTAGGCGCGCACCTCCTGCCAAATCACGGGCGCCGGTGTGGCACGCCTGCGAGTGAGAGGCTGTGCACTATGAGGCACATGTGCTAAAAAAGGCGGTGAGTCTTGTACTCACGCCCGCTACTTGCACGAAACAAATGACCACGCGGCCAAAATGGATTCCCGGGTGCAGTAGATAGTCTCAGGGGAATCGGGGAGTAGGCGCGCTCCTCCTGCAAGTCACTGGCGTCGGCGTAACACGCCTGCGAGTGAGAGACTGTGCACTATGAGGCACATGTGCTAAAAAAGGCGGTGAGCCTTGTACTCACGCCTGCCACTTCCACAAAACGCATGAAAACGCCACCAAAATGAAATGCCAGGTGCACTAGACACAGGGGAGCCTCGGAAATAGAGCCGCAACTCCGAGAAATCACGGGCGACGGAGTGGCATGCGTGAGAGTGAGAGGCTGTGCAAAAGGAAGGGGTGAGCCTTGTAGTCACGCCTGCTACTTCCACCTATCACATGACCACGCGGCCAAAACGGATTCGCGGGTGCACTAGATAGTCCCAGGGGAGTCGGGGAGTAGGCGCGCACCTCCTGCCAAATCACGGGCGCCGGTGTGGCACGCCTGCGAGTGAGAGGCTGTGCACTATGAGGCACATGTGCTAAAAAAGGCGGTGAGCCTTGTACTCACGCCTGCCACTTCCACAAAACGCATGAAAACGCCACCAAAATGAAATCCCAGATGCACTAGACACAGGGGAGCCTCGGAAATAGAGCCGCAACTCCGAGAAATCACGGGCGACGGAGTGGCATGCGTGAGAGTGAGAGGCTGTGCAAAAGGAAGGGGTGAGCCTTGTAGTCACGCCTGCTACTTCCACCTATCACATGACCACGCGGCCAAAATGGATTCGCGGGTGCACTAGATAGTCCCAGGGGAGTCGGGGAGTAGGCGTGCACCTCCTGCCAAATCACGGGCGCCGGTGTGGCACGCCTGCGAGGGAGAGGCTGTGCACTATGAGGCACATGTGCTAAAAAAGGCGGTGAGTCTTGTACTCACGCCCGCTACTTGCACGAAACAAATGACCACGCGGCCAAAATGGATTCCCCGGTGCAGTAGATAGTCTCAGGGGAATCGGGGAGTAGGCGCGCTCCTCCTGCAAGTCACTGGCGTCGGCGTGACACGCCTGCGAGTGAGAGACTGTGCACTAAGAGGCACGTGTGCTAAAGAAGGCGGTGAGCCTTGTATGACAACGCATGCCACTTCCACGAAACGCATGACAACGCGGACAAAACGGATTCCCGGGTGCAGTAGATAGTCCCAGGGGAGTTGGAGAGTAGTCGGGCACCTCCTGCCAAATCACGGCAGCCGTAGTGGCACGCCTGCGAGTGAGAGGCTGTGCACTGTGAGGCACATGTGCTAAAGAAGGCGGTGAGCCTTGTACTCACGCCTGCCACTTCCACGAAACGCATGACAACGCCACCAGAATCAAATCCCAGGTGCACTAGAGCCAGCGGATCCTCGGCAATAGACGCGCAACTCTGGGAACTCACGGGCGACGGAGTGGCATGCGTGAGAGTGAGAGGCTGTGCGAGAGGAAGGGGTGAGCCTTGTACTGACGCCTGCTACTTCCAAGAGACACATCACCACGCGGTCAAAACGGATTCGCGGGTGCACTAGATAGTCCCAGGGGAGTCGGCGAGTAGGCGCGCACCTCCTGCCAAATCACGGGCGCCGGTGTGGCACGCCTGCGAGTGAGAGGCTGTGCACTATGAGGCACATGTGCTAAAAAAGGCGGTGAGCCTTGTACTCACGCCTGCCACTTCCACAAAACGCATGAAAACGCCACCAAAATGAAATGCCAGGTGCACTAGACACAGGGGAGCCTCGGAAATAGAGCCGCAACTCCGAGAAATCACGGGCGACGGAGTGGCATGCGTGAGAGTGAGAGGCTGTGCAAAAGGAAGGGGTGAGCCTTGTAGTCACGCCTGCTACTTCCACCTATCACATGACCACGCGGCCAAAACGGATTCGCGGGTGCACTAGATAGTCCCAGGGGAGTCGGGGAGTAGGCGCGCACCTCCTGCCAAATCACGGGCGCCGGTGTGGCACGCCTGCGAGTGAGAGGCTGTGCACTATGAGGCACATGTGCTAAAAAAGGCGGTGAGTCTTGTACTCACGCCCGCTACTTGCACGAAACAAATGACCACGCGGCCAAAATGGATTCCCGGGTGCAGTAGATAGTCTCAGGGGAATCGGGGAGTAGGCGCGCTCCTCCTGCAAGTCACTGGCGTCGGCGTAACACGCCTGCGAGTGAGAGACTGTGCACTATGAGGCACATGTGCTAAAAAAGGCGGTGAGCCTTGTACTCACGCCTGCCACTTCCACAAAACGCATGAAAACGCCACCAAAATGAAATGCCAGGTGCACTAGACACAGGGGAGCCTCGGAAATAGAGCCGCAACTCCGAGAAATCACGGGCGACGGAGTGGCATGCGTGAGAGTGAGAGGCTGTGCAAAAGGAAGGGGTGAGCCTTGTAGTCACGCCTGCTACTTCCACCTATCACATGACCACGCGGCCAAAACGGATTCGCGGGTGCACTAGATAGTCCCAGGGGAGTCGGGGAGTAGGCGCGCACCTCCTGCCAAATCACGGGCGCCGGTGTGGCACGCCTGCGAGTGAGAGGCTGTGCACTATGAGGCACATGTGCTAAAAAAGGCGGTGAGCCTTGTACTCACGCCTGCCACTTCCACAAAACGCATGAAAACGCCACCAAAATGAAATCCCAGATGCACTAGACACAGGGGAGCCTCGGAAATAGAGCCGCAACTCCGAGAAATCACGGGCGACGGAGTGGCATGCGTGAGAGTGAGAGGCTGTGCAAAAGGAAGGGGTGAGCCTTGTAGTCACGCCTGCTACTTCCACCTATCACATGACCACGCGGCCAAAATGGATTCGCGGGTGCACTAGATAGTCCCAGGGGAGTCGGGGAGTAGGCGTGCACCTCCTGCCAAATCACGGGCGCCGGTGTGGCACGCCTGCGAGGGAGAGGCTGTGCACTATGAGGCACATGTGCTAAAAAAGGCGGTGAGTCTTGTACTCACGCCCGCTACTTGCACGAAACAAATGACCACGCGGCCAAAATGGATTCCCCGGTGCAGTAGATAGTCTCAGGGGAATCGGGGAGTAGGCGCGCTCCTCCTGCAAGTCACTGGCGTCGGCGTGACACGCCTGCGAGTGAGAGACTGTGCACTAAGAGGCACGTGTGCTAAAGAAGGCGGTGAGCCTTGTATGACAACGCATGCCACTTCCACGAAACGCATGACAACGCGGACAAAACGGATTCCCGGGTGCAGTAGATAGTCCCAGGGGAGTTGGAGAGTAGTCGGGCACCTCCTGCCAAATCACGGCAGCCGTAGTGGCACGCCTGCGAGTGAGAGGCTGTGCACTGTGAGGCACATGTGCTAAAGAAGGCGGTGAGCCTTGTACTCACGCCTGCCACTTCCACGAAACGCATGACAACGCCACCAGAATCAAATCCCAGGTGCACTAGAGCCAGCGGATCCTCGGCAATAGACGCGCAACTCTGGGAACTCACGGGCGACGGAGTGGCATGCGTGAGAGTGAGAGGCTGTGCGAGAGGAAGGGGTGAGTCTTGTACTGACGCCTGCTACTTCCAAGAGACACATCACCACGCGGTCAAAACGGATTCGCGGGTGCACTAGATAGTCCCAGGGGAGTCGGCGAGTAGGCGCGCACCTCCTGCCAAATCACGGGCGCCGGTGTGGCACGCCTGCGAGTGAGAGGCTGTGCACTATGAGGCACATGTGCTAAAAAAGGCGGTGAGCCTTGTACTCACGCCTGCCACTTCCACAAAACGCATGAAAACGCCACCAAAATGAAATGCCAGGTGCACTAGACACAGGGGAGCCTCGGAAATAGAGCCGCAACTCCGAGAAATCACGGGCGACGGAGTGGCATGCGTGAGAGTGAGAGGCTGTGCAAAAGGAAGGGGTGAGCCTTGTAGTCACGCCTGCTACTTCCACCTATCACATGACCACGCGGCCAAAACGGATTCGCGGGTGCACTAGATAGTCCCAGGGGAGTCGGGGAGTAGGCGCGCACCTCCTGCCAAATCACGGGCGCCGGTGTGGCACGCCTGCGAGGGAGAGGCTGTGCACTATGAGGCACATGTGCTAAAAAAGGCGGTGAGCCTTGTACTCACGCCTGCCACTTCCACAAAACGCATGACAACGCCACCAGAATCAAATCCCAGGTGCACTAGACCCAGCGGATCCTCGGCAATAGACGCGCAACTCCGGGAACTCACGGGCGACGGAGTGGCATGCGTGAGAGTGAGACGGTGTGCAAGAGGAAGGGGTGAGCCTTGTACTCACGCCTGCTACTTCCAAGAAACACATCACCACGCGGTCAAAACGGATTCGCGGGTGCACTAGATAGTCCCAGGGGAGTCGGCGAGTAGGCGCGCACCTCCTGCCAAATCACGGGCGCCGGTGTGGCACGCCTGCGAGTGAGAGGCTGTGCACTATGAGGCACATGTGCTAAAAAAGGCGGTGAGTCTTGTACTCACGCCCGCTACTTGCACGAAACAAATGACCACGCGGCCAAAATGGATTCCCGGGTGCAGTAGATAGTCTCAGGGGAATCGGGGAGTAGGCGCGCTCCTCCTGCAAGTCACTGGCGTCGGCGTAACACGCCTGCGAGTGAGAGACTGTGCACTATGAGGCACATGTGCTAAAAAAGGCGGTGAGCCTTGTACTCACGCCTGCCACTTCCACAAAACGCATGAAAACGCCACCAAAATGAAATGCCAGGTGCACTAGACACAGGGGAGCCTCGGAAATAGAGCCGCAACTCCGAGAAATCACGGGCGACGGAGTGGCATGCGTGAGAGTGAGAGGCTGTGCAAAAGGAAGGGGTGAGCCTTGTAGTCACGCCTGCTACTTCCACCTATCACATGACCACGCGGCCAAAACGGATTCGCGGGTGCACTAGATAGTCCCAGGGGAGTCGGGGAGTAGGCGCGCACCTCCTGCCAAATCACGGGCGCCGGTGTGGCACGCCTGCGAGTGAGAGGCTGTGCACTATGAGGCACATGTGCTAAAAAAGGCGGTGAGCCTTGTACTCACGCCTGCCACTTCCACAAAACGCATGAAAACGCCACCAAAATGAAATCCCAGATGCACTAGACACAGGGGAGCCTCGGAAATAGAGCCGCAACTCCGAGAAATCACGGGCGACGGAGTGGCATGCGTGAGAGTGAGAGGCTGTGCAAAAGGAAGGGGTGAGCCTTGTAGTCACGCCTGCTACTTCCACCTATCACATGACCACGCGGCCAAAATGGATTCGCGGGTGCACTAGATAGTCCCAGGGGAGTCGGGGAGTAGGCGTGCACCTCCTGCCAAATCACGGGCGCCGGTGTGGCACGCCTGCGAGGGAGAGGCTGTGCACTATGAGGCACATGTGCTAAAAAAGGCGGTGAGTCTTGTACTCACGCCCGCTACTTGCACGAAACAAATGACCACGCGGCCAAAATGGATTCCCCGGTGCAGTAGATAGTCTCAGGGGAATCGGGGAGTAGGCGCGCTCCTCCTGCAAGTCACTGGCGTCGGCGTGACACGCCTGCGAGTGAGAGACTGTGCACTAAGAGGCACGTGTGCTAAAGAAGGCGGTGAGCCTTGTATGACAACGCATGCCACTTCCACGAAACGCATGACAACGCGGACAAAACGGATTCCCGGGTGCAGTAGATAGTCCCAGGGGAGTTGGAGAGTAGTCGGGCACCTCCTGCCAAATCACGGCAGCCGTAGTGGCACGCCTGCGAGTGAGAGGCTGTGCACTGTGAGGCACATGTGCTAAAGAAGGCGGTGAGCCTTGTACTCACGCCTGCCACTTCCACGAAACGCATGACAACGCCACCAGAATCAAATCCCAGGTGCACTAGAGCCAGCGGATCCTCGGCAATAGACGCGCAACTCTGGGAACTCACGGGCGACGGAGTGGCATGCGTGAGAGTGAGAGGCTGTGCGAGAGGAAGGGGTGAGCCTTGTACTGACGCCTGCTACTTCCAAGAGACACATCACCACGCGGTCAAAACGGATTCGCGGGTGCACTAGATAGTCCCAGGGGAGTCGGCGAGTAGGCGCGCACCTCCTGCCAAATCACGGGCGCCGGTGTGGCACGCCTGCGAGTGAGAGGCTGTGCACTATGAGGCACATGTGCTAAAAAAGGCGGTGAGCCTTGTACTCACGCCTGCCACTTCCACAAAACGCATGAAAACGCCACCAAAATGAAATGCCAGGTGCACTAGACACAGGGGAGCCTCGGAAATAGAGCCGCAACTCCGAGAAATCACGGGCGACGGAGTGGCATGCGTGAGAGTGAGAGGCTGTGCAAAAGGAAGGGGTGAGCCTTGTAGTCACGCCTGCTACTTCCACCTATCACATGACCACGCGGCCAAAACGGATTCGCGGGTGCACTAGATAGTCCCAGGGGAGTCGGCGAGTAGGCGCGCACCTCCTGCCAAATCACGGGCGCCGGTGTGGCACGCCTGCGAGTGAGAGGCTGTGCACTATGAGGCACATGTGCTAAAAAAGGCGGTGAGTCTTGTACTCACGCCCGCTACTTGCACGAAACAAATGACCACGCGGCCAAAATGGATTCCCGGGTGCAGTAGATAGTCTCAGGGGAATCGGGGAGTAGGCGCGCTCCTCCTGCAAGTCACTGGCGTCGGCGTAACACGCCTGCGAGTGAGAGACTGTGCACTATGAGGCACATGTGCTAAAAAAGGCGGTGAGCCTTGTACTCACGCCTGCCACTTCCACAAAACGCATGAAAACGCCACCAAAATGAAATGCCAGGTGCACTAGACACAGGGGAGCCTCGGAAATAGAGCCGCAACTCCGAGAAATCACGGGCGACGGAGTGGCATGCGTGAGAGTGAGAGGCTGTGCAAAAGGAAGGGGTGAGCCTTGTAGTCACGCCTGCTACTTCCACCTATCACATGACCACGCGGCCAAAACGGATTCGCGGGTGCACTAGATAGTCCCAGGGGAGTCGGGGAGTAGGCGCGCACCTCCTGCCAAATCACGGGCGCCGGTGTGGCACGCCTGCGAGTGAGAGGCTGTGCACTATGAGGCACATGTGCTAAAAGAGGCGGTGAGCCTTGTACTCACGCCTGCCACTTCCACAAAACGCATGAAAACGCCACCAAAATGAAATCCCAGATGCACTAGACACAGGGGAGCCTCGGAAATAGAGCCGCAACTCCGAGAAATCACGGGCGACGGAGTGGCATGCGTGAGAGTGAGAGGCTGTGCAAAAGGAAGGGGTGAGCCTTGTAGTCACGCCTGCTACTTCCACCTATCACATGACCACGCGGCCAAAATGGATTCGCGGGTGCACTAGATAGTCCCAGGGGAGTCGGGGAGTAGGCGTGCACCTCCTGCCAAATCACGGGCGCCGGTGTGGCACGCCTGCGAGGGAGAGGCTGTGCACTATGAGGCACATGTGCTAAAAAAGGCGGTGAGTCTTGTACTCACGCCCGCTACTTGCACGAAACAAATGACCACGCGGCCAAAATGGATTCCCCGGTGCAGTAGATAGTCTCAGGGGAATCGGGGAGTAGGCGCGCTCCTCCTGCAAGTCACTGGCGTCGGCGTGACACGCCTGCGAGTGAGAGACTGTGCACTAAGAGGCACGTGTGCTAAAGAAGGCGGTGAGCCTTGTATGACAACGCATGCCACTTCCACGAAACGCATGACAACGCGGACAAAACGGATTCCCGGGTGCAGTAGATAGTCCCAGGGGAGTTGGAGAGTAGTCGGGCACCTCCTGCCAAATCACGGCAGCCGTAGTGGCACGCCTGCGAGTGAGAGGCTGTGCACTGTGAGGCACATGTGCTAAAGAAGGCGGTGAGCCTTGTACTCACGCCTGCCACTTCCACGAAACGCATGACAACGCCACCAGAATCAAATCCCAGGTGCACTAGAGCCAGCGGATCCTCGGCAATAGACGCGCAACTCTGGGAACTCACGGGCGACGGAGTGGCATGCGTGAGAGTGAGAGGCTGTGCGAGAGGAAGGGGTGAGCCTTGTACTGACGCCTGCTACTTCCAAGAGACACATCACCACGCGGTCAAAACGGATTCGCGGGTGCACTAGATAGTCCCAGGGGAGTCGGCGAGTAGGCGCGCACCTCCTGCCAAATCACGGGCGCCGGTGTGGCACGCCTGCGAGTGAGAGGCTGTGCACTATGAGGCACATGTGCTAAAAAAGGCGGTGAGCCTTGTACTCACGCCTGCCACTTCCACAAAACGCATGAAAACGCCACCAAAATGAAATGCCAGGTGCACTAGACACAGGGGAGCCTCGGAAATAGAGCCGCAACTCCGAGAAATCACGGGCGACGGAGTGGCATGCGTGAGAGTAAGAGGCTGTGCAAAAGGAAGGGGTGAGCCTTGTAGTCACGCCTGCTACTTCCACCTATCACATGACCACGCGGCCAAAACGGATTCGCGGGTGCACTAGATAGTCCCAGGGGAGTCGGCGAGTAGGCGCGCACCTCCTGCCAAATCACGGGCGCCGGTGTGGCACGCCTGCGAGTGAGAGGCTGTGCACTATGAGGCACATGTGCTAAAAAAGGCGGTGAGTCTTGTACTCACGCCCGCTACTTGCACGAAACAAATGACCACGCGGCCAAAATGGATTCCCGGGTGCAGTAGATAGTCTCAGGGGAATCGGGGAGTAGGCGCGCTCCTCCTGCAAGTCACTGGCGTCGGCGTAACACGCCTGCGAGTGAGAGACTGTGCACTATGAGGCACATGTGCTAAAAAAGGCGGTGAGCCTTGTACTCACGCCTGCCACTTCCACAAAACGCATGAAAACGCCACCAAAATGAAATGCCAGGTGCACTAGACACAGGGGAGCCTCGGAAATAGAGCCGCAACTCCGAGAAATCACGGGCGACGGAGTGGCATGCGTGAGAGTGAGAGGCTGTGCAAAAGGAAGGGGTGAGCCTTGTAGTCACGCCTGCTACTTCCACCTATCACATGACCACGCGGCCAAAACGGATTCGCGGGTGCACTAGATAGTCCCAGGGGAGTCGGGGAGTAGGCGCGCACCTCCTGCCAAATCACGGGCGCCGGTGTGGCACGCCTGCGAGTGAGAGGCTGTGCACTATGAGGCACATGTGCTAAAAAAGGCGGTGAGCCTTGTACTCACGCCTGCCACTTCCACAAAACGCATGAAAACGCCACCAAAATGAAATCCCAGATGCACTAGACACAGGGGAGCCTCGGAAATAGAGCCGCAACTCCGAGAAATCACGGGCGACGGAGTGGCATGCGTGAGAGTGAGAGGCTGTGCAAAAGGAAGGGGTGAGCCTTGTAGTCACGCCTGCTACTTCCACCTATCACATGACCACGCGGCCAAAATGGATTCGCGGGTGCACTAGATAGTCCCAGGGGAGTCGGGGAGTAGGCGTGCACCTCCTGCCAAATCACGGGCGCCGGTGTGGCACGCCTGCGAGGGAGAGGCTGTGCACTATGAGGCACATGTGCTAAAAAAGGCGGTGAGTCTTGTACTCACGCCCGCTACTTGCACGAAACAAATGACCACGCGGCCAAAATGGATTCCCCGGTGCAGTAGATAGTCTCAGGGGAATCGGGGAGTAGGCGCGCTCCTCCTGCAAGTCACTGGCGTCGGCGTGACACGCCTGCGAGTGAGAGTCTGTGCACTAAGAGGCACGTGTGCTAAAGAAGGCGGTGAGCCTTGTATGACAACGCATGCCACTTCCACGAAACGCATGACAACGCGGACAAAACGGATTCCCGGGTGCAGTAGATAGTCCCAGGGGAGTTGGAGAGTAGTCGGGCACCTCCTGCCAAATCACGGCAGCCGTAGTGGCACGCCTGCGAGTGAGAGGCTGTGCACTGTGAGGCACATGTGCTAAAGAAGGCGGTGAGCCTTGTACTCACGCCTGCCACTTCCACGAAACGCATGACAACGCCACCAGAATCAAATCCCAGGTGCACTAGAGCCAGCGGATCCTCGGCAATAGACGCGCAACTCTGGGAACTCACGGGCGACGGAGTGGCATGCGTGAGAGTGAGAGGCTGTGCGAGAGGAAGGGGTGAGTCTTGTACTGACGCCTGCTACTTCCAAGAGACACATCACCACGCGGTCAAAACGGATTCGCGGGTGCACTAGATAGTCCCAGGGGAGTCGGCGAGTAGGCGCGCACCTCCTGCCAAATCACGGGCGCCGGTGTGGCACGCCTGCGAGTGAGAGGCTGTGCACTATGAGGCACATGTGCTAAAAAAGGCGGTGAGCCTTGTACTCACGCCTGCCACTTCCACAAAACGCATGAAAACGCCACCAAAATGAAATGCCAGGTGCACTAGACACAGGGGAGCCTCGGAAATAGAGCCGCAACTCCGAGAAATCACGGGCGACGGAGTGGCATGCGTGAGAGTGAGAGGCTGTGCAAAAGGAAGGGGTGAGCCTTTTAGTCACGCCTGCTACTTCCACCTATCACATGACCACGCGGCCAAAACGGATTCGCGGGTGCACTAGATAGTCCCAGGGGAGTCGGGGAGTAGGCGCGCACCTCCTGCCAAATCACGGGCGCCGGTGTGGCACGCCTGCGAGTGAGAGGCTGTGCACTATGAGGCACATGTGCTAAAAAAGGCGGTGAGCCTTGTACTCACGCCTGCCACTTCCACAAAACGCATGAAAACGCCACCAAAATGAAATCCCAGATGCACTAGACACAGGGGAGCCTCGGAAATAGAGCCGCAACTCCGAGAAATCACGGGCGACGGAGTGGCATGCGTGAGAGTGAGAGGCTGTGCAAAAGGAAGGGGTGAGCCTTGTAGTCACGCCTGCTACTTCCACCTATCACATGACCACGCGGCCAAAATGGATTCGCGGGTGCACTAGATAGTCCCAGGGGAGTCGGGGAGTAGGCGTGCACCTCCTGCCAAATCACGGGCGCCGGTGTGGCACGCCTGCGAGGGAGAGGCTGTGCACTATGAGGCACATGTGCTAAAAAAGGCGGTGAGTCTTGTACTCACGCCCGCTACTTGCACGAAACAAATGACCACGCGGCCAAAATGGATTCCCCGGTGCAGTAGATAGTCTCAGGGGAATCGGGGAGTAGGCGCGCTCCTCCTGCAAGTCACTGGCGTCGGCGTGACACGCCTGCGAGTGAGAGACTGTGCACTAAGAGGCACGTGTGCTAAAGAAGGCGGTGAGCCTTGTATGACAACGCATGCCACTTCCACGAAACGCATGACAACGCGGACAAAACGGATTCCCGGGTGCAGTAGATAGTCCCAGGGGAGTTGGAGAGTAGTCGGGCACCTCCTGCCAAATCACGGCAGCCGTAGTGGCACGCCTGCGAGTGAGAGGCTGTGCACTGTGAGGCACATGTGCTAAAGAAGGCGGTGAGCCTTGTACTCACGCCTGCCACTTCCACGAAACGCATGACAACGCCACCAGAATCAAATCCCAGGTGCACTAGAGCCAGCGGATCCTCGGCAATAGACGCGCAACTCTGGGAACTCACGGGCGACGGAGTGGCATGCGTGAGAGTGAGAGGCTGTGCGAGAGGAAGGGGTGAGTCTTGTACTGACGCCTGCTACTTCCAAGAGACACATCACCACGCGGTCAAAACGGATTCGCGGGTGCACTAGATAGTCCCAGGGGAGTCGGCGAGTAGGCGCGCACCTCCTGCCAAATCACGGGCGCCGGTGTGGCACGCCTGCGAGTGAGAGGCTGTGCACTATGAGGCACATGTGCTAAAAAAGGCGGTGAGCCTTGTACTCACGCCTGCCACTTCCACAAAACGCATGAAAACGCCACCAAAATGAAATGCCAGGTGCACTAGACACAGGGGAGCCTCGGAAATAGAGCCGCAACTCCGAGAAATCACGGGCGACGGAGTGGCATGCGTGAGAGTGAGAGGCTGTGCAAAAGGAAGGGGTGAGCCTTGTAGTCACGCCTGCTACTTCCACCTATCACATGACCACGCGGCCAAAACGGATTCGCGGGTGCACTAGATAGTCCCAGGGGAGTCGGGGAGTAGGCGCGCACCTCCTGCCAAATCACGGGCGCCGGTGTGGCACGCCTGCGAGGGAGAGGCTGTGCACTATGAGGCACATGTGCTAAAAAAGGCGGTGAGCCTTGTACTCACGCCTGCCACTTCCACAAAACGCATGACAACGCCACCAGAATCAAATCCCAGGTGCACTAGACCCAGCGGATCCTCGGCAATAGACGCGCAACTCCGGGAACTCACGGGCGACGGAGTGGCATGCGTGAGAGTGAGACGGTGTGCAAGAGGAAGGGGTGAGCCTTGTACTCACGCCTGCTACTTCCAAGAAACACATCACCACGCGGTCAAAACGGATTCGCGGGTGCACTAGATAGTCCCAGGGGAGTCGGCGAGTAGGCGCGCACCTCCTGCCAAATCACGGGCGCCGGTGTGGCACGCCTGCGAGTGAGAGGCTGTGCACTATGAGGCACATGTGCTAAAAAAGGCGGTGAGTCTTGTACTCACGCCCGCTACTTGCACGAAACAAATGACCACGCGGCCAAAATGGATTCCCGGGTGCAGTAGATAGTCTCAGGGGAATCGGGGAGTAGGCGCGCTCCTCCTGCAAGTCACTGGCGTCGGCGTAACACGCCTGCGAGTGAGAGACTGTGCACTATGAGGCACATGTGCTAAAAAAGGCGGTGAGCCTTGTACTCACGCCTGCCACTTCCACAAAACGCATGAAAACGCCACCAAAATGAAATGCCAGGTGCACTAGACACAGGGGAGCCTCGGAAATAGAGCCGCAACTCCGAGAAATCACGGGCGACGGAGTGGCATGCGTGAGAGTGAGAGGCTGTGCAAAAGGAAGGGGTGAGCCTTGTAGTCACGCCTGCTACTTCCACCTATCACATGACCACGCGGCCAAAACGGATTCGCGGGTGCACTAGATAGTCCCAGGGGAGTCGGGGAGTAGGCGCGCACCTCCTGCCAAATCACGGGCGCCGGTGTGGCACGCCTGCGAGTGAGAGGCTGTGCACTATGAGGCACATGTGCTAAAAAAGGCGGTGAGCCTTGTACTCACGCCTGCCACTTCCACAAAACGCATGAAAACGCCACCAAAATGAAATCCCAGATGCACTAGACACAGGGGAGCCTCGGAAATAGAGCCGCAACTCCGAGAAATCACGGGCGACGGAGTGGCATGCGTGAGAGTGAGAGGCTGTGCAAAAGGAAGGGGTGAGCCTTGTAGTCACGCCTGCTACTTCCACCTATCACATGACCACGCGGCCAAAATGGATTCGCGGGTGCACTAGATAGTCCCAGGGGAGTCGGGGAGTAGGCGTGCACCTCCTGCCAAATCACGGGCGCCGGTGTGGCACGCCTGCGAGGGAGAGGCTGTGCACTATGAGGCACATGTGCTAAAAAAGGCGGTGAGTCTTGTACTCACGCCCGCTACTTGCACGAAACAAATGACCACGCGGCCAAAATGGATTCCCCGGTGCAGTAGATAGTCTCAGGGGAATCGGGGAGTAGGCGCGCTCCTCCTGCAAGTCACTGGCGTCGGCGTGACACGCCTGCGAGTGAGAGACTGTGCACTAAGAGGCACGTGTGCTAAAGAAGGCGGTGAGCCTTGTATGACAACGCATGCCACTTCCACGAAACGCATGACAACGCGGACAAAACGGATTCCCGGGTGCAGTAGATAGTCCCAGGGGAGTTGGAGAGTAGTCGGGCACCTCCTGCCAAATCACGGCAGCCGTAGTGGCACGCCTGCGAGTGAGAGGCTGTGCACTGTGAGGCACATGTGCTAAAGAAGGCGGTGAGCCTTGTACTCACGCCTGCCACTTCCACGAAACGCATGACAACGCCACCAGAATCAAATCCCAGGTGCACTAGAGCCAGCGGATCCTCGGCAATAGACGCGCAACTCTGGGAACTCACGGGCGACGGAGTGGCATGCGTGAGAGTGAGAGGCTGTGCGAGAGGAAGGGGTGAGCCTTGTACTGACGCCTGCTACTTCCAAGAGACACATCACCACGCGGTCAAAACGGATTCGCGGGTGCACTAGATAGTCCCAGGGGAGTCGGCGAGTAGGCGCGCACCTCCTGCCAAATCACGGGCGCCGGTGTGGCACGCCTGCGAGTGAGAGGCTGTGCACTATGAAGCACATGTGCTAAAAAAGGCGGTGAGCCTTGTACTCACGCCTGCCACTTCCACAAAACGCATGAAAACGCCACCAAAATGAAATGCCAGGTGCACTAGACACAGGGGAGCCTCGGAAATAGAGCCGCAACTCCGAGAAATCACGGGCGACGGAGTGGCATGCGTGAGAGTGAGAGGCTGTGCAAAAGGAAGGGGTGAGCCTTGTAGTCACGCCTGCTACTTCCACCTATCACATGACCACGCGGCCAAAACGGATTCGCGGGTGCACTAGATAGTCCCAGGGGAGTCGGCGAGTAGGCGCGCACCTCCTGCCAAATCACGGGCGCCGGTGTGGCACGCCTGCGAGTGAGAGGCTGTGCACTATGAGGCACATGTGCTAAAAAAGGCGGTGAGTCTTGTACTCACGCCCGCTACTTGCACGAAACAAATGACCACGCGGCCAAAATGGATTCCCGGGTGCAGTAGATAGTCTCAGGGGAATCGGGGAGTAGGCGCGCTCCTCCTGCAAGTCACTGGCGTCGGCGTAACACGCCTGCGAGTGAGAGACTGTGCACTATGAGGCACATGTGCTAAAAAAGGCGGTGAGCCTTGTACTCACGCCTGCCACTTCCACAAAACGCATGAAAACGCCACCAAAATGAAATGCCAGGTGCACTAGACACAGGGGAGCCTCGGAAATAGAGCCGCAACTCCGAGAAATCACGGGCGACGGAGTGGCATGCGTGAGAGTGAGAGGCTGTGCAAAAGGAAGGGGTGAGCCTTGTAGTCACGCCTGCTACTTCCACCTATCACATGACCACGCGGCCAAAATGGATTCGCGGGTGCACTAGATAGTCCCAGGGGAGTCGGGGAGTAGGCGTGCACCTCCTGCCAAATCACGGGCGCCGGTGTGGCACGCCTGCGAGGGAGAGGCTGTGCACTATGAGGCACATGTGCTAAAAAAGGCGGTGAGTCTTGTACTCACGCCCGCTACTTGCACGAAACAAATGACCACGCGGCCAAAATGGATTCCCCGGTGCAGTAGATAGTCTCAGGGGAATCGGGGAGTAGGCGCGCTCCTCCTGCAAGTCACTGGCGTCGGCGTGACACGCCTGCGAGTGAGAGACTGTGCACTAAGAGGCACGTGTGCTAAAGAAGGCGGTGAGCCTTGTATGACAACGCATGCCACTTCCACGAAACGCATGACAACGCGGACAAAACGGATTCCCGGGTGCAGTAGATAGTCCCAGGGGAGTTGGAGAGTAGTCGGGCACCTCCTGCCAAATCACGGCAGCCGTAGTGGCACGCCTGCGAGTGAGAGGCTGTGCACTGTGAGGCACATGTGCTAAAGAAGGCGGTGAGCCTTGTACTCACGCCTGCCACTTCCACGAAACGCATGACAACGCCACCAGAATCAAATCCCAGGTGCACTAGAGCCAGCGGATCCTCGGCAATAGACGCGCAACTCTGGGAACTCACAGGGCGACGGAGTGGCATGCGTGAGAGTGAGAGGCTGTGCGAGAGGAAGGGGTGAGCCTTGTACTGACGCCTGCTACTTCCAAGAGACACATCACCACGCGGTCAAAACGGATTCGCGGGTGCACTAGATAGTCCCAGGGGAGTCGGCGAGTAGGCGCGCACCTCCTGCCAAATCACGGGCGCCGGTGTGGCACGCCTGCGAGTGAGAGGCTGTGCACTATGAGGCACATGTGCTAAAAAAGGCGGTGAGCCTTGTACTCACGCCTGCCACTTCCACAAAACGCATGAAAACGCCACCAAAATGAAATGCCAGGTGCACTAGACACAGGGGAGCCTCGGAAATAGAGCCGCAACTCCGAGAAATCACGGGCGACGGAGTGGCATGCGTGAGAGTGAGAGGCTGTGCAAAAGGAAGGGGTGAGCCTTGTAGTCACGCCTGCTACTTCCACCTATCACATGACCACGCGGCCAAAACGGATTCGCGGGTGCACTAGATAGTCCCAGGGGAGTCGGCGAGTAGGCGCGCACCTCCTGCCAAATCACGGGCGCCGGTGTGGCACGCCTGCGAGTGAGAGGCTGTGCACTATGAGGCACATGTGCTAAAAAAGGCGGTGAGTCTTGTACTCACGCCCGCTACTTGCACGAAACAAATGACCACGCGGCCAAAATGGATTCCCGGGTGCAGTAGATAGTCTCAGGGGAATCGGGGAGTAGGCGCGCTCCTCCTGCAAGTCACTGGCGTCGGCGTAACACGCCTGCGAGTGAGAGACTGTGCACTATGAGGCACATGTGCTAAAAAAGGCGGTGAGCCTTGTACTCACGCCTGCCACTTCCACAAAACGCATGAAAACGCCACCAAAATGAAATGCCAGGTGCACTAGACACAGGGGAGCCTCGGAAATAGAGCCGCAACTCCGAGAAATCACGGGCGACGGAGTGGCATGCGTGAGAGTGAGAGGCTGTGCAAAAGGAAGGGGTGAGCCTTGTAGTCACGCCTGCTACTTCCACCTATCACATGACCACGCGGCCAAAACGGATTCGCGGGTGCACTAGATAGTCCCAGGGGAGTCGGGGAGTAGGCGCGCACCTCCTGCCAAATCACGGGCGCCGGTGTGGCACGCCTGCGAGTGAGAGGCTGTGCACTATGAGGCACATGTGCTAAAAGAGGCGGTGAGCCTTGTACTCACGCCTGCCACTTCCACAAAACGCATGAAAACGCCACCAAAATGAAATCCCAGATGCACTAGACACAGGGGAGCCTCGGAAATAGAGCCGCAACTCCGAGAAATCACGGGCGACGGAGTGGCATGCGTGAGAGTGAGAGGCTGTGCAAAAGGAAGGGGTGAGCCTTGTAGTCACGCCTGCTACTTCCACCTATCACATGACCACGCGGCCAAAATGGATTCGCGGGTGCACTAGATAGTCCCAGGGGAGTCGGGGAGTAGGCGTGCACCTCCTGCCAAATCACGGGCGCCGGTGTGGCACGCCTGCGAGGGAGAGGCTGTGCACTATGAGGCACATGTGCTAAAAAAGGCGGTGAGTCTTGTACTCACGCCCGCTACTTGCACGAAACAAATGACCACGCGGCCAAAATGGATTCCCCGGTGCAGTAGATAGTCTCAGGGGAATCGGGGAGTAGGCGCGCTCCTCCTGCAAGTCACTGGCGTCGGCGTGACACGCCTGCGAGTGAGAGACTGTGCACTAAGAGGCACGTGTGCTAAAGAAGGCGGTGAGCCTTGTATGACAACGCATGCCACTTCCACGAAACGCATGACAACGCGGACAAAACGGATTCCCGGGTGCAGTAGATAGTCCCAGGGGAGTTGGAGAGTAGTCGGGCACCTCCTGCCAAATCACGGCAGCCGTAGTGGCACGCCTGCGAGTGAGAGGCTGTGCACTGTGAGGCACATGTGCTAAAGAAGGCGGTGAGCCTTGTACTCACGCCTGCCACTTCCACGAAACGCATGACAACGCCACCAGAATCAAATCCCAGGTGCACTAGAGCCAGCGGATCCTCGGCAATAGACGCGCAACTCTGGGAACTCACGGGCGACGGAGTGGCATGCGTGAGAGTGAGAGGCTGTGCGAGAGGAAGGGGTGAGCCTTGTACTGACGCCTGCTACTTCCAAGAGACACATCACCACGCGGTCAAAACGGATTCGCGGGTGCACTAGATAGTCCCAGGGGAGTCGGCGAGTAGGCGCGCACCTCCTGCCAAATCACGGGCGCCGGTGTGGCACGCCTGCGAGTGAGAGGCTGTGCACTATGAGGCACATGTGCTAAAAAAGGCGGTGAGCCTTGTACTCACGCCTGCCACTTCCACAAAACGCATGAAAACGCCACCAAAATGAAATGCCAGGTGCACTAGACACAGGGGAGCCTCGGAAATAGAGCCGCAACTCCGAGAAATCACGGGCGACGGAGTGGCATGCGTGAGAGTAAGAGGCTGTGCAAAAGGAAGGGGTGAGCCTTGTAGTCACGCCTGCTACTTCCACCTATCACATGACCACGCGGCCAAAACGGATTCGCGGGTGCACTAGATAGTCCCAGGGGAGTCGGCGAGTAGGCGCGCACCTCCTGCCAAATCACGGGCGCCGGTGTGGCACGCCTGCGAGTGAGAGGCTGTGCACTATGAGGCACATGTGCTAAAAAAGGCGGTGAGTCTTGTACTCACGCCCGCTACTTGCACGAAACAAATGACCACGCGGCCAAAATGGATTCCCGGGTGCAGTAGATAGTCTCAGGGGAATCGGGGAGTAGGCGCGCTCCTCCTGCAAGTCACTGGCGTCGGCGTAACACGCCTGCGAGTGAGAGACTGTGCACTATGAGGCACATGTGCTAAAAAAGGCGGTGAGCCTTGTACTCACGCCTGCCACTTCCACAAAACGCATGAAAACGCCACCAAAATGAAATGCCAGGTGCACTAGACACAGGGGAGCCTCGGAAATAGAGCCGCAACTCCGAGAAATCACGGGCGACGGAGTGGCATGCGTGAGAGTGAGAGGCTGTGCAAAAGGAAGGGGTGAGCCTTGTAGTCACGCCTGCTACTTCCACCTATCACATGACCACGCGGCCAAAACGGATTCGCGGGTGCACTAGATAGTCCCAGGGGAGTCGGGGAGTAGGCGCGCACCTCCTGCCAAATCACGGGCGCCGGTGTGGCACGCCTGCGAGGGAGAGGCTGTGCACTATGAGGCACATGTGCTAAAAAAGGCGGTGAGCCTTGTACTCACGCCTGCCACTTCCACAAAACGCATGACAACGCCACCAGAATCAAATCCCAGGTGCACTAGACCCAGCGGATCCTCGGCAATAGACGCGCAACTCCGGGAACTCACGGGCGACGGAGTGGCATGCGTGAGAGTGAGACGGTGTGCAAGAGGAAGGGGTGAGCCTTGTACTCACGCCTGCTACTTCCAAGAAACACATCACCACGCGGTCAAAACGGATTCACGGGTGCACTAGATAGTCCCAGGGGAGTCGGCGAGTAGGCGCGCACCTCCTGCCAAATCACGGGCGCCGGTGTGGCACGCCTGCGAGTGAGAGGCTGTGCACTATGAGGCACATGTGCTAAAAAAGGCGGTGAGTCTTGTACTCACGCCCGCTACTTGCACGAAACAAATGACCACGCGGCCAAAATGGATTCCCGGGTGCAGTAGATAGTCTCAGGGGAATCGGGGAGTAGGCGCGCTCCTCCTGCAAGTCACTGGCGTCGGCGTAACACGCCTGCGAGTGAGAGACTGTGCACTATGAGGCACATGTGCTAAAAAAGGCGGTGAGCCTTGTACTCACGCCTGCCACTTCCACAAAACGCATGAAAACGCCACCAAAATGAAATGCCAGGTGCACTAGACACAGGGGAGCCTCGGAAATAGAGCCGCAACTCCGAGAAATCACGGGCGACGGAGTGGCATGCGTGAGAGTGAGAGGCTGTGCAAAAGGAAGGGGTGAGCCTTGTAGTCACGCCTGCTACTTCCACCTATCACATGACCACGCGGCCAAAACGGATTCGCGGGTGCACTAGATAGTCCCAGGGGAGTCGGGGAGTAGGCGCGCACCTCCTGCCAAATCACGGGCGCCGGTGTGGCACGCCTGCGAGTGAGAGGCTGTGCACTATGAGGCACATGTGCTAAAAAAGGCGGTGAGCCTTGTACTCACGCCTGCCACTTCCACAAAACGCATGAAAACGCCACCAAAATGAAATCCCAGATGCACTAGACACAGGGGAGCCTCGGAAATAGAGCCGCAACTCCGAGAAATCACGGGCGACGGAGTGGCATGCGTGAGAGTGAGAGGCTGTGCAAAAGGAAGGGGTGAGCCTTGTAGTCACGCCTGCTACTTCCACCTATCACATGACCACGCGGCCAAAATGGATTCGCGGGTGCACTAGATAGTCCCAGGGGAGTCGGGGAGTAGGCGTGCACCTCCTGCCAAATCACGGGCGCCGGTGTGGCACGCCTGCGAGGGAGAGGCTGTGCACTATGAGGCACATGTGCTAAAAAAGGCGGTGAGTCTTGTACTCACGCCCGCTACTTGCACGAAACAAATGACCACGCGGCCAAAATGGATTCCCCGGTGCAGTAGATAGTCTCAGGGGAATCGGGGAGTAGGCGCGCTCCTCCTGCAAGTCACTGGCGTCGGCGTGACACGCCTGCGAGTGAGAGACTGTGCACTAAGAGGCACGTGTGCTAAAGAAGGCGGTGAGCCTTGTATGACAACGCATGCCACTTCCACGAAACGCATGACAACGCGGACAAAACGGATTCCCGGGTGCAGTAGATAGTCCCAGGGGAGTTGGAGAGTAGTCGGGCACCTCCTGCCAAATCACGGCAGCCGTAGTGGCACGCCTGCGAGTGAGAGGCTGTGCACTGTGAGGCACATGTGCTAAAGAAGGCGGTGAGCCTTGTACTCACGCCTGCCACTTCCACGAAACGCATGACAACGCCACCAGAATCAAATCCCAGGTGCACTAGAGCCAGCGGATCCTCGGCAATAGACGCGCAACTCTGGGAACTCACGGGCGACGGAGTGGCATGCGTGAGAGTGAGAGGCTGTGCGAGAGGAAGGGGTGAGCCTTGTACTGACGCCTGCTACTTCCAAGAGACACATCACCACGCGGTCAAAACGGATTCGCGGGTGCACTAGATAGTCCCAGGGGAGTCGGCGAGTAGGCGCGCACCTCCTGCCAAATCACGGGCGCCGGTGTGGCACGCCTGCGAGTGAGAGGCTGTGCACTATGAGGCACATGTGCTAAAAAAGGCGGTGAGCCTTGTACTCACGCCTGCCACTTCCACAAAACGCATGAAAACGCCACCAAAATGAAATGCCAGGTGCACTAGACACAGGGGAGCCTCGGAAATAGAGCCGCAACTCCGAGAAATCACGGGCGACGGAGTGGCATGCGTGAGAGTGAGAGGCTGTGCAAAAGGAAGGGGTGAGCCTTGTAGTCACGCCTGCTACTTCCACCTATCACATGACCACGCGGCCAAAACGGATTCGCGGGTGCACTAGATAGTCCCAGGGGAGTCGGCGAGTAGGCGCGCACCTCCTGCCAAATCACGGGCGCCGGTGTGGCACGCCTGCGAGTGAGAGGCTGTGCACTATGAGGCACATGTGCTAAAAAAGGCGGTGAGTCTTGTACTCACGCCCGCTACTTGCACGAAACAAATGACCACGCGGCCAAAATGGATTCCCGGGTGCAGTAGATAGTCTCAGGGGAATCGGGGAGTAGGCGCGCTCCTCCTGCAAGTCACTGGCGTCGGCGTAACACGCCTGCGAGTGAGAGACTGTGCACTATGAGGCACATGTGCTAAAAAAGGCGGTGAGCCTTGTACTCACGCCTGCCACTTCCACAAAACGCATGAAAACGCCACCAAAATGAAATGCCAGGTGCACTAGACACAGGGGAGCCTCGGAAATAGAGCCGCAACTCCGAGAAATCACGGGCGACGGAGTGGCATGCGTGAGAGTGAGAGGCTGTGCAAAAGGAAGGGGTGAGCCTTGTAGTCACGCCTGCTACTTCCACCTATCACATGACCACGCGGCCAAAACGGATTCGCGGGTGCACTAGATAGTCCCAGGGGAGTCGGGGAGTAGGCGCGCACCTCCTGCCAAATCACGGGCGCCGGTGTGGCACGCCTGCGAGTGAGAGGCTGTGCACTATGAGGCACATGTGCTAAGAAAGGCGGTGAGCCTTGTACTCACGCCTGCCACTTCCACAAAACGCATGAAAACGCCACCAAAATGAAATCCCAGATGCACTAGATACAGGGGAGCCTCGGAAATAGAGCCGCAACTCCGAGAAATCACGGGCGACGGAGTGGCATGCGTGAGAGTGAGAGGCTGTGCAAAAGGAAGGGGTGAGCCTTGTAGTCACGCCTGCTACCTCCACCTATCACATGACCACGCGGCCAAAATGGATTCGCGGGTGCACTAGATAGTCCCAGGGGAGTCGGGGAGTAGGCGTGCACCTCCTGCCAAATCACGGGCGCCGGTGTGGCACGCCTGCGAGGGAGAGGCTGTGCACTATGAGGCACATGTGCTAAAAAAGGCGGTGAGTCTTGTACTCACGCCCGCTACTTGCACGAAACAAATGACCACGCGGCCAAAATGGATTCCCCGGTGCAGTAGATAGTCTCAGGGGAATCGGGGAGTAGGCGCGCTCCTCCTGCAAGTCACTGGCGTCGGCGTGACACGCCTGCGAGTGAGAGACTGTGCACTAAGAGGCACGTGTGCTAAAGAAGGCGGTGAGCCTTGTATGACAACGCATGCCACTTCCACGAAACGCATGACAACGCGGACAAAACGGATTCCCGGGTGCAGTAGATAGTCCCAGGGGAGTTGGAGAGTAGTCGGGCACCTCCTGCCAAATCACGGCAGCCGTAGTGGCACGCCTGCGAGTGAGAGGCTGTGCACTGTGAGGCACATGTGCTAAAGAAGGCGGTGAGCCTTGTACTCACGCCTGCCACTTCCACGAAACGCATGACAACGCCACCAGAATCAAATCCCAGGTGCACTAGAGCCAGCGGATCCTCGGCAATAGACGCGCAACTCTGGGAACTCACGGGCGACGGAGTGGCATGCGTGAGAGTGAGAGGCTGTGCGAGAGGAAGGGGTGAGTCTTGTACTGACGCCTGCTACTTCCAAGAGACACATCACCACGCGGTCAAAACGGATTCGCGGGTGCACTAGATAGTCCCAGGGGAGTCGGCGAGTAGGCGCGCACCTCCTGCCAAATCACGGGCGCCGGTGTGGCACGCCTGCGAGTGAGAGGCTGTGCACTATGAGGCACATGTGCTAAAAAAGGCGGTGAGCCTTGTACTCACGCCTGCCACTTCCACAAAACGCATGAAAACGCCACCAAAATGAAATGCCAGGTGCACTAGACACAGGGGAGCCTCGGAAATAGAGCCGCAACTCCGAGAAATCACGGGCGACGGAGTGGCATGCGTGAGAGTGAGAGGCTGTGCAAAAGGAAGGGGTGAGCCTTGTAGTCACGCCTGCTACTTCCACCTATCACATGACCACGCGGCCAAAACGGATTCGCGGGTGCACTAGATAGTCCCAGGGGAGTCGGGGAGTAGGCGCGCACCTCCTGCCAAATCACGGGCGCCGGTGTGGCACGCCTGCGAGGGAGAGGCTGTGCACTATGAGGCACATGTGCTAAAAAAGGCGGTGAGCCTTGTACTCACGCCTGCCACTTCCACAAAACGCATGACAACGCCACCAGAATCAAATCCCAGGTGCACTAGACCCAGCGGATCCTCGGCAATAGACGCGCAACTCCGGGAACTCACGGGCGACGGAGTGGCATGCGTGAGAGTGAGACGGTGTGCAAGAGGAAGGGGTGAGCCTTGTACTCACGCCTGCTACTTCCAAGAAACACATCACCACGCGGTCAAAACGGATTCGCGGGTGCACTAGATAGTCCCAGGGGAGTCGGCGAGTAGGCGCGCACCTCCTGCCAAATCACGGGCGCCGGTGTGGCACGCCTGCGAGTGAGAGGCTGTGCACTATGAGGCACATGTGCTAAAAAAGGCGGTGAGTCTTGTACTCACGCCCGCTACTTGCACGAAACAAATGACCACGCGGCCAAAATGGATTCCCGGGTGCAGTAGATAGTCTCAGGGGAATCGGGGAGTAGGCGCGCTCCTCCTGCAAGTCACTGGCGTCGGCGTAACACGCCTGCGAGTGAGAGACTGTGCACTATGAGGCACATGTGCTAAAAAAGGCGGTGAGCCTTGTACTCACGCCTGCCACTTCCACAAAACGCATGAAAACGCCACCAAAATGAAATGCCAGGTGCACTAGACACAGGGGAGCCTCGGAAATAGAGCCCCAACTCCGAGAAATCACGGGCGACGGAGTGGCATGCGTGAGAGTGAGAGGCTGTGCAAAAGGAAGGGGTGAGCCTTGTAGTCACGCCTGCTACTTCCACCTATCACATGACCACGCGGCCAAAACGGATTCGCGGGTGCACTAGATAGTCCCAGGGGAGTCGGGGAGTAGGCGCGCACCTCCTGCCAAATCACGGGCGCCGGTGTGGCACGCCTGCGAGTGAGAGGCTGTGCACTATGAGGCACATGTGCTAAAAAAGGCGGTGAGCCTTGTACTCACGCCTGCCACTTCCACAAAACGCATGAAAACGCCACCAAAATGAAATCCCAGATGCACTAGACACAGGGGAGCCTCGGAAATAGAGCCGCAACTCCGAGAAATCACGGGCGACGGAGTGGCATGCGTGAGAGTGAGAGGCTGTGCAAAAGGAAGGGGTGAGCCTTGTAGTCACGCCTGCTACTTCCACCTATCACATGACCACGCGGCCAAAATGGATTCGCGGGTGCACTAGATAGTCCCAGGGGAGTCGGGGAGTAGGCGTGCACCTCCTGCCAAATCACGGGCGCCGGTGTGGCACGCCTGCGAGGGAGAGGCTGTGCACTATGAGGCACATGTGCTAAAAAAGGCGGTGAGTCTTGTACTCACGCCCGCTACTTGCACGAAACAAATGACCACGCGGCCAAAATGGATTCCCCGGTGCAGTAGATAGTCTCAGGGGAATCGGGGAGTAGGCGCGCTCCTCCTGCAAGTCACTGGCGTCGGCGTGACACGCCTGCGAGTGAGAGACTGTGCACTAAGAGGCACGTGTGCTAACGAAGGCGGTGAGCCTTGTATGACAACGCATGCCACTTCCACGAAACGCATGACAACGCGGACAAAACGGATTCCCGGGTGCAGTAGATAGTCCCAGGGGAGTTGGAGAGTAGTCGGGCACCTCCTGCCAAATCACGGCAGCCGTAGTGGCACGCCTGCGAGTGAGAGGCTGTGCACTGTGAGGCACATGTGCTAAAGAAGGCGGTGAGCCTTGTACTCACGCCTGCCACTTCCACGAAACGCATGACAACGCCACCAGAATCAAATCCCAGGTGCACTAGAGCCAGCGGATCCTCGGCAATAGACGCGCAACTCTGGGAACTCACGGGCGACGGAGTGGCATGCGTGAGAGTGAGAGGCTGTGCGAGAGGAAGGGGTGAGCCTTGTACTGACGCCTGCTACTTCCAAGAGACACATCACCACGCGGTCAAAACGGATTCGCGGGTGCACTAGATAGTCCCAGGGGAGTCGGCGAGTAGGCGCGCACCTCCTGCCAAATCACGGGCGCCGGTGTGGCACGCCTGCGAGTGAGAGGCTGTGCACTATGAGGCACATGTGCTAAAAAAGGCGGTGAGCCTTGTACTCACGCCTGCCACTTCCACAAAACGCATGAAAACGCCACCAAAATGAAATGCCAGGTGCACTAGACACAGGGGAGCCTCGGAAATAGAGCCGCAACTCCGAGAAATCACGGGCGACGGAGTGGCATGCGTGAGAGTGAGAGGCTGTGCAAAAGGAAGGGGTGAGCCTTGTAGTCACGCCTGCTACTTCCACCTATCACATGACCACGCGGCCAAAACGGATTCGCGGGTGCACTAGATAGTCCCAGGGGAGTCGGCGAGTAGGCGCGCACCTCCTGCCAAATCACGGGCGCCGGTGTGGCACGCCTGCGAGTGAGAGGCTGTGCACTATGAGGCACATGTGCTAAAAAAGGCGGTGAGTCTTGTACTCACGCCCGCTACTTGCACGAAACAAATGACCACGCGGCCAAAATGGATTCCCGGGTGCAGTAGATAGTCTCAGGGGAATCGGGGAGTAGGCGCGCTCCTCCTGCAAGTCACTGGCGTCGGCGTAACACGCCTGCGAGTGAGAGACTGTGCACTATGAGGCACATGTGCTAAAAAAGGCGGTGAGCCTTGTACTCACGCCTGCCACTTCCACAAAACGCATGAAAACGCCACCAAAATGAAATGCCAGGTGCACTAGACACAGGGGAGCCTCGGAAATAGAGCCGCAACTCCGAGAAATCACGGGCGACGGAGTGGCATGCGTGAGAGTGAGAGGCTGTGCAAAAGGAAGGGGTGAGCCTTGTAGTCACGCCTGCTACTTCCACCTATCACATGACCACGCGGCCAAAACGGATTCGCGGGTGCACTAGATAGTCCCAGGGGAGTCGGGGAGTAGGCGCGCACCTCCTGCCAAATCACGGGCGCCGGTGTGGCACGCCTGCGAGTGAGAGGCTGTGCACTATGAGGCACATGTGCTAAAAAAGGCGGTGAGCCTTGTACTCACGCCTGCCACTTCCACAAAACGCATGAAAACGCCACCAAAATGAAATCCCAGATGCACTAGACACAGGGGAGCCTCGGAAATAGAGCCGCAACTCCGAGAAATCACGGGCGACGGAGTGGCATGCGTGAGAGTGAGAGGCTGTGCAAAAGGAAGGGGTGAGCCTTGTAGTCACGCCTGCTACTTCCACCTATCACATGACCACGCGGCCAAAATGGATTCGCGGGTGCACTAGATAGTCCCAGGGGAGTCGGGGAGTAGGCGTGCACCTCCTGCAAAATCACGGGCGCCGGTGTGGCACGCCTGCGAGGGAGAGGCTGTGCACTATGAGGCACATGTGCGAAAAAAGGCGGTGAGTCTTGTACTCACGCCCGCTACTTGCACGAAACAAATGACCACGCGGCCAAAATGGATTCCCCGGTGCAGTAGATAGTCTCAGGGGAATCGGGGAGTAGGCGCGCTCCTCCTGCAAGTCACTGGCGTCGGCGTGACACGCCTGCGAGTGAGAGACTGTGCACTAAGAGGCACGTGTGCTAAAGAAGGCGGTGAGCCTTGTATGACAACGCATGCCACTTCCACGAAACGCATGACAACGCGGACAAAACGGATTCCCGGGTGCAGTAGATAGTCCCAGGGGAGTTGGAGAGTAGTCGGGCACCTCCTGCCAAATCACGGCAGCCGTAGTGGCACGCCTGCGAGTGAGAGGCTGTGCACTGTGAGGCACATGTGCTAAAGAAGGCGGTGAGCCTTGTACTCACGCCTGCCACTTCCACGAAACGCATGACAACGCCACCAGAATCAAATCCCAGGTGCACTAGAGCCAGCGGATCCTCGGCAATAGACGCGCAACTCTGGGAACTCACGGGCGACGGAGTGGCATGCGTGAGAGTGAGAGGCTGTGCGAGAGGAAGGGGTGAGTCTTGTACTGACGCCTGCTACTTCCAAGAGACACATCACCACGCGGTCAAAACGGATTCGCGGGTGCACTAGATAGTCCCAGGGGAGTCGGCGAGTAGGCGTGCACCTCCTGCCAAATCACGGGCGCCGGTGTGGCACGCCTGCGAGTGAGAGGCTGTGCACTATGAG
This sequence comes from Stylophora pistillata, assembly GCF_964205215.1. Taxonomy (NCBI): domain Eukaryota; kingdom Metazoa; phylum Cnidaria; class Anthozoa; order Scleractinia; family Pocilloporidae; genus Stylophora; species Stylophora pistillata. The sequence continues at coordinate 243,944 of NW_028290859.1, forward strand.
GCACATGTGCTAAAAAAGGCGGTGAGCCTTGTACTCACGCCTGCCACTTCCACAAAACGCATGAAAACGCCACCAAAATGAAATGCCAGGTGCACTAGACACAGGGGAGCCTCGGAAATAGAGCCGCAACTCCGAGAAATCACGGGCGACGGAGTGGCATGCGTGAGAGTGAGAGGCTGTGCAAAAGGAAGGGGTGAGCCTTGTAGTCACGCCTGCTACTTCCACCTATCACATGACCACGCGGCCAAAACGGATTCGCGGGTGCACTAGATAGTCCCAGGGGAGTCGGGGAGTAGGCGCGCACCTCCTGCCAAATCACGGGCGCCGGTGTGGCACGCCTGCGAGGGAGAGGCTGTGCACTATGAGGCACATGTGCTAAAAAAGGCGGTGAGCCTTGTACTCACGCCTGCCACTTCCACAAAACGCATGACAACGCCACCAGAATCAAATCCCAGGTGCACTAGACCCAGCGGATCCTCGGCAATAGACGCGCAACTCCGGGAACTCACGGGCGACGGAGTGGCATGCGTGAGAGTGAGACGGTGTGCAAGAGGAAGGGGTGAGCCTTGTACTCACGCCTGCTACTTCCAAGAAACACATCACCACGCGGTCAAAACGGATTCGCGGGTGCACTAGATAGTCCCAGGGGAGTCGGCGAGTAGGCGCGCACCTCCTGCCAAATCACGGGCGCCGGTGTGGCACGCCTGCGAGTGAGAGGCTGTGCACTATGAGGCACATGTGCTAAAAAAGGCGGTGAGTCTTGTACTCACGCCCGCTACTTGCACGAAACAAATGACCACGCGGCCAAAATGGATTCCCGGGTGCAGTAGATAGTCTCAGGGGAATCGGGGAGTAGGCGCGCTCCTCCTGCAAGTCACTGGCGTCGGCGTAACACGCCTGCGAGTGAGAGACTGTGCACTATGAGGCACATGTGCTAAAAAAGGCGGTGAGCCTTGTACTCACGCCTGCCACTTCCACAAAACGCATGAAAACGCCACCAAAATGAAATGCCAGGTGCACTAGACACAGGGGAGCCTCGGAAATAGAGCCGCAACTCCGAGAAATCACGGGCGACGGAGTGGCATGCGTGAGAGTGAGAGGCTGTGCAAAAGGAAGGGGTGAGCCTTGTAGTCACGCCTGCTACTTCCACCTATCACATGACCACGCGGCCAAAACGGATTCGCGGGTGCACTAGATAGTCCCAGGGGAGTCGGGGAGTAGGCGCGCACCTCCTGCCAAATCACGGGCGCCGGTGTGGCACGCCTGCGAGTGAGAGGCTGTGCACTATGAGGCACATGTGCTAAAAAAGGCGGTGAGCCTTGTACTCACGCCTGCCACTTCCACAAAACGCATGAAAACGCCACCAAAATGAAATCCCAGATGCACTAGACACAGGGGAGCCTCGGAAATAGAGCCGCAACTCCGAGAAATCACGGGCGACGGAGTGGCATGCGTGAGAGTGAGAGGCTGTGCAAAAGGAAGGGGTGAGCCTTGTAGTCACGCCTGCTACTTCCACCTATCACATGACCACGCGGCCAAAATGGATTCGCGGGTGCACTAGATAGTCCCAGGGGAGTCGGGGAGTAGGCGTGCACCTCCTGCCAAATCACGGGCGCCGGTGTGGCACGCCTGCGAGGGAGAGGCTGTGCACTATGAGGCACATGTGCTAAAAAAGGCGGTGAGTCTTGTACTCACGCCCGCTACTTGCACGAAACAAATGACCACGCGGCCAAAATGGATTCCCCGGTGCAGTAGATAGTCTCAGGGGAATCGGGGAGTAGGCGCGCTCCTCCTGCAAGTCACTGGCGTCGGCGTGACACGCCTGCGAGTGAGAGACTGTGCACTAAGAGGCACGTGTGCTAAAGAAGGCGGTGAGCCTTGTATGACAACGCATGCCACTTCCACGAAACGCATGACAACGCGGACAAAACGGATTCCCGGGTGCAGTAGATAGTCCCAGGGGAGTTGGAGAGTAGTCGGGCACCTCCTGCCAAATCACGGCAGCCGTAGTGGCACGCCTGCGAGTGAGAGGCTGTGCACTGTGAGGCACATGTGCTAAAGAAGGCGGTGAGCCTTGTACTCACGCCTGCCACTTCCACGAAACGCATGACAACGCCACCAGAATCAAATCCCAGGTGCACTAGAGCCAGCGGATCCTCGGCAATAGACGCGCAACTCTGGGAACTCACGGGCGACGGAGTGACATGCGTGAGAGTGAGAGGCTGTGCGAGAGGAAGGGGTGAGCCTTGTACTGACGCCTGCTACTTCCAAGAGACACATCACCACGCGGTCAAAACGGATTCGCGGGTGCACTAGATAGTCCCAGGGGAGTCGGCGAGTAGGCGCGCACCTCCTGCCAAATCACGGGCGCCGGTGTGGCACGCCTGCGAGTGAGAGGCTGTGCACTATGAGGCACATGTGCTAAAAAAGGCGGTGAGCCTTGTACTCACGCCTGCCACTTCCACAAAACGCATGAAAACGCCACCAAAATGAAATGCCAGGTGCACTAGACACAGGGGAGCCTCGGAAATAGAGCCGCAACTCCGAGAAATCACGGGCGACGGAGTGGCATGCGTGAGAGTGAGAGGCTGTGCAAAAGGAAGGGGTGAGCCTTGTAGTCACGCCTGCTACTTCCACCTATCACATGACCACGCGGCCAAAACGGATTCGCGGGTGCACTAGATAGTCCCAGGGGAGTCGGCGAGTAGGCGCGCACCTCCTGCCAAATCACGGGCGCCGGTGTGGCACGCCTGCGAGTGAGAGGCTGTGCACTATGAGGCACATGTGCTAAAAAAGGCGGTGAGTCTTGTACTCACGCCCGCTACTTGCACGAAACAAATGACCACGCGGCCAAAATGGATTCCCGGGTGCAGTAGATAGTCTCAGGGGAATCGGGGAGTAGGCGCGCTCCTCCTGCAAGTCACTGGCGTCGGCGTAACACGCCTGCGAGTGAGAGACTGTGCACTATGAGGCACATGTGCTAAAAAAGGCGGTGAGCCTTGTACTCACGCCTGCCACTTCCACAAAACGCATGAAAACGCCACCAAAATGAAATGCCAGGTGCACTAGACACAGGGGAGCCTCGGAAATAGAGCCGCAACTCCGAGAAATCACGGGCGACGGAGTGGCATGCGTGAGAGTGAGAGGCTGTGCAAAAGGAAGGGGTGAGCCTTGTAGTCACGCCTGCTACTTCCACCTATCACATGACCACGCGGCCAAAACGGATTCGCGGGTGCACTAGATAGTCCCAGGGGAGTCGGGGAGTAGGCGCGCACCTCCTGCCAAATCACGGGCGCCGGTGTGGCACGCCTGCGAGTGAGAGGCTGTGCACTATGAGGCACATGTGCTAAAAAAGGCGGTGAGCCTTGTACTCACGCCTGCCACTTCCACAAAACGCATGAAAACGCCACCAAAATGAAATCCCAGATGCACTAGACACAGGGGAGCCTCGGAAATAGAGCCGCAACTCCGAGAAATCACGGGCGACGGAGTGGCATGCGTGAGAGTGAGAGGCTGTGCAAAAGGAAGGGGTGAGCCTTGTAGTCACGCCTGCTACTTCCACCTATCACATGACCACGCGGCCAAAATGGATTCGCGGGTGCACTAGATAGTCCCAGGGGAGTCGGGGAGTAGGCGTGCACCTCCTGCCAAATCACGGGCGCCGGTGTGGCACGCCTGCGAGGGAGAGGCTGTGCACTATGAGGCACATGTGCTAAAAAAGGCGGTGAGTCTTGTACTCACGCCCGCTACTTGCACGAAACAAATGACCACGCGGCCAAAATGGATTCCCCGGTGCAGTAGATAGTCTCAGGGGAATCGGGGAGTAGGCGCGCTCCTCCTGCAAGTCACTGGCGTCGGCGTGACACGCCTGCGAGTGAGAGACTGTGCACTAAGAGGCACGTGTGCTAAAGAAGGCGGTGAGCCTTGTATGACAACGCATGCCACTTCCACGAAACGCATGACAACGCGGACAAAACGGATTCTCGGGTGCAGTAGATAGTCCCAGGGGAGTTGGAGAGTAGTCGGGCACCTCCTGCCAAATCACGGCAGCCGTAGTGGCACGCCTGCGAGTGAGAGGCTGTGCACTGTGAGGCACATGTGCTAAAGAAGGCGGTGAGCCTTGTACTCACGCCTGCCACTTCCACGAAACGCATGACAACGCCACCAGAATCAAATCCCAGGTGCACTAGAGCCAGCGGATCCTCGGCAATAGACGCGCAACTCTGGGAACTCACGGGCGACGGAGTGGCATGCGTGAGAGTGAGAGGCTGTGCGAGAGGAAGGGGTGAGTCTTGTACTGACGCCTGCTACTTCCAAGAGACACATCACCACGCGGTCAAAACGGATTCGCGGGTGCACTAGATAGTCCCAGGGGAGTCGGCGAGTAGGCGCGCACCTCCTGCCAAATCACGGGCGCCGGTGTGGCACGCCTGCGAGTGAGAGGCTGTGCACTATGAGGCACATGTGCTAAAAAAGGCGGTGAGCCTTGTACTCACGCCTGCCACTTCCACAAAACGCATGAAAACGCCACCAAAATGAAATGCCAGGTGCACTAGACACAGGGGAGCCTCGGAAATAGAGCCGCAACTCCGAGAAATCACGGGCGACGGAGTGGCATGCGTGAGAGTGAGAGGCTGTGCAAAAGGAAGGGGTGAGCCTTGTAGTCACGCCTGCTACTTCCACCTATCACATGACCACGCGGCCAAAACGGATTCGCGGGTGCACTAGATAGTCCCAGGGGAGTCGGGGAGTAGGCGCGCACCTCCTGCCAAATCACGGGCGCCGGTGTGGCACGCCTGCGAGGGAGAGGCTGTGCACTATGAGGCACATGTGCTAAAAAAGGCGGTGAGCCTTGTACTCACGCCTGCCACTTCCACAAAACGCATGACAACGCCACCAGAATCAAATCCCAGGTGCACTAGACCCAGCGGATCCTCGGCAATAGACGCGCAACTCCGGGAAGTCACGGGCGACGGAGTGGCATGCGTGAGAGTGAGACGGTGTGCAAGAGGAAGGGGTGAGCCTTGTACTCACGCCTGCTACTTCCAAGAAACACATCACCACGCGGTCAAAACGGATTCGCGGGTGCACTAGATAGTCCCAGGGGAGTCGGCGAGTAGGCGCGCACCTCCTGCCAAATCACGGGCGCCGGTGTGGCACGCCTGCGAGTGAGAGGCTGTGCACTATGAGGCACATGTGCTAAAAAAGGCGGTGAGTCTTGTACTCACGCCCGCTACTTGCACGAAACAAATGACCACGCGGCCAAAATGGATTCCCGGGTGCAGTAGATAGTCTCAGGGGAATCGGGGAGTAGGCGCGCTCCTCCTGCAAGTCACTGGCGTCGGCGTAACACGCCTGCGAGTGAGAGACTGTGCACTATGAGGCACATGTGCTAAAAAAGGCGGTGAGCCTTGTACTCACGCCTGCCACTTCCACAAAACGCATGAAAACGCCACCAAAATGAAATGCCAGGTGCACTAGACACAGGGGAGCCTCGGAAATAGAGCCGCAACTCCGAGAAATCACGGGCGACGGAGTGGCATGCGTGAGAGTGAGAGGCTGTGCAAAAGGAATGGGTGAGCCTTGTAGTCACGCCTGCTACTTCCACCTATCACATGACCACGCGGCCAAAACGGATTCGCGGGTGCACTAGATAGTCCCAGGGGAGTCGGGGAGTAGGCGCGCACCTCCTGCCAAATCACGGGCGCCGGTGTGGCACGCCTGCGAGTGAGAGGCTGTGCACTATGAGGCACATGTGCTAAAAAAGGCGGTGAGCCTTGTACTCACGCCTGCCACTTCCACAAAACGCATGAAAACGCCACCAAAATGAAATCCCAGATGCACTAGACACAGGGGAGCCTCGGAAATAGAGCCGCAACTCCGAGAAATCACGGGCGACGGAGTGGCATGCGTGAGAGTGAGAGGCTGTGCAAAAGGAAGGGGTGAGCCTTGTAGTCACGCCTGCTACTTCCACCTATCACATGACCACGCGGCCAAAATGGATTCGCGGGTGCACTAGATAGTCCCAGGGGAGTCGGGGAGTAGGCGTGCACCTCCTGCCAAATCACGGGCGCCGGTGTGGCACGCCTGCGAGGGAGAGGCTGTGCACTATGAGGCACATGTGCTAAAAAAGGCGGTGAGTCTTGTACTCACGCCCGCTACTTGCACGAAACAAATGACCACGCGGCCAAAATGGATTCCCCGGTGCAGTAGATAGTCTTAGGGGAATCGGGGAGTAGGCGCGCTCCTCCTGCAAGTCACTGGCGTCGGCGTGACACGCCTGCGAGTGAGAGACTGTGCACTAAGAGGCACGTGTGCTAAAGAAGGCGGTGAGCCTTGTATGACAACGCATGCCACTTCCACGAAACGCATGACAACGCGGACAAAACGGATTCCCGGGTGCAGTAGATAGTCCCAGGGGAGTTGGAGAGTAGTCGGGCACCTCCTGCCAAATCACGGCAGCCGTAGTGGCACGCCTGCGAGTGAGAGGCTGTGCACTGTGAGGCACATGTGCTAAAGAAGGCGGTGAGCCTTGTACTCACGCCTGCCACTTCCACGAAACGCATGACAACGCCACCAGAATCAAATCCCAGGTGCACTAGAGCCAGCGGATCCTCGGCAATAGACGCGCAACTCTGGGAACTCACGGGCGACGGAGTGGCATGCGTGAGAGTGAGAGGCTGTGCGAGAGGAAGGGGTGAGCCTTGTACTGACGCCTGCTACTTCCAAGAGACACATCACCACGCGGTCAAAACGGATTCGCGGGTGCACTAGATAGTCCCAGGGGAGTCGGCGAGTAGGCGCGCACCTCCTGCCAAATCACGGGCGCCGGTGTGGCACGCCTGCGAGTGAGAGGCTGTGCACTATGAGGCACATGTGCTAAAAAAGGCGGTGAGCCTTGTACTCACGCCTGCCACTTCCACAAAACGCATGAAAACGCCACCAAAATGAAATGCCAGGTGCACTAGACACAGGGGAGCCTCGGAAATAGAGCCGCAACTCCGAGAAATCACGGGCGACGGAGTGGCATGCGTGAGAGTGAGAGGCTGTGCAAAAGGAAGGGGTGAGCCTTGTAGTCACGCCTGCTACTTCCACCTATCACATGACCACGCGGCCAAAACGGATTCGCGGGTGCACTAGATAGTCCCAGGGGAGTCGGCGAGTAGGCGCGCACCTCCTGCCAAATCACGGGCGCCGGTGTGGCACGCCTGCGAGTGAGAGGCTGTGCACTATGAGGCACATGTGCTAAAAAAGGCGGTGAGTCTTGTACTCACGCCCGCTACTTGCACGAAACAAATGACCACGCGGCCAAAATGGATTCCCGGGTGCAGTAGATAGTCTCAGGGGAATCGGGGAGTAGGCGCGCTCCTCCTGCAAGTCACTGGCGTCGGCGTAACACGCCTGCGAGTGAGAGACTGTGCACTATGAGGCACATGTGCTAAAAAAGGCGGTGAGCCTTGTACTCACGCCTGCCACTTCCACAAAACGCATGAAAACGCCACCAAAATGAAATGCCAGGTGCACTAGACACAGGGGAGCCTCGGAAATAGAGCCGCAACTCCGAGAAATCACGGGCGACGGAGTGGCATGCGTGAGAGTGAGAGGCTGTGCAAAAGGAAGGGGTGAGCCTTGTAGTCACGCCTGCTACTTCCACCTATCACATGACCACGCGGCCAAAACGGATTCGCGGGTGCACTAGATAGTCCCAGGGGAGTCGGGGAGTAGGCGCGCACCTCCTGCCAAATCACGGGCGCCGGTGTGGCACGCCTGCGAGTGAGAGGCTGTGCACTATGAGGCACATGTGCTAAAAAAGGCGGTGAGCCTTGTACTCACGCCTGCCACTTCCACAAAACGCATGAAAACGCCACCAAAATGAAATCCCAGATGCACTAGACACAGGGGAGCCTCGGAAATAGAGCCGCAACTCCGAGAAATCACGGGCGACGGAGTGGCATGCGTGAGAGTGAGAGGCTGTGCAAAAGGAAGGGGTGAGCCTTGTAGTCACGCCTGCTACTTCCACCTATCACATGACCACGCGGCCAAAATGGATTCGCGGGTGCACTAGATAGTCCCAGGGGAGTCGGGGAGTAGGCGTGCACCTCCTGCCAAATCACGGGCGCCGGTGTGGCACGCCTGCGAGGGAGAGGCTGTGCACTATGAGGCACATGTGCTAAAAAAGGCGGTGAGTCTTGTACTCACGCCCGCTACTTGCACGAAACAAATGACCACGCGGCCAAAATGGATTCCCCGGTGCAGTAGATAGTCTCAGGGGAATCGGGGAGTAGGCGCGCTCCTCCTGCAAGTCACTGGCGTCGGCGTGACACGCCTGCGAGTGAGAGACTGTGCACTAAGAGGCACGTGTGCTAAAGAAGGCGGTGAGCCTTGTATGACAACGCATGCCACTTCCACGAAACGCATGACAACGCGGACAAAACGGATTCCCGGGTGCAGTAGATAGTCCCAGGGGAGTTGGAGAGTAGTCGGGCACCTCCTGCCAAATCACGGCAGCCGTAGTGGCACGCCTGCGAGTGAGAGGCTGTGCACTGTGAGGCACATGTGCTAAAGAAGGCGGTGAGCCTTGTACTCACGCCTGCCACTTCCACGAAACGCATGACAACGCCACCAGAATCAAATCCCAGGTGCACTAGAGCCAGCGGATCCTCGGCAATAGACGCGCAACTCTGGGAACTCACGGGCGACGGAGTGGCATGCGTGAGAGTGAGAGGCTGTGCGAGAGGAAGGGGTGAGTCTTGTACTGACGCCTGCTACTTCCAAGAGACACATCACCACGCGGTCAAAACGGATTCGCGGGTGCACTAGATAGTCCCAGGGGAGTCGGCGAGTAGGCGCGCACCTCCTGCCAAATCACGGGCGCCGGTGTGGCACGCCTGCGAGTGAGAGGCTGTGCACTATGAGGCACATGTGCTAAAAAAGGCGGTGAGCCTTGTACTCACGCCTGCCACTTCCACAAAACGCATGAAAACGCCACCAAAATGAAATGCCAGGTGCACTAGACACAGGGGAGCCTCGGAAATAGAGCCGCAACTCCGAGAAATCACGGGCGACGGAGTGGCATGCGTGAGAGTGAGAGGCTGTGCAAAAGGAAGGGGTGAGCCTTGTAGTCACGCCTGCTACTTCCACCTATCACATGACCACGCGGCCAAAACGGATTCGCGGGTGCACTAGATAGTCCCAGGGGAGTCGGGGAGTAGGCGCGCACCTCCTGCCAAATCACGGGCGCCGGTGTGGCACGCCTGCGAGGGAGAGGCTGTGCACTATGAGGCACATGTGCTAAAAAAGGCGGTGAGCCTTGTACTCACGCCTGCCACTTCCACAAAACGCATGACAACGCCACCAGAATCAAATCCCAGGTGCACTAGACCCAGCGGATCCTCGGCAATAGACGCGCAACTCCGGGAACTCACGGGCGACGGAGTGGCATGCGTGAGAGTGAGACGGTGTGCAAGAGGAAGGGGTGAGCCTTGTACTCACGCCTGCTACTTCCAAGAAACACATCACCACGCGGTCAAAACGGATTCGCGGGTGCACTAGATAGTCCCAGGGGAGTCGGCGAGTAGGCGCGCACCTCCTGCCAAATCACGGGCGCCGGTGTGGCACGCCTGCGAGTGAGAGGCTGTGCACTATGAGGCACATGTGCTAAAAAAGGCGGTGAGTCTTGTACTCACGCCCGCTACTTGCACGAAACAAATGACCACGCGGCCAAAATGGATTCCCGGGTGCAGTAGATAGTCTCAGGGGAATCGGGGAGTAGGCGCGCTCCTCCTGCAAGTCACTGGCGTCGGCGTAACACGCCTGCGAGTGAGAGACTGTGCACTATGAGGCACATGTGCTAAAAAAGGCGGTGAGCCTTGTACTCACGCCTGCCACTTCCACAAAACGCATGAAAACGCCACCAAAATGAAATGCCAGGTGCACTAGACACAGGGGAGCCTCGGAAATAGAGCCGCAACTCCGAGAAATCACGGGCGACGGAGTGGCATGCGTGAGAGTGAGAGGCTGTGCAAAAGGAAGGGGTGAGCCTTGTAGTCACGCCTGCTACTTCCACCTATCACATGACCACGCGGCCAAAACGGATTCGCGGGTGCACTAGATAGTCCCAGGGGAGTCGGGGAGTAGGCGCGCACCTCCTGCCAAATCACGGGCGCCGGTGTGGCACGCCTGCGAGTGAGAGGCTGTGCACTATGAGGCACATGTGCTAAAAAAGGCGGTGAGCCTTGTACTCACGCCTGCCACTTCCACAAAACGCATGAAAACGCCACCAAAATGAAATCCCAGATGCACTAGACACAGGGGAGCCTCGGAAATAGAGCCGCAACTCCGAGAAATCACGGGCGACGGAGTGGCATGCGTGAGAGTGAGAGGCTGTGCAAAAGGAAGGGGTGAGCCTTGTAGTCACGCCTGCTACTTCCACCTATCACATGACCACGCGGCCAAAATGGATTCGCGGGTGCACTAGATAGTCCCAGGGGAGTCGGGGAGTAGGCGTGCACCTCCTGCCAAATCACGGGCGCCGGTGTGGCACGCCTGCGAGGGAGAGGCTGTGCACTATGAGGCACATGTGCTAAAAAAGGCGGTGAGTCTTGTACTCACGCCCGCTACTTGCACGAAACAAATGACCACGCGGCCAAAATGGATTCCCCGGTGCAGTAGATAGTCTCAGGGGAATCGGGGAGTAGGCGCGCTCCTCCTGCAAGTCACTGGCGTCGGCGTGACACGCCTGCGAGTGAGAGACTGTGCACTAAGAGGCACGTGTGCTAAAGAAGGCGGTGAGCCTTGTATGACAACGCATGCCACTTCCACGAAACGCATGACAACGCGGACAAAACGGATTCCCGGGTGCAGTAGATAGTCCCAGGGGAGTTGGAGAGTAGTCGGGCACCTCCTGCCAAATCACGGCAGCCGTAGTGGCACGCCTGCGAGTGAGAGGCTGTGCACTGTGAGGCACATGTGCTAAAGAAGGCGGTGAGCCTTGTACTCACGCCTGCCACTTCCACGAAACGCATGACAACGCCACCAGAATCAAATCCCAGGTGCACTAGAGCCAGCGGATCCTCGGCAATAGACGCGCAACTCTGGGAACTCACGGGCGACGGAGTGGCATGCGTGAGAGTGAGAGGCTGTGCGAGAGGAAGGGGTGAGCCTTGTACTGACGCCTGCTACTTCCAAGAGACACATCACCACGCGGTCAAAACGGATTCGCGGGTGCACTAGATAGTCCCAGGGGAGTCGGCGAGTAGGCGCGCACCTCCTGCCAAATCACGGGCGCCGGTGTGGCACGCCTGCGAGTGAGAGGCTGTGCACTATGAGGCACATGTGCTAAAAAAGGCGGTGAGCCTTGTACTCACGCCTGCCACTTCCACAAAACGCATGAAAACGCCACCAAAATGAAATGCCAGGTGCACTAGACACAGGGGAGCCTCGGAAATAGAGCCGCAACTCCGAGAAATCACGGGCGACGGAGTGGCATGCGTGAGAGTGAGAGGCTGTGCAAAAGGAAGGGGTGAGCCTTGTAGTCACGCCTGCTACTTCCACCTATCACATGACCACGCGGCCAAAACGGATTCGCGGGTGCACTAGATAGTCCCAGGGGAGTCGGCGAGTAGGCGCGCACCTCCTGCCAAATCACGGGCGCCGGTGTGGCACGCCTGCGAGTGAGAGGCTGTGCACTATGAGGCACATGTGCTAAAAAAGGCGGTGAGTCTTGTACTCACGCCCGCTACTTGCACGAAACAAATGACCACGCGGCCAAAATGGATTCCCGGGTGCAGTAGATAGTCTCAGGGGAATCGGGGAGTAGGCGCGCTCCTCCTGCAAGTCACTGGCGTCGGCGTAACACGCCTGCGAGTGAGAGACTGTGCACTATGAGGCACATGTGCTAAAAAAGGCGGTGAGCCTTGTACTCACGCCTGCCACTTCCACAAAACGCATGAAAACGCCACCAAAATGAAATGCCAGGTGCACTAGACACAGGGGAGCCTCGGAAATAGAGCCGCAACTCCGAGAAATCACGGGCGACGGAGTGGCATGCGTGAGAGTGAGAGGCTGTGCAAAAGGAAGGGGTGAGCCTTGTAGTCACGCCTGCTACTTCCACCTATCACATGACCACGCGGCCAAAACGGATTCGCGGGTGCACTAGATAGTCCCAGGGGAGTCGGGGAGTAGGCGCGCACCTCCTGCCAAATCACGGGCGCCGGTGTGGCACGCCTGCGAGTGAGAGGCTGTGCACTATGAGGCACATGTGCTAAAAAAGGCGGTGAGCCTTGTACTCACGCCTGCCACTTCCACAAAACGCATGAAAACGCCACCAAAATGAAATCCCAGATGCACTAGACACAGGGGAGCCTCGGAAATAGAGCCGCAACTCCGAGAAATCACGGGCGACGGAGTGGCATGCGTGAGAGTGAGAGGCTGTGCAAAAGGAAGGGGTGAGCCTTGTAGTCACGCCTGCTACTTCCACCTATCACATGACCACGCGGCCAAAATGGATTCGCGGGTGCACTAGATAGTCCCAGGGGAGTCGGGGAGTAGGCGTGCACCTCCTGCCAAATCACGGGCGCCGGTGTGGCACGCCTGCGAGGGAGAGGCTGTGCACTATGAGGCACATGTGCTAAAAAAGGCGGTGAGTCTTGTACTCACGCCCGCTACTTGCACGAAACAAATGACCACGCGGCCAAAATGGATTCCCCGGTGCAGTAGATAGTCTCAGGGGAATCGGGGAGTAGGCGCGCTCCTCCTGCAAGTCACTGGCGTCGGCGTGACACGCCTGCGAGTGAGAGACTGTGCACTAAGAGGCACGTGTGCTAAAGAAGGCGGTGAGCCTTGTATGACAACGCATGCCACTTCCACGAAACGCATGACAACGCGGACAAAACGGATTCCCGGGTGCAGTAGATAGTCCCAGGGGAGTTGGAGAGTAGTCGGGCACCTCCTGCCAAATCACGGCAGCCGTAGTGGCACGCCTGCGAGTGAGAGGCTGTGCACTGTGAGGCACATGTGCTAAAGAAGGCGGTGAGCCTTGTACTCACGCCTGCCACTTCCACGAAACGCATGACAACGCCACCAGAATCAAATCCCAGGTGCACTAGAGCCAGCGGATCCTCGGCAATAGACGCGCAACTCTGGGAACTCAAGGGCGACGGAGTGGCATGCGTGAGAGTGAGAGGCTGTGCGAGAGGAAGGGGTGAGTCTTGTACTGACGCCTGCTACTTCCAAGAGACACATCACCACGCGGTCAAAACGGATTCGCGGGTGCACTAGATAGTCCCAGGGGAGTCGGCGAGTAGGCGCGCACCTCCTGCCAAATCACGGGCGCCGGTGTGGCACGCCTGCGAGTGAGAGGCTGTGCACTATGAGGCACATGTGCTAAAAAAGGCGGTGAGCCTTGTACTCACGCCTGCCACTTCCACAAAACGCATGAAAACGCCACCAAAATGAAATGCCAGGTGCACTAGACACAGGGGAGCCTCGGAAATAGAGCCGCAACTCCGAGAAATCACGGGCGACGGAGTGGCATGCGTGAGAGTGAGAGGCTGTGCAAAAGGAAGGGGTGAGCCTTGTAGTCACGCCTGCTACTTCCACCTATCACATGACCACGCGGCCAAAACGGATTCGCGGGTGCACTAGATAGTCCCAGGGGAGTCGGGGAGTAGGCGCGCACCTCCTGCCAAATCACGGGCGCCGGTGTGGCACGCCTGCGAGGGAGAGGCTGTGCACTATGAGGCACATGTGCTAAAAAAGGCAGTGAGCCTTGTACTCACGCCTGCCACTTCCACAAAACGCATGACAACGCCACCAGAATCAAATCCCAGGTGCACTAGACCCAGCGGATCCTCGGCAATAGACGCGCAACTCCGGGAACTCACGGGCGACGGAGTGGCATGCGTGAGAGTGAGACGGTGTGCAAGAGGAAGGGGTGAGCCTTGTACTCACGCCTGCTACTTCCAAGAAACACATCACCACGCGGTCAAAACGGATTCGCGGGTGCACTAGATAGTCCCAGGGGAGTCGGCGAGTAGGCGCGCACCTCCTGCCAAATCACGGGCGCCGGTGTGGCACGCCTGCGAGTGAGAGGCTGTGCACTATGAGGCACATGTGCTAAAAAAGGCGGTGAGTCTTGTACTCACGCCCGCTACTTGCACGAAACAAATGACCACGCGGCCAAAATGGATTCCCGGGTGCAGTAGATAGTCTCAGGGGAATCGGGGAGTAGGCGCGCTCCTCCTGCAAGTCACTGGCGTCGGCGTAACACGCCTGCGAGTGAGAGACTGTGCACTATGAGGCACATGTGCTAAAAAAGGCGGTGAGCCTTGTACTCACGCCTGCCACTTCCACAAAACGCATGAAAACGCCACCAAAATGAAATGCCAGGTGCACTAGACACAGGGGAGCCTCGGAAATAGAGCCGCAACTCCGAGAAATCACGGGCGACGGAGTGGCATGCGTGAGAGTGAGAGGCTGTGCAAAAGGAAGGGGTGAGCCTTGTAGTCACGCCTGCTACTTCCACCTATCACATGACCACGCGGCCAAAACGGATTCGCGGGTGCACTAGATAGTCCCAGGGGAGTCGGGGAGTAGGCGCGCACCTCCTGCCAAATCACGGGCGCCGGTGTGGCACGCCTGCGAGTGAGAGGCTGTGCACTATGAGGCACATGTGCTAAAAAAGGCGGTGAGCCTTGTACTCACGCCTGCCACTTCCACAAAACGCATGAAAACGCCACCAAAATGAAATCCCAGATGCACTAGACACAGGGGAGCCTCGGAAATAGAGCCGCAACTCCGAGAAATCACGGGCGACGGAGTGGCATGCGTGAGAGTGAGAGGCTGTGCAAAAGGAAGGGGTGAGCCTTGTAGTCACGCCTGCTACTTCCACCTATCACATGACCACGCGGCCAAAATGGATTCGCGGGTGCACTAGATAGTCCCAGGGGAGTCGGGGAGTAGGCGTGCACCTCCTGCCAAATCACGGGCGCCGGTGTGGCACGCCTGCGAGGGAGAGGCTGTGCACTATGAGGCACATGTGCTAAAAAAGGCGGTGAGTCTTGTACTCACGCCCGCTACTTGCACGAAACAAATGACCACGCGGCCAAAATGGATTCCCCGGTGCAGTAGATAGTCTCAGGGGAATCGGGGAGTAGGCGCGCTCCTCCTGCAAGTCACTGGCGTCGGCGTGACACGCCTGCGAGTGAGAGACTGTGCACTAAGAGGCACGTGTGCTAAAGAAGGCGGTGAGCCTTGTATGACAACGCATGCCACTTCCACGAAACGCATGACAACGCGGACAAAACGGATTCCCGGGTGCAGTAGATAGTCCCAGGGGAGTTGGAGAGTAGTCGGGCACCTCCTGCCAAATCACGGCAGCCGTAGTGGCACGCCTGCGAGTGAGAGGCTGTGCACTGTGAGGCACATGTGCTAAAGAAGGCGGTGAGCCTTGTACTCACGCCTGCCACTTCCACGAAACGCATGACAACGCCACCAGAATCAAATCCCAGGTGCACTAGACCCAGCGGATCCTCGGCAATAGACGCGCAACTCTGGGAACTCACGGGCGACGGAGTGGCATGCGTGAGAGTGAGAGGCTGTGCGAGAGGAAGGGGTGAGCCTTGTACTGACGCCTGCTACTTCCAAGAGACACATCACCACGCGGTCAAAACGGATTCGCGGGTGCACTAGATAGTCCCAGGGGAGTCGGCGAGTAGGCGCGCACCTCCTGCCAAATCACGGGCGCCGGTGTGGCACGCCTGCGAGTGAGAGGCTGTGCACTATGAGGCACATGTGCTAAAAAAGGCGGTGAGCCTTGTACTCACGCCTGCCACTTCCACAAAACGCATGAAAACGCCACCAAAATGAAATGCCAGGTGCACTAGACACAGGGGAGCCTCGGAAATAGAGCCGCAACTCCGAGAAATCACGGGCGACGGAGTGGCATGCGTGAGAGTGAGAGGCTGTGCAAAAGGAAGGGGTGAGCCTTGTAGTCACGCCTGCTACTTCCACCTATCACATGACCACGCGGCCAAAACGGATTCGCGGGTGCACTAGATAGTCCCAGGGGAGTCGGCGAGTAGGCGCGCACCTCCTGCCAAATCACGGGCGCCGGTGTGGCACGCCTGCGAGTGAGAGGCTGTGCACTATGAGGCACATGTGCTAAAAAAGGCGGTGAGTCTTGTACTCACGCCCGCTACTTGCACGAAACAAATGACCACGCGGCCAAAATGGATTCCCGGGTGCAGTAGATAGTCTCAGGGGAATCGGGGAGTAGGCGCGCTCCTCCTGCAAGTCACTGGCGTCGGCGTAACACGCCTGCGAGTGAGAGACTGTGCACTATGAGGCACATGTGCTAAAAAAGGCGGTGAGCCTTGTACTCACGCCTGCCACTTCCACAAAACGCATGAAAACGCCACCAAAATGAAATGCCAGGTGCACTAGACACAGGGGAGCCTCGGAAATAGAGCCGCAACTCCGAGAAATCACGGGCGACGGAGTGGCATGCGTGAGAGTGAGAGGCTGTGCAAAAGGAAGGGGTGAGCCTTGTAGTCACGCCTGCTACTTCCACCTATCACATGACCACGCGGCCAAAACGGATTCGCGGGTGCACTAGATAGTCCCAGGGGAGTCGGGGAGTAGGCGCGCACCTCCTGCCAAATCACGGGCGCCGGTGTGGCACGCCTGCGAGTGAGAGGCTGTGCACTATGAGGCACATGTGCTAAAAAAGGCGGTGAGCCTTGTACTCACGCCTGCCACTTCCACAAAACGCATGAAAACGCCACCAAAATGAAATCCCAGATGCACTAGACACAGGGGAGCCTCGGAAATAGAGCCGCAACTCCGAGAAATCACGGGCGACGGAGTGGCATGCGTGAGAGTGAGAGGCTGTGCAAAAGGAAGGGGTGAGCCTTGTAGTCACGCCTGCTACTTCCACCTATCACATGACCACGCGGCCAAAATGGATTCGCGGGTGCACTAGATAGTCCCAGGGGAGTCGGGGAGTAGGCGTGCACCTCCTGCCAAATCACGGGCGCCGGTGTGGCACGCCTGCGAGGGAGAGGCTGTGCACTATGAGGCACATGTGCTAAAAAAGGCGGTGAGTCTTGTACTCACGCCCGCTACTTGCACGAAACAAATGACCACGCGGCAGAAATGGATTCCCCGGTGCAGTAGATAGTCTCAGGGGAATCGGGGAGTAGGCGCGCTCCTCCTGCAAGTCACTGGCGTCGGCGTGACACGCCTGCGAGTGAGAGACTGTGCACTAAGAGGCACGTGTGCTAAAGAAGGCGGTGAGCCTTGTATGACAACGCATGCCACTTCCACGAAACGCATGACAACGCGGACAAAACGGATTCTCGGGTGCAGTAGATAGTCCCAGGGGAGTTGGAGAGTAGTCGGGCACCTCCTGCCAAATCACGGCAGCCGTAGTGGCACGCCTGCGAGTGAGAGGCTGTGCACTGTGAGGCACATGTGCTAAAGAAGGCGGTGAGCCTTGTACTCACGCCTGCCACTTCCACGAAACGCATGACAACGCCACCAGAATCAAATCCCAGGTGCACTAGAGCCAGCGGATCCTCGGCAATAGACGCGCAACTCTGGGAACTCACGGGCGACGGAGTGGCATGCGTGAGAGTGAGAGGCTGTGCGAGAGGAAGGGGTGAGTCTTGTACTGACGCCTGCTACTTCCAAGAGACACATCACCACGCGGTCAAAACGGATTCGCGGGTGCACTAGATAGTCCCAGGGGAGTCGGCGAGTAGGCGCGCACCTCCTGCCAAATCACGGGCGCCGGTGTGGCACGCCTGCGAGTGAGAGGCTGTGCACTATGAGGCACATGTGCTAAAAAAGGCGGTGAGCCTTGTACTCACGCCTGCCACTTCCACAAAACGCATGAAAACGCCACCAAAATGAAATGCCAGGTGCACTAGACACAGGGGAGCCTCGGAAATAGAGCCGCAACTCCGAGAAATCACGGGCGACGGAGTGGCATGCGTGAGAGTGAGAGGCTGTGCAAAAGGAAGGGGTGAGCCTTGTAGTCACGCCTGCTACTTCCACCTATCACATGACCACGCGGCCAAAACGGATTCGCGGGTGCACTAGATAGTCCCAGGGGAGTCGGGGAATAGGCGCGCACCTCCTGCCAAATCACGGGCGCCGGTGTGGCACGCCTGCGAGGGAGAGGCTGTGCACTATGAGGCACATGTGCTAAAAAAGGCGGTGAGCCTTGTACTCACGCCTGCCACTTCCACAAAACGCATGACAACGCCACCAGAATCAAATCCCAGGTGCACTAGACCCAGCGGATCCTCGGCAATAGACGCGCAACTCCGGGAACTCACGGGCGACGGAGTGGCATGCGTGAGAGTGAGACGGTGTGCAAGAGGAAGGGGTGAGCCTTGTACTCACGCCTGCTACTTCCAAGAAACACATCACCACGCGGTCAAAACGGATTCGCGGGTGCACTAGATAGTCCCAGGGGAGTCGGCGAGTAGGCGCGCACCTCCTGCCAAATCACGGGCGCCGGTGTGGCACGCCTGCGAGTGAGAGGCTGTGCACTATGAGGCACATGTGCTAAAAAAGGCGGTGAGTCTTGTACTCACGCCCGCTACTTGCACGAAACAAATGACCACGCGGCCAAAATGGATTCCCGGGTGCAGTAGATAGTCTCAGGGGAATCGGGGAGTAGGCGCGCTCCTCCTGCAAGTCACTGGCGTCGGCGTAACACGCCTGCGAGTGAGAGACTGTGCACTATGAGGCACATGTGCTAAAAAAGGCGGTGAGCCTTGTACTCACGCCTGCCACTTCCACAAAACGCATGAAAACGCCACCAAAATGAAATGCCAGGTGCACTAGACACAGGGGAGCCTCGGAAATAGAGCCGCAACTCCGAGAAATCACGGGCGACGGAGTGGCATGCGTGAGAGTGAGAGGCTGTGCAAAAGGAAGGGGTGAGCCTTGTAGTCACGCCTGCTACTTCCACCTATCACATGACCACGCGGCCAAAACGGATTCGCGGGTGCACTAGATAGTCCCAGGGGAGTCGGGGAGTAGGCGCGCACCTCCTGCCAAATCACGGGCGCCGGTGTGGCACGCCTGCGAGTGAGAGGCTGTGCACTATGAGGCACATGTGCTAAAAAAGGCGGTGAGCCTTGTACTCACGCCTGCCACTTCCACAAAACGCATGAAAACGCCACCAAAATGAAATCCCAGATGCACTAGACACAGGGGAGCCTCGGAAATAGAGCCGCAACTCCGAGAAATCACGGGCGACGGAGTGGCATGCGTGAGAGTGAGAGGCTGTGCAAAAGGAAGGGGTGAGCCTTGTAGTCACGCCTGCTACTTCCACCTATCACATGACCACGCGGCCAAAATGGATTCGCGGGTGCACTAGATAGTCCCAGGGGAGTCGGGGAGTAGGCGTGCACCTCCTGCCAAATCACGGGCGCCGGTGTGGCACGCCTGCGAGGGAGAGGCTGTGCACTATGAGGCACATGTGCTAAAAAAGGCGGTGAGTCTTGTACTCACGCCCGCTACTTGCACGAAACAAATGACCACGCGGCCAAAATGGATTCCCCGGTGCAGTAGATAGTCTCAGGGGAATCGGGGAGTAGGCGCGCTCCTCCTGCAAGTCACTGGCGTCGGCGTGACACGCCTGCGAGTGAGAGACTGTGCACTAAGAGGCACGTGTGCTAAAGAAGGCGGTGAGCCTTGTATGACAACGCATGCCACTTCCACGAAACGCATGACAACGCGGACAAAACGGATTCCCGGGTGCAGTAGATAGTCCCAGGGGAGTTGGAGAGTAGTCGGGCACCTCCTGCCAAATCACGGCAGCCGTAGTGGCACGCCTGCGAGTGAGAGGCTGTGCACTGTGAGGCACATGTGCTAAAGAAGGCGGTGAGCCTTGTACTCACGCCTGCCACTTCCACGAAACGCATGACAACGCCACCAGAATCAAATCCCAGGTGCACTAGAGCCAGCGGATCCTCGGCAATAGACGCGCAACTCTGGGAACTCACGGGCGACGGAGTGGCATGCGTGAGAGTGAGAGGCTGTGCGAGAGGAAGGGGTGAGCCTTGTACTGACGCCTGCTACTTCCAAGAGACACATCACCACGCGGTCAAAACGGATTCGCGGGTGCACTAGATAGTCCCAGGGGAGTCGGCGAGTAGGCGCGCACCTCCTGCCAAATCACGGGCGCCGGTGTGGCACGCCTGCGAGTGAGAGGCTGTGCACTATGAGGCACATGTGCTAAAAAAG
This sequence comes from Stylophora pistillata, assembly GCF_964205215.1. NCBI lineage: Eukaryota > Metazoa > Cnidaria > Anthozoa > Scleractinia > Pocilloporidae > Stylophora > Stylophora pistillata. Next base: position 264,206 of record NW_028290859.1, read on the forward strand.
GCGGTGAGCCTTGTACTCACGCCTGCCACTTCCACAAAACGCATGAAAACGCCACCAAAATGAAATGCCAGGTGCACTAGACACAGGGGAGCCTCGGAAATAGAGCCGCAACTCCGAGAAATCACGGGCGACGGAGTGGCATGCGTGAGAGTGAGAGGCTGTGCAAAAGGAAGGGGTGAGCCTTGTAGTCACGCCTGCTACTTCCACCTATCACATGACCACGCGGCCAAAACGGATTCGCGGGTGCACTAGATAGTCCCAGGGGAGTCGGCGAGTAGGCGCGCACCTCCTGCCAAATCACGGGCGCCGGTGTGGCACGCCTGCGAGTGAGAGGCTGTGCACTATGAGGCACATGTGCTAAAAAAGGCGGTGAGTCTTGTACTCACGCCCGCTACTTGCACGAAACAAATGACCACGCGGCCAAAATGGATTCCCGGGTGCAGTAGATAGTCTCAGGGGAATCGGGGAGTAGGCGCGCTCCTCCTGCAAGTCACTGGCGTCGGCGTAACACGCCTGCGAGTGAGAGACTGTGCACTATGAGGCACATGTGCTAAAAAAGGCGGTGAGCCTTGTACTCACGCCTGCCACTTCCACAAAACGCATGAAAACGCCACCAAAATGAAATGCCAGGTGCACTAGACACAGGGGAGCCTCGGAAATAGAGCCGCAACTCCGAGAAATCACGGGCGACGGAGTGGCATGCGTGAGAGTGAGAGGCTGTGCAAAAGGAAGGGGTGAGCCTTGTAGTCACGCCTGCTACTTCCACCTATCACATGACCACGCGGCCAAAACGGATTCGCGGGTGCACTAGATAGTCCCAGGGGAGTCGGGGAGTAGGCGCGCACCTCCTGCCAAATCACGGGCGCCGGTGTGGCACGCCTGCGAGTGAGAGGCTGTGCACTATGAGGCACATGTGCTAAAAAAGGCGGTGAGCCTTGTACTCACGCCTGCCACTTCCACAAAACGCATGAAAACGCCACCAAAATGAAATCCCAGATGCACTAGACACAGGGGAGCCTCGGAAATAGAGCCGCAACTCCGAGAAATCACGGGCGACGGAGTGGCATGCGTGAGAGTGAGAGGCTGTGCAAAAGGAAGGGGTGAGCCTTGTAGTCACGCCTGCTACTTCCACCTATCACATGACCACGCGGCCAAAATGGATTCGCGGGTGCACTAGATAGTCCCAGGGGAGTCGGGGAGTAGGCGTGCACCTCCTGCCAAATCACGGGCGCCGGTGTGGCACGCCTGCGAGGGAGAGGCTGTGCACTATGAGGCACATGTGCTAAAAAAGGCGGTGAGTCTTGTACTCACGCCCGCTACTTGCACGAAACAAATGACCACGCGGCCAAAATGGATTCCCCGGTGCAGTAGATAGTCTCAGGGGAATCGGGGAGTAGGCGCGCTCCTCCTGCAAGTCACTGGCGTCGGCGTGACACGCCTGCGAGTGAGAGACTGTGCACTAAGAGGCACGTGTGCTAAAGAAGGCGGTGAGCCTTGTATGACAACGCATGCCACTTCCACGAAACGCATGACAACGCGGACAAAACGGATTCCCGGGTGCAGTAGATAGTCCCAGGGGAGTTGGAGAGTAGTCGGGCACCTCCTGCCAAATCACGGCAGCCGTAGTGGCACGCCTGCGAGTGAGAGGCTGTGCACTGTGAGGCACATGTGCTAAAGAAGGCGGTGAGCCTTGTACTCACGCCTGCCACTTCCACGAAACGCATGACAACGCCACCAGAATCAAATCCCAGGTGCACTAGAGCCAGCGGATCCTCGGCAATAGACGCGCAACTCTGGGAACTCACGGGCGACGGAGTGGCATGCGTGAGAGTGAGAGGCTGTGCGAGAGGAAGGGGTGAGTCTTGTACTGACGCCTGCTACTTCCAAGAGACACATCACCACGCGGTCAAAACGGATTCGCGGGTGCACTAGATAGTCCCAGGGGAGTCGGCGAGTAGGCGCGCACCTCCTGCCAAATCACGGGCGCCGGTGTGGCACGCCTGCGAGTGAGAGGCTGTGCACTATGAGGCACATGTGCTAAAAAAGGCGGTGAGCCTTGTACTCACGCCTGCCACTTCCACAAAACGCATGAAAACGCCACCAAAATGAAATGCCAGGTGCACTAGACACAGGGGAGCCTCGGAAATAGAGCCGCAACTCCGAGAAATCACGGGCGACGGAGTGGCATGCGTGAGAGTGAGAGGCTGTGCAAAAGGAAGGGGTGAGCCTTGTAGTCACGCCTGCTACTTCCACCTATCACATGACCACGCGGCCAAAACGGATTCGCGGGTGCACTAGATAGTCCCAGGGGAGTCGGGGAGTAGGCGCGCACCTCCTGCCAAATCACGGGCGCCGGTGTGGCACGCCTGCGAGGGAGAGGCTGTGCACTATGAGGCACATGTGCTAAAAAAGGCGGTGAGCCTTGTACTCACGCCTGCCACTTCCACAAAACGCATGACAACGCCACCAGAATCAAATCCCAGGTGCACTAGACCCAGCGGATCCTCGGCAATAGACGCGCAACTCCGGGAACTCACGGGCGACGGAGTGGCATGCGTGAGAGTGAGACGGTGTGCAAGAGGAAGGGGTGAGCCTTGTACTCACGCCTGCTACTTCCAAGAAACACATCACCACGCGGTCAAAACGGATTCGCGGGTGCACTAGATAGTCCCAGGGGAGTCGGCGAGTAGGCGCGCACCTCCTGCCAAATCACGGGCGCCGGTGTGGCACGCCTGCGAGTGAGAGGCTGTGCACTATGAGGCACATGTGCTAAAAAAGGCGGTGAGTCTTGTACTCACGCCCGCTACTTGCACGAAACAAATGACCACGCGGCCAAAATGGATTCCCGGGTGCAGTAGATAGTCTCAGGGGAATCGGGGAGTAGGCGCGCTCCTCCTGCAAGTCACTGGCGTCGGCGTAACACGCCTGCGAGTGAGAGACTGTGCACTATGAGGCACATGTGTTAAAAAAGGCGGTGAGCCTTGTACTCACGCCTGCCACTTCCACAAAACGCATGAAAACGCCACCAAAATGAAATGCCAGGTGCACTAGACACAGGGGAGCCTCGGAAATAGAGCCGCAACTCCGAGAAATCACGGGCGACGGAGTGGCATGCGTGAGAGTGAGAGGCTGTGCAAAAGGAAGGGGTGAGCCTTGTAGTCACGCCTGCTACTTCCACCTATCACATGACCACGCGGCCAAAACGGATTCGCGGGTGCACTAGATAGTCCCAGGGGAGTCGGGGAGTAGGCGCGCACCTCCTGCCAAATCACGGGCGCCGGTGTGGCACGCCTGCGAGTGAGAGGCTGTGCACTATGAGGCACATGTGCTAAAAAAGGCGGTAAGCCTTGTACTCACGCCTGCCACTTCCACAAAACGCATGAAAACGCCACCAAAATGAAATCCCAGATGCACTAGACACAGGGGAGCCTCGGAAATAGAGCCGCAACTCCGAGAAATCACGGGCGACGGAGTGGCATGCGTGAGAGTGAGAGGCTGTGCAAAAGGAAGGGGTGAGCCTTGTAGTCACGCCTGCTACTTCCACCTATCACATGACCACGCGGCCAAAATGGATTCGCGGGTGCACTAGATAGTCCCAGGGGAGTCGGGGAGTAGGCGTGCACCTCCTGCCAAATCACGGGCGCCGGTGTGGCACGCCTGCGAGGGAGAGGCTGTGCACTATGAGGCACATGTGCTAAAAAAGGCGGTGAGTCTTGTACTCACGCCCGCTACTTGCACGAAACAAATGACCACGCGGCCAAAATGGATTCCCCGGTGCAGTAGATAGTCTCAGGGGAATCGGGGAGTAGGCGCGCTCCTCCTGCAAGTCACTGGCGTCGGCGTGACACGCCTGCGAGTGAGAGACTGTGCACTAAGAGGCACGTGTGCTAAAGAAGGCGGTGAGCCTTGTATGACAACGCATGCCACTTCCACGAAACGCATGACAACGCGGACAAAACGGATTCCCGGGTGCAGTAGATAGTCCCAGGGGAGTTGGAGAGTAGTCGGGCACCTCCTGCCAAATCACGGCAGCCGTAGTGGCACGCCTGCGAGTGAGAGGCTGTGCACTGTGAGGCACATGTGCTAAAGAAGGCGGTGAGCCTTGTACTCACGCCTGCCACTTCCACGAAACGCATGACAACGCCACCAGAATCAAATCCCAGGTGCACTAGAGCCAGCGGATCCTCGGCAATAGACGCGCAACTCTGGGAACTCACGGGCGACGGAGTGGCATGCGTGAGAGTGAGAGGCTGTGCGAGAGGAAGGGGTGAGCCTTGTACTGACGCCTGCTACTTCCAAGAGACACATCACCACGCGGTCAAAACGGATTCGCGGGTGCACTAGATAGTCCCAGGGGAGTCGGCGAGTAGGCGCGCACCTCCTGCCAAATCACGGGCGCCGGTGTGGCACGCCTGCGAGTGAGAGGCTGTGCACTATGAGGCACATGTGCTAAAAAAGGCGGTGAGCCTTGTACTCACGCCTGCCACTTCCACAAAACGCATGAAAACGCCACCAAAATGAAATGCCAGGTGCACTAGACACAGGGGAGCCTCGGAAATAGAGCCGCAACTCCGAGAAATCACGGGCGACGGAGTGGCATGCGTGAGAGTGAGAGGCTGTGCAAAAGGAAGGGGTGAGCCTTGTAGTCACGCCTGCTACTTCCACCTATCACATGACCACGCGGCCAAAACGGATTCGCGGGTGCACTAGATAGTCCCAGGGGAGTCGGCGAGTAGGCGCGCACCTCCTGCCAAATCACGGGCGCCGGTGTGGCACGCCTGCGAGTGAGAGGCTGTGCACTATGAGGCACATGTGCTAAAAAAGGCGGTGAGTCTTGTACTCACGCCCGCTACTTGCACGAAACAAATGACCACGCGGCCAAAATGGATTCCCGGGTGCAGTAGATAGTCTCAGGGGAATCGGGGAGTAGGCGCGCTCCTCCTGCAAGTCACTGGCGTCGGCGTAACACGCCTGCGAGTGAGAGACTGTGCACTATGAGGCACATGTGCTAAAAAAGGCGGTGAGCCTTGTACTCACGCCTGCCACTTCCACAAAACGCATGAAAACGCCACCAAAATGAAATGCCAGGTGCACTAGACACAGGGGAGCCTCGGAAATAGAGCCGCAACTCCGAGAAATCACGGGCGACGGAGTGGCATGCGTGAGAGTGAGAGGCTGTGCAAAAGGAAGGGGTGAGCCTTGTAGTCACGCCTGCTACTTCCACCTATCACATGACCACGCGGCCAAAACGGATTCGCGGGTGCACTAGATAGTCCCAGGGGAGTCGGGGAGTAGGCGCGCACCTCCTGCCAAATCACGGGCGCCGGTGTGGCACGCCTGCGAGTGAGAGGCTGTGCACTATGAGGCACATGTGCTAAAAAAGGCGGTGAGCCTTGTACTCACGCCTGCCACTTCCACAAAACGCATGAAAACGCCACCAAAATGAAATCCCAGATGCACTAGACACAGGGGAGCCTCGGAAATAGAGCCGCAACTCCGAGAAATCACGGGCGACGGAGTGGCATGCGTGAGAGTGAGAGGCTGTGCAAAAGGAAGGGGTGAGCCTTGTAGTCACGCCTGCTACTTCCACCTATCACATGACCACGCGGCCAAAATGGATTCGCGGGTGCACTAGATAGTCCCAGGGGAGTCGGGGAGTAGGCGTGCACCTCCTGCCAAATCACGGGCGCCGGTGTGGCACGCCTGCGAGGGAGAGGCTGTGCACTATGAGGCACATGTGCTAAAAAAGGCGGTGAGTCTTGTACTCACGCCCGCTACTTGCACGAAACAAATGACCACGCGGCCAAAATGGATTCCCCGGTGCAGTAGATAGTCTCAGGGGAATCGGGGAGTAGGCGCGCTCCTCCTGCAAGTCACTGGCGTCGGCGTGACACGCCTGCGAGTGAGAGACTGTGCACTAAGAGGCACGTGTGCTAAAGAAGGCGGTGAGCCTTGTATGACAACGCATGCCACTTCCACGAAACGCATGACAACGCGGACAAAACGGATTCCCGGGTGCAGTAGATAGTCCCAGGGGAGTTGGAGAGTAGTCGGGCACCTCCTGCCAAATCACGGCAGCCGTAGTGGCACGCCTGCGAGTGAGAGGCTGTGCACTGTGAGGCACATGTGCTAAAGAAGGCGGTGAGCCTTGTACTCACGCCTGCCACTTCCACGAAACGCATGACAACGCCACCAGAATCAAATCCCAGGTGCACTAGAGCCAGCGGATCCTCGGCAATAGACGCGCAACTCTGGGAACTCACGGGCGACGGAGTGGCATGCGTGAGAGTGAGAGGCTGTGCGAGAGGAAGGGGTGAGTCTTGTACTGACGCCTGCTACTTCCAAGAGACACATCACCACGCGGTCAAAACGGATTCGCGGGTGCACTAGATAGTCCCAGGGGAGTCGGCGAGTAGGCGCGCACCTCCTGCCAAATCACGGGCGCCGGTGTGGCACGCCTGCGAGTGAGAGGCTGTGCACTATGAGGCACATGTGCTAAAAAAGGCGGTGAGCCTTGTACTCACGCCTGCCACTTCCACAAAACGCATGAAAACGCCACCAAAATGAAATGCCAGGTGCACTAGACACAGGGGAGCCTCGGAAATAGAGCCGCAACTCCGAGAAATCACGGGCGACGGAGTGGCATGCGTGAGAGTGAGAGGCTGTGCAAAAGGAAGGGGTGAGCCTTGTAGTCACGCCTGCTACTTCCACCTATCACATGACCACGCGGCCAAAACGGATTCGCGGGTGCACTAGATAGTCCCAGGGGAGTCGGGGAGTAGGCGCGCACCTCCTGCCAAATCACGGGCGCCGGTGTGGCACGCCTGCGAGGGAGAGGCTGTGCACTATGAGGCACATGTGCTAAAAAAGGCGGTGAGCCTTGTACTCACGCCTGCCACTTCCACAAAACGCATGACAACGCCACCAGAATCAAATCCCAGGTGCACTAGACCCAGCGGATCCTCGGCAATAGACGCGCAACTCCGGGAACTCACGGGCGACGGAGTGGCATGCGTGAGAGTGAGACGGTGTGCAAGAGGAAGGGGTGAGCCTTGTACTCACGCCTGCTACTTCCAAGAAACACATCACCACGCGGTCAAAACGGATTCGCGGGTGCACTAGATAGTCCCAGGGGAGTCGGCGAGTAGGCGCGCACCTCCTGCCAAATCACGGGCGCCGGTGTGGCACGCCTGCGAGTGAGAGGCTGTGCACTATGAGGCACATGTGCTAAAAAAGGCGGTGAGTCTTGTACTCACGCCCGCTACTTGCACGAAACAAATGACCACGCGGCCAAAATGGATTCCCGGGTGCAGTAGATAGTCTCAGGGGAATCGGGGAGTAGGCGCGCTCCTCCTGCAAGTCACTGGCGTCGGCGTAACACGCCTGCGAGTGAGAGACTGTGCACTATGAGGCACATGTGCTAAAAAAGGCGGTGAGCCTTGTACTCACGCCTGCCACTTCCACAAAACGCATGAAAACGCCACCAAAATGAAATGCCAGGTGCACTAGACACAGGGGAGCCTCGGAAATAGAGCCGCAACTCCGAGAAATCACGGGCGACGGAGTGGCATGCGTGAGAGTGAGAGGCTGTGCAAAAGGAAGGGGTGAGCCTTGTAGTCACGCCTGCTACTTCCACCTATCACATGACCACGCGGCCAAAACGGATTCGCGGGTGCACTAGATAGTCCCAGGGGAGTCGGGGAGTAGGCGCGCACCTCCTGCCAAATCACGGGCGCCGGTGTGGCACGCCTGCGAGTGAGAGGCTGTGCACTATGAGGCACATGTGCTAAAAAAGGCGGTGAGCCTTGTACTCACGCCTGCCACTTCCACAAAACGCATGAAAACGCCACCAAAATGAAATCCCAGATGCACTAGACACAGGGGAGCCTCGGAAATAGAGCCGCAACTCCGAGAAATCACGGGCGACGGAGTGGCATGCGTGAGAGTGAGAGGCTGTGCAAAAGGAAGGGGTGAGCCTTGTAGTCACGCCTGCTACTTCCACCTATCACATGACCACGCGGCCAAAATGGATTCGCGGGTGCACTAGATAGTCCCAGGGGAGTCGGGGAGTAGGCGTGCACCTCCTGCCAAATCACGGGCGCCGGTGTGGCACGCCTGCGAGGGAGAGGCTGTGCACTATGAGGCACATGTGCTAAAAAAGGCGGTGAGTCTTGTACTCACGCCCGCTACTTGCACGAAACAAATGACCACGCGGCCAAAATGGATTCCCCGGTGCAGTAGATAGTCTCAGGGGAATCGGGGAGTAGGCGCGCTCCTCCTGCAAGTCACTGGCGTCGGCGTGACACGCCTGCGAGTGAGAGACTGTGCACTAAGAGGCACGTGTGCTAAAGAAGGCGGTGAGCCTTGTATGACAACGCATGCCACTTCCACGAAACGCATGACAACGCGGACAAAACGGATTCCCGGGTGCAGTAGATAGTCCCAGGGGAGTTGGAGAGTAGTCGGGCACCTCCTGCCAAATCACGGCAGCCGTAGTGGCACGCCTGCGAGTGAGAGGCTGTGCACTGTGAGGCACATGTGCTAAAGAAGGCGGTGAGCCTTGTACTCACGCCTGCCACTTCCACGAAACGCATGACAACGCCACCAGAATCAAATCCCAGGTGCACTAGAGCCAGCGGATCCTCGGCAATAGACGCGCAACTCTGGGAACTCACGGGCGACGGAGTGGCATGCGTGAGAGTGAGAGGCTGTGCGAGAGGAAGGGGTGAGCCTTGTACTGACGCCTGCTACTTCCAAGAGACACATCACCACGCGGTCAAAACGGATTCGCGGGTGCACTAGATAGTCCCAGGGGAGTCGGCGAGTAGGCGCGCACCTCCTGCCAAATCACGGGCGCCGGTGTGGCACGCCTGCGAGTGAGAGGCTGTGCACTATGAGGCACATGTGCTAAAAAAGGCGGTGAGCCTTGTACTCACGCCTGCCACTTCCACAAAACGCATGAAAACGCCACCAAAATGAAATGCCAGGTGCACTAGACACAGGGGAGCCTCGGAAATAGAGCCGCAACTCCGAGAAATCACGGGCGACGGAGTGGCATGCGTGAGAGTGAGAGGCTGTGCAAAAGGAAGGGGTGAGCCTTGTAGTCACGCCTGCTACTTCCACCTATCACATGACCACGCGGCCAAAACGGATTCGCGGGTGCACTAGATAGTCCCAGGGGAGTCGGCGAGTAGGCGCGCACCTCCTGCCAAATCACGGGCGCCGGTGTGGCACGCCTGCGAGTGAGAGGCTGTGCACTATGAGGCACATGTGCTAAAAAAGGCGGTGAGTCTTGTACTCACGCCCGCTACTTGCACGAAACAAATGACCACGCGGCCAAAATGGATTCCCGGGTGCAGTAGATAGTCTCAGGGGAATCGGGGAGTAGGCGCGCTCCTCCTGCAAGTCACTGGCGTCGGCGTAACACGCCTGCGAGTGAGAGACTGTGCACTATGAGGCACATGTGCTAAAAAAGGCGGTGAGCCTTGTACTCACGCCTGCCACTTCCACAAAACGCATGAAAACGCCACCAAAATGAAATGCCAGGTGCACTAGACACAGGGGAGCCTCGGAAATAGAGCCGCAACTCCGAGAAATCACGGGCGACGGAGTGGCATGCGTGAGAGTGAGAGGCTGTGCAAAAGGAAGGGGTGAGCCTTGTAGTCACGCCTGCTACTTCCACCTATCACATGACCACGCGGCCAAAACGGATTCGCGGGTGCACTAGATAGTCCCAGGGGAGTCGGGGAGTAGGCGCGCACCTCCTGCCAAATCACGGGCGCCGGTGTGGCACGCCTGCGAGTGAGAGGCTGTGCACTATGAGGCACATGTGCTAAAAAAGGCGGTGAGCCTTGTACTCACGCCTGCCACTTCCACAAAACGCATGAAAACGCCACCAAAATGAAATCCCAGATGCACTAGACACAGGGGAGCCTCGGAAATAGAGCCGCAACTCCGAGAAATCACGGGCGACGGAGTGGCATGCGTGAGAGTGAGAGGCTGTGCAAAAGGAAGGGGTGAGCCTTGTAGTCACGCCTGCTACTTCCACCTATCACATGACCACGCGGCCAAAATGGATTCGCGGGTGCACTAGATAGTCCCAGGGGAGTCGGGGAGTAGGCGTGCACCTCCTGCCAAATCACGGGCGCCGGTGTGGCACGCCTGCGAGGGAGAGGCTGTGCACTATGAGGCACATGTGCTAAAAAAGGCGGTGAGTCTTGTACTCACGCCCGCTACTTGCACGAAACAAATGACCACGCGGCCAAAATGGATTCCCCGGTGCAGTAGATAGTCTCAGGGGAATCGGGGAGTAGGCGCGCTCCTCCTGCAAGTCACTGGCGTCGGCGTGACACGCCTGCGAGTGAGAGACTGTGCACTAAGAGGCACGTGTGCTAAAGAAGGCGGTGAGCCTTGTATGACAACGCATGCCACTTCCACGAAACGCATGACAACGCGGACAAAACGGATTCTCGGGTGCAGTAGATAGTCCCAGGGGAGTTGGAGAGTAGTCGGGCACCTCCTGCCAAATCACGGCAGCCGTAGTGGCACGCCTGCGAGTGAGAGGCTGTGCACTGTGAGGCACATGTGCTAAAGAAGGCGGTGAGCCTTGTACTCACGCCTGCCACTTCCACGAAACGCATGACAACGCCACCAGAATCAAATCCCAGGTGCACTAGAGCCAGCGGATCCTCGGCAATAGACGCGCAACTCTGGGAACTCACGGGCGACGGAGTGGCATGCGTGAGAGTGAGAGGCTGTGCGAGAGGAAGGGGTGAGTCTTGTACTGACGCCTGCTACTTCCAAGAGACACATCACCACGCGGTCAAAACGGATTCGCGGGTGCACTAGATAGTCCCAGGGGAGTCGGCGAGTAGGCGCGCACCTCCTGCCAAATCACGGGCGCCGGTGTGGCACGCCTGCGAGTGAGAGGCTGTGCACTATGAGGCACATGTGCTAAAAAAGGCGGTGAGCCTTGTACTCACGCCTGCCACTTCCACAAAACGCATGAAAACGCCACCAAAATGAAATGCCAGGTGCACTAGACACAGGGGAGCCTCGGAAATAGAGCCGCAACTCCGAGAAATCACGGGCGACGGAGTGGCATGCGTGAGAGTGAGAGGCTGTGCAAAAGGAAGGGGTGAGCCTTGTAGTCACGCCTGCTACTTCCACCTATCACATGACCACGCGGCCAAAACGGATTCGCGGGTGCACTAGATAGTCCCAGGGGAGTCGGGGAGTAGGCGCGCACCTCCTGCCAAATCACGGGCGCCGGTGTGGCACGCCTGCGAGGGAGAGGCTGTGCACTATGAGGCACATGTGCTAAAAAAGGCGGTGAGCCTTGTACTCACGCCTGCCACTTCCACAAAACGCATGACAACGCCACCAGAATCAAATCCCAGGTGCACTAGACCCAGCGGATCCTCGGCAATAGACGCGCAACTCCGGGAACTCACGGGCGACGGAGTGGCATGCGTGAGAGTGAGACGGTGTGCAAGAGGAAGGGGTGAGCCTTGTACTCACGCCTGCTACTTCCAAGAAACACATCACCACGCGGTCAAAACGGATTCGCGGGTGCACTAGATAGTCCCAGGGGAGTCGGCGAGTAGGCGCGCACCTCCTGCCAAATCACGGGCGCCGGTGTGGCACGCCTGCGAGTGAGAGGCTGTGCACTATGAGGCACATGTGCTAAAAAAGGCGGTGAGTCTTGTACTCACGCCCGCTACTTGCACGAAACAAATGACCACGCGGCCAAAATGGATTCCCGGGTGCAGTAGATAGTCTCAGGGGAATCGGGGAGTAGGCGCGCTCCTCCTGCAAGTCACTGGCGTCGGCGTAACACGCCTGCGAGTGAGAGACTGTGCACTATGAGGCACATGTGCTAAAAAAGGCGGTGAGCCTTGTACTCACGCCTGCCACTTCCACAAAACGCATGAAAACGCCACCAAAATGAAATGCCAGGTGCACTAGACACAGGGGAGCCTCGGAAATAGAGCCGCAACTCCGAGAAATCACGGGCGACGGAGTGGCATGCGTGAGAGTGAGAGGCTGTGCAAAAGGAAGGGGTGAGCCTTGTAGTCACGCCTGCTACTTCCACCTATCACATGACCACGCGGCCAAAACGGATTCGCGGGTGCACTAGATAGTCCCAGGGGAGTCGGGGAGTAGGCGCGCACCTCCTGCCAAATCACGGGCGCCGGTGTGGCACGCCTGCGAGTGAGAGGCTGTGCACTATGAGGCACATGTGCTAAAAAAGGCGGTGAGCCTTGTACTCACGCCTGCCACTTCCACAAAACGCATGAAAACGCCACCAAAATGAAATCCCAGATGCACTAGACACAGGGGAGCCTCGGAAATAGAGCCGCAACTCCGAGAAATCACGGGCGACGGAGTGGCATGCGTGAGAGTGAGAGGCTGTGCAAAAGGAAGGGGTGAGCCTTGTAGTCACGCCTGCTACTTCCACCTATCACATGACCACGCGGCCAAAATGGATTCGCGGGTGCACTAGATAGTCCCAGGGGAGTCGGGGAGTAGGCGTGCACCTCCTGCCAAATCACGGGCGCCGGTGTGGCACGCCTGCGAGGGAGAGGCTGTGCACTATGAGGCACATGTGCTAAAAAAGGCGGTGAGTCTTGTACTCACGCCCGCTACTTGCACGAAACAAATGACCACGCGGCCAAAATGGATTCCCCGGTGCAGTAGATAGTCTCAGGGGAATCGGGGAGTAGGCGCGCTCCTCCTGCAAGTCACTGGCGTCGGCGTGACACGCCTGCGAGTGAGAGACTGTGCACTAAGAGGCACGTGTGCTAAAGAAGGCGGTGAGCCTTGTATGACAACGCATGCCACTTCCACGAAACGCATGACAACGCGGACAAAACGGATTCCCGGGTGCAGTAGATAGTCCCAGGGGAGTTGGAGAGTAGTCGGGCACCTCCTGCCAAATCACGGCAGCCGTAGTGGCACGCCTGCGAGTGAGAGGCTGTGCACTGTGAGGCACATGTGCTAAAGAAGGCGGTGAGCCTTGTACTCACGCCTGCCACTTCCACGAAACGCATGACAACGCCACCAGAATCAAATCCCAGGTGCACTAGAGCCAGCGGATCCTCGGCAATAGACGCGCAACTCTGGGAACTCACGGGCGACGGAGTGGCATGCGTGAGAGTGAGAGGCTGTGCGAGAGGAAGGGGTGAGCCTTGTACTGACGCCTGCTACTTCCAAGAGACACATCACGACGCGGTCAAAACGGATTCGCGGGTGCACTAGATAGTCCCAGGGGAGTCGGCGAGTAGGCGCGCACCTCCTGCCAAATCACGGGCGCCGGTGTGGCACGCCTGCGAGTGAGAGGCTGTGCACTATGAGGCACATGTGCTAAAAAAGGCGGTGAGCCTTGTACTCACGCCTGCCACTTCCACAAAACGCATGAAAACGCCACCAAAATGAAATGCCAGGTGCACTAGACACAGGGGAGCCTCGGAAATAGAGCCGCAACTCCGAGAAATCACGGGCGACGGAGTGGCATGCGTGAGAGTGAGAGGCTGTGCAAAAGGAAGGGGTGAGCCTTGTAGTCACGCCTGCTACTTCCACCTATCACATGACCACGCGGCCAAAACGGATTCGCGGGTGCACTAGATAGTCCCAGGGGAGTCGGCGAGTAGGCGCGCACCTCCTGCCAAATCACGGGCGCCGGTGTGGCACGCCTGCGAGTGAGAGGCTGTGCACTATGAGGCACATGTGCTAAAAAAGGCGGTGAGTCTTGTACTCACGCCCGCTACTTGCACGAAACAAATGACCACGCGGCCAAAATGGATTCCCGGGTGCAGTAGATAGTCTCAGGGGAATCGGGGAGTAGGCGCGCTCCTCCTGCAAGTCACTGGCGTCGGCGTAACACGCCTGCGAGTGAGAGACTGTGCACTATGAGGCACATGTGCTAAAAAAGGCGGTGAGCCTTGTACTCACGCCTGCCACTTCCACAAAACGCATGAAAACGCCACCAAAATGAAATGCCAGGTGCACTAGACACAGGGGAGCCTCGGAAATAGAGCCGCAACTCCGAGAAATCACGGGCGACGGAGTGGCATGCGTGAGAGTGAGAGGCTGTGCAAAAGGAAGGGGTGAGCCTTGTAGTCACGCCTGCTACTTCCACCTATCACATGACCACGCGGCCAAAACGGATTCGCGGGTGCACTAGATAGTCCCAGGGGAGTCGGGGAGTAGGCGCGCACCTCCTGCCAAATCACGGGCGCCGGTGTGGCACGCCTGCGAGTGAGAGGCTGTGCACTATGAGGCACATGTGCTAAAAAAGGCGGTGAGCCTTGTACTCACGCCTGCCACTTCCACAAAACGCATGAAAACGCCACCAAAATGAAATCCCAGATGCACTAGACACAGGGGAGCCTCGGAAATAGAGCCGCAACTCCGAGAAATCACGGGCGACGGAGTGGCATGCGTGAGAGTGAGAGGCTGTGCAAAAGGAAGGGGTGAGCCTTGTAGTCACGCCTGCTACTTCCACCTATCACATGACCACGCGGCCAAAATGGATTCGCGGGTGCACTAGATAGTCCCAGGGGAGTCGGGGAGTAGGCGTGCACCTCCTGCCAAATCACGGGCGCCGGTGTGGCACGCCTGCGAGGGAGAGGCTGTGCACTATGAGGCACATGTGCTAAAAAAGGCGGTGAGTCTTGTACTCACGCCCGCTACTTGCACGAAACAAATGACCACGCGGCCAAAATGGATTCCCCGGTGCAGTAGATAGTCTCAGGGGAATCGGGGAGTAGGCGCGCTCCTCCTGCAAGTCACTGGCGTCGGCGTGACACGCCTGCGAGTGAGAGACTGTGCACTAAGAGGCACGTGTGCTAAAGAAGGCGGTGAGCCTTGTATGACAACGCATGCCACTTCCACGAAACGCATGACAACGCGGACAAAACGGATTCCCGGGTGCAGTAGATAGTCCCAGGGGAGTTGGAGAGTAGTCGGGCACCTCCTGCCAAATCACGGCAGCCGTAGTGGCACGCCTGCGAGTGAGAGGCTGTGCACTGTGAGGCACATGTGCTAAAGAAGGCGGTGAGCCTTGTACTCACGCCTGCCACTTCCACGAAACGCATGACAACGCCACCAGAATCAAATCCCAGGTGCACTAGAGCCAGCGGATCCTCGGCAATAGACGCGCAACTCTGGGAACTCACGGGCGACGGAGTGGCATGCGTGAGAGTGAGAGGCTGTGCGAGAGGAAGGGGTGAGTCTTGTACTGACGCCTGCTACTTCCAAGAGACACATCACCACGCGGTCAAAACGGATTCGCGGGTGCACTAGATAGTCCCAGGGGAGTCGGCGAGTAGGCGCGCACCTCCTGCCAAATCACGGGCGCCGGTGTGGCACGCCTGCGAGTGAGAGGCTGTGCACTATGAGGCACATGTGCTAAAAAAGGCGGTGAGCCTTGTACTCACGCCTGCCACTTCCACAAAACGCATGAAAACGCCACCAAAATGAAATGCCAGGTGCACTAGACACAGGGGAGCCTCGGAAATAGAGCCGCAACTCCGAGAAATCACGGGCGACGGAGTGGCATGCGTGAGAGTGAGAGGCTGTGCAAAAGGAAGGGGTGAGCCTTGTAGTCACGCCTGCTACTTCCACCTATCACATGACCACGCGGCCAAAACGGATTCGCGGGTGCACTAGATAGTCCCAGGGGAGTCGGGGAGTAGGCGCGCACCTCCTGCCAAATCACGGGCGCCGGTGTGGCACGCCTGCGAGGGAGAGGCTGTGCACTATGAGGCACATGTGCTAAAAAAGGCGGTGAGCCTTGTACTCACGCCTGCCACTTCCACAAAACGCATGACAACGCCACCAGAATCAAATCCCAGGTGCACTAGACACAGCGGATCCTCGGCAATAGACGCGCAACTCCGGGAACTCACGGGCGACGGAGTGGCATGCGTGAGAGTGAGACGGTGTGCAAGAGGAAGGGGTGAGCCTTGTACTCACGCCTGCTACTTCCAAGAAACACATCACCACGCGGTCAAAACGGATTCGCCGGTGCACTAGATAGTCCCAGGGGAGTCGGCGAGTAGGCGCGCACCTCCTGCCAAATCACGGGCGCCGGTGTGGCACGCCTGCGAGTGAGAGGCTGTGCACTATGAGGCACATGTGCTAAAAAAGGCGGTGAGTCTTGTACTCACGCCCGCTACTTGCACGAAACAAATGACCACGCGGCCAAAATGGATTCCCGGGTGCAGTAGATAGTCTCAGGGGAATCGGGGAGTAGGCGCGCTCCTCCTGCAAGTCACTGGCGTCGGCGTAACACGCCTGCGAGTGAGAGACTGTGCACTATGAGGCACATGTGCTAAAAAAGGCGGTGAGCCTTGTACTCACGCCTGCCACTTCCACAAAACGCATGAAAACGCCACCAAAATGAAATGCCAGGTGCACTAGACACAGGGGAGCCTCGGAAATAGAGCCGCAACTCCGAGAAATCACGGGCGACGGAGTGGCATGCGTGAGAGTGAGAGGCTGTGCAAAAGGAAGGGGTGAGCCTTGTAGTCACGCCTGCTACTTCCACCTATCACATGACCACGCGGCCAAAACGGATTCGCGGGTGCACTAGATAGTCCCAGGGGAGTCGGGGAGTAGGCGCGCACCTCCTGCCAAATCACGGGCGCCGGTGTGGCACGCCTGCGAGTGAGAGGCTGTGCACTATGAGGCACATGTGCTAAAAAAGGCGGTGAGCCTTGTACTCACGCCTGCCACTTCCACAAAACGCATGAAAACGCCACCAAAATGAAATCCCAGATGCACTAGACACAGGGGAGCCTCGGAAATAGAGCCGCAACTCCGAGAAATCACGGGCGACGGAGTGGCATGCGTGAGAGTGAGAGGCTGTGCAAAAGGAAGGGGTGAGCCTTGTAGTCACGCCTGCTACTTCCACCTATCACATGACCACGCGGCCAAAATGGATTCGCGGGTGCACTAGATAGTCCCAGGGGAGTCGGGGAGTAGGCGTGCACCTCCTGCCAAATCACGGGCGCCGGTGTGGCACGCCTGCGAGGGAGAGGCTGTGCACTATGAGGCACATGTGCTAAAAAAGGCGGTGAGTCTTGTACTCACGCCCGCTACTTGCACGAAACAAATGACCACGCGGCCAAAATGGATTCCCCGGTGCAGTAGATAGTCTCAGGGGAATCGGGGAGTAGGCGCGCTCCTCCTGCAAGTCACTGGCGTCGGCGTGACACGCCTGCGAGTGAGAGACTGTGCACTAAGAGGCACGTGTGCTAAAGAAGGCGGTGAGCCTTGTATGACAACGCATGCCACTTCCACGAAACGCATGACAACGCGGACAAAACGGATTCCCGGGTGCAGTAGATAGTCCCAGGGGAGTTGGAGAGTAGTCGGGCACCTCCTGCCAAATCACGGCAGCCGTAGTGGCACGCCTGCGAGTGAGAGGCTGTGCACTGTGAGGCACATGTGCTAAAGAAGGCGGTGAGCCTTGTACTCACGCCTGCCACTTCCACGAAACGCATGACAACGCCACCAGAATCAAATCCCAGGTGCACTAGAGCCAGCGGATCCTCGGCAATAGACGCGCAACTCTGGGAACTCACGGGCGACGGAGTGGCATGCGTGAGAGTGAGAGGCTGTGCGAGAGGAAGGGGTGAGTCTTGTACTGACGCCTGCTACTTCCAAGAGACACATCACCACGCGGTCAAAACGGATTCGCGGGTGCACTAGATAGTCCCAGGGGAGTCGGCGAGTAGGCGCGCACCTCCTGCCAAATCACGGGCGCCGGTGTGGCACGCCTGCGAGTGAGAGGCTGTGCACTATGAGGCACATGTGCTAAAAAAGGCGGTGAGCCTTGTACTCACGCCTGCCACTTCCACAAAACGCATGAAAACGCCACCAAAATGAAATGCCAGGTGCACTAGACACAGGGGAGCCTCGGAAATAGAGCCGCAACTCCGAGAAATCACGGGCGACGGAGTGGCATGCGTGAGAGTGAGAGGCTGTGCAAAAGGAAGGGGTGAGCCTTGTAGTCACGCCTGCTACTTCCACCTATCACATGACCACGCGGCCAAAACGGATTCGCGGGTGCACTAGATAGTCCCAGGGGAGTCGGGGAGTAGGCGCGCACCTCCTGCCAAATCACGGGCGCCGGTGTGGCACGCCTGCGAGGGAGAGGCTGTGCACTATGAGGCACATGTGCTAAAAAAGGCGGTGAGCCTTGTACTCACGCCTGCCACTTCCACAAAACGCATGACAACGCCACCAGAATCAAATCCCAGGTGCACTAGACCCAGCGGATCCTCGGCAATAGACGCGCAACTCCGGGAACTCACGGGCGACGGAGTGGCATGCGTGAGAGTGAGACGGTGTGCAAGAGGAAGGGGTGAGCCTTGTACTCACGCCTGCTACTTCCAAGAAACACATCACCACGCGGTCAAAACGGATTCGCGGGTGCACTAGATAGTCCCAGGGGAGTCGGCGAGTAGGCGCGCACCTCCTGCCAAATCACGGGCGCCGGTGTGGCACGCCTGCGAGTGAGAGGCTGTGCACTATGAGGCACATGTGCTAAAAAAGGCGGTGAGTCTTGTACTCACGCCCGCTACTTGCACGAAACAAATGACCACGCGGCCAAAATGGATTCCCGGGTGCAGTAGATAGTCTCAGGGGAATCGGGGAGTAGGCGCGCTCCTCCTGCAAGTCACTGGCGTCGGCGTAACACGCCTGCGAGTGAGAGACTGTGCACTATGAGGCACATGTGCTAAAAAAGGCGGTGAGCCTTGTACTCACGCCTGCCACTTCCACAAAACGCATGAAAACGCCACCAAAATGAAATGCCAGGTGCACTAGACACAGGGGAGCCTCGGAAATAGAGCCGCAACTCCGAGAAATCACGGGCGACGGAGTGGCATGCGTGAGAGTGAGAGGCTGTGCAAAAGGAAGGGGTGAGCCTTGTAGTCACGCCTGCTACTTCCACCTATCACATGACCACGCGGCCAAAACGGATTCGCGGGTGCACTAGATAGTCCCAGGGGAGTCGGGGAGTAGGCGCGCACCTCCTGCCAAATCACGGGCGCCGGTGTGGCACGCCTGCGAGTGAGAGGCTGTGCACTATGAGGCACATGTGCTAAAAAAGGCGGTGAGCCTTGTACTCACGCCTGCCACTTCCACAAAACGCATGAAAACGCCACCAAAATGAAATCCCAGATGCACTAGACACAGGGGAGCCTCGGAAATAGAGCCGCAACTCCGAGAAATCACGGGCGACGGAGTGGCATGCGTGAGAGTGAGAGGCTGTGCAAAAGGAAGGGGTGAGCCTTGTAGTCACGCCTGCTACTTCCACCTATCACATGACCACGCGGCCAAAATGGATTCGCGGGTGCACTAGATAGTCCCAGGGGAGTCGGGGAGTAGGCGTGCACCTCCTGCCAAATCACGGGCGCCGGTGTGGCACGCCTGCGAGGGAGAGGCTGTGCACTATGAGGCACATGTGCTAAAAAAGGCGGTGAGTCTTGTACTCACGCCCGCTACTTGCACGAAACAAATGACCACGCGGCCAAAATGGATTCCCCGGTGCAGTAGATAGTCTCAGGGGAATCGGGGAGTAGGCGCGCTCCTCCTGCAAGTCACTGGCGTCGGCGTGACACGCCTGCGAGTGAGAGACTGTGCACTAAGAGGCACGTGTGCTAAAGAAGGCGGTGAGCCTTGTATGACAACGCATGCCACTTCCACGAAACGCATGACAACGCGGACAAAACGGATTCCCGGGTGCAGTAGATAGTCCCAGGGGAGTTGGAGAGTAGTCGGGCACCTCCTGCCAAATCACGGCAGCCGTAGTGGCACGCCTGCGAGTGAGAGGCTGTGCACTGTGAGGCACATGTGCTAAAGAAGGCGGTGAGCCTTGTACTCACGCCTGCCACTTCCACGAAACGCATGACAACGCCACCAGAATCAAATCCCAGGTGCACTAGAGCCAGCGGATCCTCGGCAATAGACGCGCAACTCTGGGAACTCACGGGCGACGGAGTGGCATGCGTGAGAGTGAGAGGCTGTGCGAGAGGAAGGGGTGAGCCTTGTACTGACGCCTGCTACTTCCAAGAGACACATCACCACGCGGTCAAAACGGATTCGCGGGTGCACTAGATAGTCCCAGGGGAGTCGGCGAGTAGGCGCGCACCTCCTGCCAAATCACGGGCGCCGGTGTGGCACGCCTGCGAGTGAGAGGCTGTGCACTATGAGGCACATGTGCTAAAAAAGGCGGTGAGCCTTGTACTCACGCCTGCCACTTCCACAAAACGCATGAAAACGCCACCAAAATGAAATGCCAGGTGCACTAGACACAGGGGAGCCTCGGAAATAGAGCCGCAACTCCGAGAAATCACGGGCGACGGAGTGGCATGCGTGAGAGTGAGAGGCTGTGCAAAAGGAAGGGGTGAGCCTTGTAGTCACGCCTGCTACTTCCACCTATCACATGACCACGCGGCCAAAACGGATTCGCGGGTGCACTAGATAGTCCCAGGGGAGTCGGCGAGTAGGCGCGCACCTCCTGCCAAATCACGGGCGCCGGTGTGGCACGCCTGCGAGTGAGAGGCTGTGCACTATGAGGCACATGTGCTAAAAAAGGCGGTGAGTCTTGTACTCACGCCCGCTACTTGCACGAAACAAATGACCACGCGGCCAAAATGGATTCCCGGGTGCAGTAGATAGTCTCAGGGGAATCGGGGAGTAGGCGCGCTCCTCCTGCAAGTCACTGGCGTCGGCGTAACACGCCTGCGAGTGAGAGACTGTGCACTATGAGGCACATGTGCTAAAAAAGGCGGTGAGCCTTGTACTCACGCCTGCCACTTCCACAAAACGCATGAAAACGCCACCAAAATGAAATGCCAGGTGCACTAGACACAGGGGAGCCTCGGAAATAGAGCCGCAACTCCGAGAAATCACGGGCGACGGAGTGGCATGCGTGAGAGTGAGAGGCTGTGCAAAAGGAAGGGGTGAGCCTTGTAGTCACGCCTGCTACTTCCACCTATCACATGACCACGCGGCCAAAACGGATTCGCGGGTGCACTAGATAGTCCCAGGGGAGTCGGGGAGTAGGCGCGCACCTCCTGCCAAATCACGGGCGCCGGTGTGGCACGCCTGCGAGTGAGAGGCTGTGCACTATGAGGCACATGTGCTAAAAAAGGCGGTGAGCCTTGTACTCACGCCTGCCACTTCCACAAAACGCATGAAAACGCCACCAAAATGAAATCCCAGATGCACTAGACACAGGGGAGCCTCGGAAATAGAGCCGCAACTCCGAGAAATCACGGGCGACGGAGTGGCATGCGTGAGAGTGAGAGGCTGTGCAAAAGGAAGGGGTGAGCCTTGTAGTCACGCCTGCTACTTCCACCTATCACATGACCACGCGGCCAAAATGGATTCGCGGGTGCACTAGATAGTCCCAGGGGAGTCGGGGAGTAGGCGTGCACCTCCTGCCAAATCACGGGCGCCGGTGTGGCACGCCTGCGAGGGAGAGGCTGTGCACTATGAGGCACATGTGCTAAAAAAGGCGGTGAGTCTTGTACTCACGCCCGCTACTTGCACGAAACAAATGACCACGCGGCCAAAATGGATTCCCCGGTGCAGTAGATAGTCTCAGGGGAATCGGGGAGTAGGCGCGCTCCTCCTGCAAGTCACTGGCGTCGGCGTGACACGCCTGCGAGTGAGAGACTGTGCACTAAGAGGCACGTGTGCTAAAGAAGGCGGTGAGCCTTGTATGACAACGCATGCCACTTCCACGAAACGCATGACAACGCGGACAAAACGGATTCCCGGGTGCAGTAGATAGTCCCAGGGGAGTTGGAGAGTAGTCGGGCACCTCCTGCCAAATCACGGCAGCCGTAGTGGCACGCCTGCGAGTGAGAGGCTGTGCACTGTGAGGCACATGTGCTAAAGAAGGCGGTGAGCCTTGTACTCACGCCTGCCACTTCCACGAAACGCATGACAACGCCACCAGAATCAAATCCCAGGTGCACTAGAGCCAGCGGATCCTCGGCAATAGACGCGCAACTCTGGGAACTCACGGGCGACGGAGTGGCATGCGTGAGAGTGAGAGGCTGTGCGAGAGGAAGGGGTGAGCCTTGTACTGACGCCTGCTACTTCCAAGAGACACATCACCACGCGGTCAAAACGGATTCGCGGGTGCACTAGATAGTCCCAGGGGAGTCGGCGAGTAGGCGCGCACCTCCTGCCAAATCACGGGCGCCGGTGTGGCACGCCTGCGAGTGAGAGGCTGTGCACTATGAGGCACATGTGCTAAAAAAGGCGGTGAGCCTTGTACTCACGCCTGCCACTTCCACAAAACGCATGAAAACGCCACCAAAATGAAATGCCAGGTGCACTAGACACAGGGGAGCCTCGGAAATAGAGCCGCAACTCCGAGAAATCACGGGCGACGGAGTGGCATGCGTGAGAGTGAGAGGCTGTGCAAAAGGAAGGGGTGAGCCTTGTAGTCACGCCTGCTACTTCCACCTATCACATGACCACGCGGCCAAAACGGATTCGCGGGTGCACTAGATAGTCCCAGGGGAGTCGGCGAGTAGGCGCGCACCTCCTGCCAAATCACGGGCGCCGGTGTGGCACGCCTGCGAGTGAGAGGCTGTGCACTATGAGGCACATGTGCTAAAAAAGGCGGTGAGTCTTGTACTCACGCCCGCTACTTGCACGAAACAAATGACCACGCGGCCAAAATGGATTCCCGGGTGCAGTAGATAGTCTCAGGGGAATCGGGGAGTAGGCGCGCTCCTCCTGCAAGTCACTGGCGTCGGCGTAACACGCCTGCGAGTGAGAGACTGTGCACTATGAGGCACATGTGCTAAAAAAGGCGGTGAGCCTTGTACTCACGCCTGCCACTTCCACAAAACGCATGAAAACGCCACCAAAATGAAATGCCAGGTGCACTAGACACAGGGGAGCCTCGGAAATAGAGCCGCAACTCCGAGAAATCACGGGCGACGGAGTGGCATGCGTGAGAGTGAGAGGCTGTGCAAAAGGAAGGGGTGAGCCTTGTAGTCACGCCTGCTACTTCCACCTATCACATGACCACGCGGCCAAAACGGATTCGCGGGTGCACTAGATAGTCCCAGGGGAGTCGGGGAGTAGGCGCGCACCTCCTGCCAAATCACGGGCGCCGGTGTGGCACGCCTGCGAGTGAGAGGCTGTGCACTATGAGGCACATGTGCTAAAAAAGGCGGTGAGCCTTGTACTCACGCCTGCCACTTCCACAAAACGCATGAAAACGCCACCAAAATGAAATCCCAGATGCACTAGACACAGGGGAGCCTCGGAAATAGAGCCGCAACTCCGAGAAATCACGGGCGACGGAGTGGCATGCGTGAGAGTGAGAGGCTGTGCAAAAGGAAGGGGTGAGCCTTGTAGTCACGCCTGCTACTTCCACCTATCACATGACCACGCGGCCAAAATGGATTCGCGGGTGCACTAGATAGTCCCAGGGGAGTCGGGGAGTAGGCGTGCACCTCCTGCCAAATCACGGGCGCCGGTGTGGCACGCCTGCGAGGGAGAGGCTGTGCACTATGAGGCACATGTGCTAAAAAAGGCGGTGAGTCTTGTACTCACGCCCGCTACTTGCACGAAACAAATGACCACGCGGCCAAAATGGATTCCCCGGTGCAGTAGATAGTCTCAGGGGAATCGGGGAGTAGGCGCGCTCCTCCTGCAAGTCACTGGCGTCGGCGTGACACGCCTGCGAGTGAGAGACTGTGCACTAAGAGGCACGTGTGCTAAAGAAGGCGGTGAGCCTTGTATGACAACGCATGCCACTTCCACGAAACGCATGACAACGCGGACAAAACGGATTCCCGGGTGCAGTAGATAGTCCCAGGGGAGTTGGAGAGTAGTCGGGCACCTCCTGCCAAATCACGGCAGCCGTAGTGGCACGCCTGCGAGTGAGAGGCTGTGCACTGTGAGGCACATGTGCTAAAGAAGGCGGTGAGCCTTGTACTCACGCCTGCCACTTCCACGAAACGCATGACAACGCCACCAGAATCAAATCCCAGGTGCACTAGAGCCAGCGGATCCTCGGCAATAGACGCGCAACTCTGGGAACTCACGGGCGACGGAGTGGCATGCGTGAGAGTGAGAGGCTGTGCGAGAGGAAGGGGTGAGTCTTGTACTGACGCCTGCTACTTCCAAGAGACACATCACCACGCGGTCAAAACGGATTCGCGGGTGCACTAGATAGTCCCAGGGGAGTCGGCGAGTAGGCGCGCACCTCCTGCCAAATCACGGGCGCCGGTGTGGCACGCCTGCGAGTGAGAGGCTGTGCACTATGAGGCACATGTGCTAAAAAAGGCGGTGAGCCTTGTACTCACGCCTGCCACTTCCACAAAACGCATGAAAACGCCACCAAAATGAAATGCCAGGTGCACTAGACACAGGGGAGCCTCGGAAATAGAGCCGCAACTCCGAGAAATCACGGGCGACGGAGTGGCATGCGTGAGAGTGAGAGGCTGTGCAAAAGGAAGGGGTGAGCCTTGTAGTCACGCCTGCTACTTCCACCTATCACATGACCACGCGGCCAAAACGGATTCGCGGGTGCACTAGATAGTCCCAGGGGAGTCGGGGAGTAGGCGCGCACCTCCTGCCAAATCACGGGCGCCGGTGTGGCACGCCTGCGAGGGAGAGGCTGTGCACTATGAGGCACATGTGCTAAAAAAGGCGGTGAGCCTTGTACTCACGCCTGCCACTTCCACAAAACGCATGACAACGCCACCAGAATCAAATCCCAGGTGCACTAGACCCAGCGGATCCTCGGCAATAGACGCGCAACTCCGGGAACTCACGGGCGACGGAGTGGCATGCGTGAGAGTGAGACGGTGTGCAAGAGGAAGGGGTGAGCCTTGTACTCACGCCTGCTACTTCCAAGAAACACATCACCACGCGGTCAAAACGGATTCGCGGGTGCACTAGATAGTCCCAGGGGAGTCGGCGAGTAGGCGCGCACCTCCTGCCAAATCACGGGCGCCGGTGTGGCACGCCTGCGAGTGAGAGGCTGTGCACTATGAGGCACATGTGCTAAAAAAGGCGGTGAGTCTTGTACTCACGCCCGCTACTTGCACGAAACAAATGACCACGCGGCCAAAATGGATTCCCGGGTGCAGTAGATAGTCTCAGGGGAATCGGGGAGTAGGCGCGCTCCTCCTGCAAGTCACTGGCGTCGGCGTAACACGCCTGCGAGTGAGAGACTGTGCACTATGAGGCACATGTGCTAAAAAAGGCGGTGAGCCTTGTACTCACGCCTGCCACTTCCACAAAACGCATGAAAACGCCACCAAAATGAAATGCCAGGTGCACTAGACACAGGGGAGCCTCGGAAATAGAGCCGCAACTCCGAGAAATCACGGGCGACGGAGTGGCATGCGTGAGAGTGAGAGGCTGTGCAAAAGGAAGGGGTGAGCCTTGTAGTCACGCCTGCTACTTCCACCTATCACATGACCACGCGGCCAAAACGGATTCGCGGGTGCACTAGATAGTCCCAGGGGAGTCGGGGAGTAGGCGCGCACCTCCTGCCAAATCACGGGCGCCGGTGTGGCACGCCTGCGAGTGAGAGGCTGTGCACTATGAGGCACATGTGCTAAAAAAGGCGGTGAGCCTTGTACTCACGCCTGCCACTTCCACAAAACGCATGAAAACGCCACCAAAATGAAATCCCAGATGCACTAGACACAGGGGAGCCTCGGAAATAGAGCCGCAACTCCGAGAAATCACGGGCGACGGAGTGGCATGCGTGAGAGTGAGAGGCTGTGCAAAAGGAAGGGGTGAGCCTTGTAGTCACGCCTGCTACTTCCACCTATCACATGACCACGCGGCCAAAATGGATTCGCGGGTGCACTAGATAGTCCCAGGGGAGTCGGGGAGTAGGCGTGCACCTCCTGCCAAATCACGGGCGCCAGTGTGGCACGCCTGCGAGGGAGAGGCTGTGCACTATGAGGCACATGTGCTAAAAAAGGCGGTGAGTCTTGTACTCACGCCCGCTACTTGCACGAAACAAATGACCACGCGGCCAAAATGGATTCCCCGGTGCAGTAGATAGTCTCAGGGGAATCGGGGAGTAGGCGCGCTCCTCCTGCAAGTCACTGGCGTCGGCGTGACACGCCTGCGAGTGAGAGACTGTGCACTAAGAGGCACGTGTGCTAAAGAAGGCGGTGAGCCTTGTATGACAACGCATGCCACTTCCACGAAACGCATGACAACGCGGACAAAACGGATTCCCGGGTGCAGTAGATAGTCCCAGGGGAGTTGGAGAGTAGTCGGGCACCTCCTGCCAAATCACGGCAGCCGTAGTGGCACGCCTGCGAGTGAGAGGCTGTGCACTGTGAGGCACATGTGCTAAAGAAGGCGGTGAGCCTTGTACTCACGCCTGCCACTTCCACGAAACGCATGACAACGCCACCAGAATCAAATCCCAGGTGCACTAGAGCCAGCGGATCCTCGGCAATAGACGCGCAACTCTGGGAACTCACGGGCGACGGAGTGGCATGCGTGAGAGTGAGAGGCTGTGCGAGAGGAAGGGGTGAGCCTTGTACTGACGCCTGCTACTTCCAAGAGACACATCACCACGCGGTCAAAACGGATTCGCGGGTGCACTAGATAGTCCCAGGGGAGTCGGCGAGTAGGCGCGCACCTCCTGCCAAATCACGGGCGCCGGTGTGGCACGCCTGCGAGTGAGAGGCTGTGCACTATGAGGCACATGTGCTAAAAAAGGCGGTGAGCCTTGTACTCACGCCTGCCACTTCCACAAAACGCATGAAAACGCCACCAAAATGAAATGCCAGGTGCACTAGACACAGGGGAGCCTCGGAAATAGAGCCGCAACTCCGAGAAATCACGGGCGACGGAGTGGCATGCGTGAGAGTGAGAGGCTGTGCAAAAGGAAGGGGTGAGCCTTGTAGTCACGCCTGCTACTTCCACCTATCACATGACCACGCGGCCAAAACGGATTCGCGGGTGCACTAGATAGTCCCAGGGGAGTCGGCGAGTAGGCGCGCACCTCCTGCCAAATCACGGGCGCCGGTGTGGCACGCCTGCGAGTGAGAGGCTGTGCACTATGAGGCACATGTGCTAAAAAAGGCGGTGAGTCTTGTACTCACGCCCGCTACTTGCACGAAACAAATGACCACGCGGCCAAAATGGATTCCCGGGTGCAGTAGATAGTCTCAGGGGAATCGGGGAGTAGGCGCGCTCCTCCTGCAAGTCACTGGCGTCGGCGTAACACGCCTGCGAGTGAGAGACTGTGCACTATGAGGCACATGTGCTAAAAAAGGCGGTGAGCCTTGTACTCACGCCTGCCACTTCCACAAAACGCATGAAAACGCCACCAAAATGAAATGCCAGGTGCACTAGACACAGGGGAGCCTCGGAAATAGAGCCGCAACTCCGAGAAATCACGGGCGACGGAGTGGCATGCGTGAGAGTGAGAGGCTGTGCAAAAGGAAGGGGTGAGCCTTGTAGTCACGCCTGCTACTTCCACCTATCACATGACCACGCGGCCAAAACGGATTCGCGGGTGCACTAGATAGTCCCAGGGGAGTCGGGGAGTAGGCGCGCACCTCCTGCCAAATCACGGGCGCCGGTGTGGCACGCCTGCGAGTGAGAGGCTGTGCACTATGAGGCACATGTGCTAAAAAAGGCGGTGAGCCTTGTACTCACGCCTGCCACTTCCACAAAACGCATGAAAACGCCACCAAAATGAAATCCCAGATGCACTAGACACAGGGGAGCCTCGGAAATAGAGCCGCAACTCCGAGAAATCACGGGCGACGGAGTGGCATGCGTGAGAGTGAGAGGCTGTGCAAAAGGAAGGGGTGAGCCTTGTAGTCACGCCTGCTACTTCCACCTATCACATGACCACGCGGCCAAAATGGATTCGCGGGTGCACTAGATAGTCCCAGGGGAGTCGGGGAGTAGGCGTGCACCTCCTGCCAAATCACGGGCGCCGGTGTGGCACGCCTGCGAGGGAGAGGCTGTGCACTATGAGGCACATGTGCTAAAAAAAGCGGTGAGTCTTGTACTCACGCCCGCTACTTGCACGAAACAAATGACCACGCGGCCAAAATGGATTCCCCGGTGCAGTAGATAGTCTCAGGGGAATCGGGGAGTAGGCGCGCTCCTCCTGCAAGTCACTGGCGTCGGCGTGACACGCCTGCGAGTGAGAGACTGTGCACTAAGAGGCACGTGTGCTAAAGAAGGCGGTGAGCCTTGTATGACAACGCATGCCACTTCCACGAAACGCATGACAACGCGGACAAAACGGATTCCCGGGTGCAGTAGATAGTCCCAGGGGAGTTGGAGAGTAGTCGGGCACCTCCTGCCAAATCACGGCAGCCGTAGTGGCACGCCTGCGAGTGAGAGGCTGTGCACTGTGAGGCACATGTGCTAAAGAAGGCGGTGAGCCTTGTACTCACGCCTGCCACTTCCACGAAACGCATGACAACGCCACCAGAATCAAATCCCAGGTGCACTAGAGCCAGCGGATCCTCGGCAATAGACGCGCAACTCTGGGAACTCACGGGCGACGGAGTGGCATGCGTGAGAGTGAGAGGCTGTGCGAGAGGAAGGGGTGAGTCTTGTACTGACGCCTGCTACTTCCAAGAGACACATCACCACGCGGTCAAAACGGATTCGCGGGTGCACTAGATAGTCCCAGGGGAGTCGGCGAGTAGGCGCGCACCTCCTGCCAAATCACGGGCGCCGGTGTGGCACGCCTGCGAGTGAGAGGCTGTGCACTATGAGGCACATGTGCTAAAAAAGGCGGTGAGCCTTGTACTCACGCCTGCCACTTCCACGAAACGCATGAAAACGCCACCAAAATGAAATGCCAGGTGCACTAGACACAGGGGAGCCTCGGAAATAGAGCCGCAACTCCGAGAAATCACGGGCGACGGAGTGGCATGCGTGAGAGTGAGAGGCTGTGCAAAAGGAAGGGGTGAGCCTTGTAGTCACGCCTGCTACTTCCACCTATCACATGACCACGCGGCCAAAACGGATTCGCGGGTGCACTAGATAGTCCCAGGGGAGTCGGGGAGTAGGCGCGCACCTCCTGCCAAATCACGGGCGCCGGTGTGGCACGCCTGCGAGGGAGAGGCTGTGCACTATGAGGCACATGTGCTAAAAAAGGCGGTGAGCCTTGTACTCACGCCTGCCACTTCCACAAAACGCATGACAACGCCACCAGAATCAAATCCCAGGTGCACTAGACCCAGCGGATCCTCGGCAATAGACGCGCAACTCCGGGAACTCACGGGCGACGGAGTGGCATGCGTGAGAGTGAGACGGTGTGCAAGAGGAAGGGGTGAGCCTTGTACTCACGCCTGCTACTTCCAAGAAACACATCACCACGCGGTCAAAACGGATTCGCGGGTGCACTAGATAGTCCCAGGGGAGTCGGCGAGTAGGCGCGCACCTCCTGCCAAATCACGGGCGCCGGTGTGGCACGCCTGCGAGTGAGAGGCTGTGCACTATGAGGCACATGTGCTAAAAAAGGCGGTGAGTCTTGTACTCACGCCCGCTACTTGCACGAAACAAATGACCACGCGGCCAAAATGGATTCCCGGGTGCAGTAGATAGTCTCAGGGGAATCGGGGAGTAGGCGCGCTCCTCCTGCAAGTCACTGGCGTCGGCGTAACACGCCTGCGAGTGAGAGACTGTGCACTATGAGGCACATGTGCTAAAAAAGGCGGTGAGCCTTGTACTCACGCCTGCCACTTCCACAAAACGCATGAAAACGCCACCAAAATGAAATGCCAGGTGCACTAGACACAGGGGAGCCTCGGAAATAGAGCCGCAACTCCGAGAAATCACGGGCGACGGAGTGGCATGCGTGAGAGTGAGAGGCTGTGCAAAAGGAAGGGGTGAGCCTTGTAGTCACGCCTGCTACTTCCACCTATCACATGACCACGCGGCCAAAACGGATTCGCGGGTGCACTAGATAGTCCCAGGGGAGTCGGGGAGTAGGCGCGCACCTCCTGCCAAATCACGGGCGCCGGTGTGGCACGCCTGCGAGTGAGAGGCTGTGCACTATGAGGCACATGTGCTAAAAAAGGCGGTGAGCCTTGTACTCACGCCTGCCACTTCCACAAAACGCATGAAAACGCCACCAAAATGAAATCCCAGATGCACTAGACACAGGGGAGCCTCGGAAATAGAGCCGCAACTCCGAGAAATCACGGGCGACGGAGTGGCATGCGTGAGAGTGAGAGGCTGTGCAAAAGGAAGGGGTGAGCCTTGTAGTCACGCCTGCTACTTCCACCTATCACATGACCACGCGGCCAAAATGGATTCGCGGGTGCACTAGATAGTCCCAGGGGAGTCGGGGAGTAGGCGTGCACCTCCTGCCAAATCACGGGCGCCGGTGTGGCACGCCTGCGAGGGAGAGGCTGTGCACTATGAGGCACATGTGCTAAAAAAGGCGGTGAGTCTTGTACTCACGCCCGCTACTTGCACGAAACAAATGACCACGCGGCCAAAATGGATTCCCCGGTGCAGTAGATAGTCTCAGGGGAATCGGGGAGTAGGCGCGCTCCTCCTGCAAGTCACTGGCGTCGGCGTGACACGCCTGCGAGTGAGAGACTGTGCACTAAGAGGCACGTGTGCTAAAGAAGGCGGTGAGCCTTGTATGACAACGCATGCCACTTCCACGAAACGCATGACAACGCGGACAAAACGGATTCCCGGGTGCAGTAGATAGTCCCAGGGGAGTTGGAGAGTAGTCGGGCACCTCCTGCCAAATCACGGCAGCCGTAGTGGCACGCCTGCGAGTGAGAGGCTGTGCACTGTGAGGCACATGTGCTAAAGAAGGCGGTGAGCCTTGTACTCACGCCTGCCACTTCCACGAAACGCATGACAACGCCACCAGAATCAAATCCCAGGTGCACTAGAGCCAGCGGATCCTCGGCAATAGACGCGCAACTCTGGGAACTCACGGGCGACGGAGTGGCATGCGTGAGAGTGAGAGGCTGTGCGAGAGGAAGGGGTGAGCCTTGTACTGACGCCTGCTACTTCCAAGAGACACATCACCACGCGGTCAAAACGGATTCGCGGGTGCACTAGATAGTCCCAGGGGAGTCGGCGAGTAGGCGCGCACCTCCTGCCAAATCACGGGCGCCGGTGTGGCACGCCTGCGAGTGAGAGGCTGTGCACTATGAGGCACATGTGCTAAAAAAGGCGGTGAGCCTTGTACTCACGCCTGCCACTTCCACAAAACGCATGAAAACGCCACCAAAATGAAATGCCAGGTGCACTAGACACAGGGGAGCCTCGGAAATAGAGCCGCAACTCCGAGAAATCACGGGCGACGGAGTGGCATGCGTGAGAGTGAGAGGCTGTGCAAAAGGAAGGGGTGAGCCTTGTAGTCACGCCTGCTACTTCCACCTATCACATGACCACGCGGCCAAAACGGATTCGCGGGTGCACTAGATAGTCCCAGGGGAGTCGGCGAGTAGGCGCGCACCTCCTGCCAAATCACGGGCGCCGGTGTGGCACGCCTGCGAGTGAGAGGCTGTGCACTATGAGGCACATGTGCTAAAAAAGGCGGTGAGTCTTGTACTCACGCCCGCTACTTGCACGAAACAAATGACCACGCGGCCAAAATGGATTCCCGGGTGCAGTAGATAGTCTCAGGGGAATCGGGGAGTAGGCGCGCTCCTCCTGCAAGTCACTGGCGTCGGCGTAACACGCCTGCGAGTGAGAGACTGTGCACTATGAGGCACATGTGCTAAAAAAGGCGGTGAGCCTTGTACTCACGCCTGCCACTTCCACAAAACGCATGAAAACGCCACCAAAATGAAATGCCAGGTGCACTAGACACAGGGGAGCCTCGGAAATAGAGCCGCAACTCCGAGAAATCACGGGCGACGGAGTGGCATGCGTGAGAGTGAGAGGCTGTGCAAAAGGAAGGGGTGAGCCTTGTAGTCACGCCTGCTACTTCCACCTATCACATGACCACGCGGCCAAAACGGATTCGCGGGTGCACTAGATAGTCCCAGGGGAGTCGGGGAGTAGGCGCGCACCTCCTGCCAAATCACGGGCGCCGGTGTGGCACGCCTGCGAGTGAGAGGCTGTGCACTATGAGGCACATGTGCTAAAAAAGGCGGTGAGCCTTGTACTCACGCCTGCCACTTCCACAAAACGCATGAAAACGCCACCAAAATGAAATCCCAGATGCACTAGACACAGGGGAGCCTCGGAAATAGAGCCGCAACTCCGAGAAATCACGGGCGACGGAGTGGCATGCGTGAGAGTGAGAGGCTGTGCAAAAGGAAGGGGTGAGCCTTGTAGTCACGCCTGCTACTTCCACCTATCACATGACCACGCGGCCAAAATGGATTCGCGGGTGCACTAGATAGTCCCAGGGGAGTCGGGGAGTAGGCGTGCACCTCCTGCCAAATCACGGGCGCCGGTGTGGCACGCCTGCGAGGGAGAGGCTGTGCACTATGAGGCACATGTGCTAAAAAAGGCGGTGAGTCTTGTACTCACGCCCGCTACTTGCACGAAACAAATGACCACGCGGCCAAAATGGATTCCCCGGTGCAGTAGATAGTCTCAGGGGAATCGGGGAGTAGGCGCGCTCCTCCTGCAAGTCACTGGCGTCGGCGTGACACGCCTGCGAGTGAGAGACTGTGCACTAAGAGGCACGTGTGCTAAAGAAGGCGGTGAGCCTTGTATGACAACGCATGCCACTTCCACGAAACGCATGACAACGCGGACAAAACGGATTCTCGGGTGCAGTAGATAGTCCCAGGGGAGTTGGAGAGTAGTCGGGCACCTCCTGCCAAATCACGGCAGCCGTAGTGGCACGCCTGCGAGTGAGAGGCTGTGCACTGTGAGGCACATGTGCTAAAGAAGGCGGTGAGCCTTGTACTCACGCCTGCCACTTCCACGAAACGCATGACAACGCCACCAGAATCAAATCCCAGGTGCACTAGAGCCAGCGGATCCTCGGCAATAGACGCGCAACTCTGGGAACTCACGGGCGACGGAGTGGCATGCGTGAGAGTGAGAGGCTGTGCGAGAGGAAGGGGTGAGTCTTGTACTGACGCCTGCTACTTCCAAGAGACACATCACCACGCGGTCAAAACGGATTCGCGGGTGCACTAGATAGTCCCAGGGGAGTCGGCGAGTAGGCGCGCACCTCCTGCCAAATCACGGGCGCCGGTGTGGCACGCCTGCGAGTGAGAGGCTGTGCACTATGAGGCACATGTGCTAAAAAAGGCGGTGAGCCTTGTACTCACGCCTGCCACTTCCACAAAACGCATGAAAACGCCACCAAAATGAAATGCCAGGTGCACTAGACACAGGGGAGCCTCGGAAATAGAGCCGCAACTCCGAGAAATCACGGGCGACGGAGTGGCATGCGTGAGAGTGAGAGGCTGTGCAAAAGGAAGGGGTGAGCCTTGTAGTCACGCCTGCTACTTCCACCTATCACATGACCACGCGGCCAAAACGGATTCGCGGGTGCACTAGATAGTCCCAGGGGAGTCGGGGAGTAGGCGCGCACCTCCTGCCAAATCACGGGCGCCGGTGTGGCACGCCTGCGAGGGAGAGGCTGTGCACTATGAGGCACATGTGCTAAAAAAGGCGGTGAGCCTTGTACTCACGCCTGCCACTTCCACAAAACGCATGACAACGCCACCAGAATCAAATCCCAGGTGCACTAGACCCAGCGGATCCTCGGCAATAGACGCGCAACTCCGGGAACTCACGGGCGACGGAGTGGCATGCGTGAGAGTGAGACGGTGTGCAAGAGGAAGGGGTGAGCCTTGTACTCACGCCTGCTACTTCCAGGAAACACATCACCACGCGGTCAAAACGGATTCGCGGGTGCACTAGATAGTCCCAGGGGAGTCGGCGAGTAGGCGCGCACCTCCTGCCAAATCACGGGCGCCGGTGTGGCACGCCTGCGAGTGAGAGGCTGTGCACTATGAGGCACATGTGCTAAAAAAGGCGGTGAGTCTTGTACTCACGCCCGCTACTTGCACGAAACAAATGACCACGCGGCCAAAATGGATTCCCGGGTGCAGTAGATAGTCTCAGGGGAATCGGGGAGTAGGCGCGCTCCTCCTGCAAGTCACTGGCGTCGGCGTAACACGCCTGCGAGTGAGAGACTGTGCACTATGAGGCACATGTGCTAAAAAAGGCGGTGAGCCTTGTACTCACGCCTGCCACTTCCACAAAACGCATGAAAACGCCACCAAAATGAAATGCCAGGTGCACTAGACACAGGGGAGCCTCGGAAATAGAGCCGCAACTCCGAGAAATCACGGGCGACGGAGTGGCATGCGTGAGAGTGAGAGGCTGTGCAAAAGGAAGGGGTGAGCCTTGTAGTCACGCCTGCTACTTCCACCTATCACATGACCACGCGGCCAAAACGGATTCGCGGGTGCACTAGATAGTCCCAGGGGAGTCGGGGAGTAGGCGCGCACCTCCTGCCAAATCACGGGCGCCGGTGTGGCACGCCTGCGAGTGAGAGGCTGTGCACTATGAGGCACATGTGCTAAAAAAGGCGGTGAGCCTTGTACTCACGCCTGCCACTTCCACAAAACGCATGAAAACGCCACCAAAATGAAATCCCAGATGCACTAGACACAGGGGAGCCTCGGAAATAGAGCCGCAACTCCGAGAAATCACGGGCGACGGAGTGGCATGCGTGAGAGTGAGAGGCTGTGCAAAAGGAAGGGGTGAGCCTTGTAGTCACGCCTGCTACTTCCACCTATCACATGACCACGCGGCCAAAATGGATTCGCGGGTGCACTAGATAGTCCCAGGGGAGTCGGGGAGTAGGCGTGCACCTCCTGCCAAATCACGGGCGCCGGTGTGGCACGCCTGCGAGGGAGAGGCTGTGCACTATGAGGCACATGTGCTAAAAAAGGCGGTGAGTCTTGTACT
Source organism: Stylophora pistillata (assembly GCF_964205215.1). Taxonomy (NCBI): domain Eukaryota; kingdom Metazoa; phylum Cnidaria; class Anthozoa; order Scleractinia; family Pocilloporidae; genus Stylophora; species Stylophora pistillata. Next base: position 299,132 of record NW_028290859.1, read on the forward strand.
CACGCCCGCTACTTGCACGAAACAAATGACCACGCGGCCAAAATGGATTCCCCGGTGCAGTAGATAGTCTCAGGGGAATCGGGGAGTAGGCGCGCTCCTCCTGCAAGTCACTGGCGTCGGCGTGACACGCCTGCGAGTGAGAGACTGTGCACTAAGAGGCACGTGTGCTAAAGAAGGCGGTGAGCCTTGTATGACAACGCATGCCACTTCCACGAAACGCATGACAACGCGGACAAAACGGATTCCCGGGTGCAGTAGATAGTCCCAGGGGAGTTGGAGAGTAGTCGGGCACCTCCTGCCAAATCACGGCAGCCGTAGTGGCACGCCTGCGAGTGAGAGGCTGTGCACTGTGAGGCACATGTGCTAAAGAAGGCGGTGAGCCTTGTACTCACGCCTGCCACTTCCACGAAACGCATGACAACGCCACCAGAATCAAATCCCAGGTGCACTAGAGCCAGCGGATCCTCGGCAATAGACGCGCAACTCTGGGAACTCACGGGCGACGGAGTGGCATGCGTGAGAGTGAGAGGCTGTGCGAGAGGAAGGGGTGAGCCTTGTACTGACGCCTGCTACTTCCAAGAGACACATCACCACGCGGTCAAAACGGATTCGCGGGTGCACTAGATAGTCCCAGGGGAGTCGGCGAGTAGGCGCGCACCTCCTGCCAAATCACGGGCGCCGGTGTGGCACGCCTGCGAGTGAGAGGCTGTGCACTATGAGGCACATGTGCTAAAAAAGGCGGTGAGCCTTGTACTCACGCCTGCCACTTCCACAAAACGCATGAAAACGCCACCAAAATGAAATGCCAGGTGCACTAGACACAGGGGAGCCTCGGAAATAGAGCCGCAACTCCGAGAAATCACGGGCGA